>NC_054858.1:1810657-2112433 GCF_016861865.1 Aspergillus puulaauensis
AATATTAACGAGAGTCTTGTTTAGGTCTAAAAACGAAGGACGAGGGTGCTGGAAATGATACAAAGTAGAAGAACTGGAGGCCAAAGAAAGAAATATATAGAATTTGGCAAATCTATTTATGTCCGACCATCTAGCTACAAAGACCTCTACGCCTTACCGGCGAACACGGTGCGCTTGCAGTATACGCAGGAGCGTTGTATGCCATGAACAGACGCAGAAACAGGTGGAGAGACCCGACAGGAGAGACAGCCTCTGCGGATCTCTCAATGAGACATCCGAAATAGAAATACACAATGTTGTCTCGTACCTAATCTGACAGTGTTCCCGGCGCGTATTTTTCAACTCCCCGTACGCCGCCGCCACCATAATCTATTAAACTTCCACAATCACGAAGTCCCGATAAGCCAGACAAGTCAAATCAGGTACGAGATGCCGACAATGCTGTCGTGCGCTCCATCCAATAGCAGCGGGTGCCTGGGCCATGATGCTGTTCTCGTACTTTGGGCTTATCAGGCACTTTGTTGGAGAAAATACGAGTATTATGCCTGTGCTTAAATACATATCGGTTCGGTGACCCCCGAAAAGGGTGGAAAGTCTGCATCATAAGTGCTTTACCAATCGCTTGATGATAGCGAGATGCGGCGCTGTCAGCCAGCATCCGCCACCAACACCAACCACCCAGCGGCCCGCCAAATCAGCACATCCACTCCTCGACACCTGCTCCTTGACGCGAGATCCAAATAGACCTTCAACATCAAGCTGCCCGACGCTCTCTCTGCGGTCGCTGCGGGGTGAGCTGAAAATGGCTCCCACCGACCGGTCGGATCTGGCGTCAGAGAATCAGAGCGGTGCCAGCATTGAGGAAAGACTTGATAAGACCTGCATGTACTGGAATAGGTTAATAACTGGCTTGATACCTTTAGACTTTGTCGGAACCTTACTAGTAGCTGGTAGATGTTGTTGGTATATTGGTGTTAACCTAGTGCAACACCGGTAATATATCTCGGACTTGGATAAGACAGCCCCCTTCCTGTATATATATTTTTAGCTGGTTGTGTGATATTTATTATAGTAAAAATAGCTGTTACTGCCTAGGGATTATATCTAAGAACTTGAGTTATTAGGGAAATATTAGTACCTTGTTCTGAAGCAGTGGACAGCACTAGGACTGAGTAAAATATACATATTAAGAATATTACTGAGTTTGCACGCGTCATTTTAACCATTACTGAGATAATATTCAACTATAGCTGGTGGTATATCCAGCTTCTTTTCTTCTACCAGCTTGCAGCTATTACTGCAAGCTATCCAGGACACTCCTCCTTAGGCTATGATAACATAGCGCTGACCCTGATCCGAGATCTGGAAGACAGACGCCCTCAGCTGTTTATTTTCTTAGCGCTGGACTTCACGAAGAGACTTCTTGGTAAGAAGGCTGTATAAATATTCTTGATTCTGGTAGCTCTTAGGAAGCCGACCGGCTAACAGAATTAGATAGGAGTGAATTTAAATTCCAGAAATTGTTGTTCATCTAACTCTGGTCCTCAGTCTGCATGTATACTTGCTTATACTCTTTTATATACAGGGCTTTAAGATGAAATTCTGGACAAATTCATGTTCTGCCAGCAGATTACGGGTTTTGATCAGATCACTCGGCCATGCCTTCAACAGCAGTGGTGAGTATTCCTTAGCCCGCAGTCGCATTCCAGCCCACCCCAGACGATTCCTGTATTTGGTAATTTGATGTGCCCAAGGTAACCCCGGACTGTCATCTCGAAGATCAAACGCTTTGAATCACCCATATGTGGTGGCCCTGGGGACATGTAACCTTGGAGTAACCGCCAACTTCACCATCGCTTGCATATGCTCTGAGTTCGTTCATAAGACAAATCGTTCATGAACCCATGTCCTGTCCCCGGCAGCTGGAGGCATCCCTTTCTATAACCATCGAGATTTGACTGGGTTTGGATGAAAACACATGCCACCGCGTTGCAAATCTGGCCGTTGACGGATTCACAGAGAGCCCGCAATTGCTGCCGCGTAGGGCGAAACTCTTCTACCTCTCCTTGTGGTTGAACACATGAGCCCAAAGTACACTTCACAGGTTGGTCCAAGGCGCAAGCGAGATAGGTCGAGTCTTTGGAAGTCTAGGTGCGATATGCTCCGTTCTCACAGTTGGTTTCGCATTCCTCCTTCGTACCACAGAGTTGGTTGGCAGACAAGTCAGCTGCTTGAGCTGCGCCCAAAAGGACAAAAACGATGGCTCGAAGGTCGAAACGCATATTGATTTCCTGTACGTTTGAGAACCAGAGGGATAGGATAAGTAGGAGCGGATGAGATGATAAACTTAGAGTGACAGACAGTTCAACTTCTAGAGCTTGAAGACGATAATTTGTTGACGGGAGACTCGATTTTATAGTTGCATATAGAAGCCTTAAGAATCCTGGATCGGCTCTTCATGACAGCCCCTTGGGCATTGCTGACTTCCAGTGTAGTGGAGCTGATGTCAAGCTTGGTGGCATTTGGTCATAAGTAACAAGTAACAACATCACGGATCTCTCGGAGATCTGCATGGGACCAGTGCGGAAGACTCTTCGGCCACGGTATTGATGTTGATGAGTTTTCTTTTTTGTTCTTTTTTCCTTCCCTTTTTCCTCCAGCCTTTTGCTGGACCCACGGCAAATCTCCCTGAATGCGCCGTGGCATCAGAGGTTTCAAAGCCGCGTGCTAAGGGGCTGCAAAACAGCTTTGATGAGGAGAATATGAAGAGAAGAGGCTATACTTTGTATTGAGCTGGCAAATTTACAGCATAAGAATCACAAAGGCCGCCTGCACATCGTCTTCTCTTGTCTACACCTGGGACTTGTTCCCGCGCAACCATCTCTCTTCGTTCATGATTGGTTTTAGTCATCTTGAGCAGAATGTTGGTCAGTATAGGTATAAAACATTATTCGCATTTGAAAGATTTAACTCACCAAAGATGTCATCGCAGCCCGCGCCAGTCCCATCCTCATCCTCCGTACAAACGTAAGGATCATCACAGTAACCCAGCGCCTCAATCTTTTCACCATCGACACATTTGAATATGATTTCTTCCCATTCTTTTGTTCCATCGTTTGTGGCTTCACTCGGTAGATCTGTGTTTTGTCGGGCTGCATATACGATCTGTTCCTCACCGTAACCTACGTTCCCGATCTGTAAGTATGATATTCTTTTTCACTGTAAAAGAAAGCATGAACAGCCATTTAAAGGGTGCTTACCGAACTGGGATACGAGGTACTCTCCGCAGTACTTCTCATTTGTTTTACATGCCGCAAAGACGCTTGGGAGCATGAAGGAGAGAGGCAGAAGAATGAAAGATGGCTTCATATTGAACTTCTCGACTGAAAGGCTTCAATAATAATGGGAACGGGTAAGGTAGAAGTTGATACACTACCTTGAAGCGGACACTCTGGTCGTATTTATATTGCATTGCTCTGCTCTGGGCGGTGTCTTGCCACCGCAATTCCTACTCCTTGCAATACTTTTCCTTGACTATCCTGTGAGTCTTTACACTAAATCCATCAGATATACACGTGTATGCTGAATAGTATCGCGCTTGAAGTTACTACGTTCAATTCGTCAGGATTCCTTTTCGACCATGAAGCACTCTGCAGCCTGGATACTTTTTCTATCTGCTTGGTTGCAGAGCAATTCCACTTGACAGCCTGGAACAATGTGGTGTGACCCTTGACCAAGAGCCTTCATGCAAGAATGGTGTCCTCGAGGGCCTTGACAATTCTAGTCCAATCACAACCAGCTCCTGCCCGATTTCACTGTCAGTGGACATAAAAGGTGCAACTTATTCTCTCGTGGCTGAGGTGAATGAAGACCCAAGAGAGCCCGGGTATCTTAGGGAGTCGACAGTGACCAGGTTTGACAACAAGATCGCCCCTCAGGAAATCAAGCTCGAAGACAGCGTATTGTCTTTCCAGACAGATTTCAAGGGGGAG
Organism: Aspergillus puulaauensis; assembly: GCF_016861865.1. Taxonomy (NCBI): domain Eukaryota; kingdom Fungi; phylum Ascomycota; class Eurotiomycetes; order Eurotiales; family Aspergillaceae; genus Aspergillus; species Aspergillus puulaauensis. The sequence continues at coordinate 1,814,650 of NC_054858.1, forward strand.
GAGTACCGATATGTCCTGAACGCGCAGCGTGGTCTTTACGACAATCAAGTGCTGTCTTTCTACACCGGCCGTCGGGGACATTTTGAGGGGAAAATTGGTTACAAATGCATCAACGGTGTTGCCAAAGCGATTCTATTGCCCCCGGGCCACTGTGAGTGGCTATTTTATTCTTGCCCAGGTTTGTGCTTCGATAACTGATGACTTTGTCTCTAGCCGTTTTTATTGTGCAGGAGCCCCAATTTGATGGTGATTATGCCAAGCTGAGCTATGGCGCCCCTACTGGTGGTGTTCTCTCTTGTAAGTTTGATTTGATTTCTCGTCCCGGCAAGAAACGTTATTCTAATGGCTTCATAGATGGCGGAGGCAGGAACCATCATATTCATGATATCTATGTCAACTTCCAACGTTAAAGGCGGCATCATGACAAGAGGAAAAAACATTATCCTCACCCATTTCAAGATTTATTCTGTCTAAGGTATTTCTCTGAAATATACGCCTGCACAGGCGGGGTAGTATCCGAACGCCATGTCTTACTGTTTACTATCGTACACTTTTAAACTTGGGAAATTGGCGTTGTGTCCAATTCCATCGGGATGTAATCTTTAGCTAACAAGCTAATCGAGATCCTGTATCTTCATATTTTATGAAGAATTACAATTACCGTATGCTAGATAAGCTGGGCATCGGGGGAAATCCGGCTGCGTCTTCCCCGCATTGTCGGCCTGATCTCCGACTGCCGATATAGGAGCCAGGACGTATAAGAGGGAATCTTCGCCACCAAGCTGCATCATGTATCATACCTCAGCTACCTTAGGACAGCGAGAGTGATAGTGAAATCCACGAAACCATGCCATCCAAGAACTACAACATCCTCGTCCTGCCCGGCGACGGCATCGGACCCGAGGTCATGACCGAAGCGACAAAGGTCCTATCGGCATTCAACACCCAGACTACCCAATTCAACCTGCAAGAGGAACTAATCGGGGGAATCAGCATCGACACGCACGGGCAGTCGGTCACCCAGTCCGTCAAAGACGCTGCAGTCGCCGCAGACGCCGTGCTCTTCGCTGCCGTCGGAGGCCCGAAGTGGGATCATATCCGACGGGGGCTGGACGGGCCAGAGGGTGGATTGCTGCAGGTGCGCAAGGCCATGGATATCTATGCGAACCTGAGGCCTTGCTCTGTTGATATGCCGAGTCGGGAGATCGCGAGGGATTTCAGCCCGTTTCGGCAGGATGTTATCGAGGGGGTGGACTTTGTTGTTGTGAGAGAGAACTGTGGCGGTGCTTATTTTGGGAAGAAGGTGGAAGAGGAGAATTACGGTATTTCCTTTAATATGTCAATATTGTTGTTTGGGATTGCTAACATTGCGTCTACAGCAATGGACGAATGGGGTTATTCCACCGCTGAAATCCAACGCATCACTCGTCTCTCAGCAGAACTGGCCCTCCGCCATGACCCTCCATGGCCGGTGATTTCCCTCGATAAAGCCAACGTCCTCGCTTCATCTCGTCTCTGGCGCCGTGTCGTCGAGAAGACCATGGTCGAAGAATACCCCCAGGTGAAACTAATCCACCAACTCGCGGACTCGGCCTCCCTAATCATGGCGACGAACCCGCGGGTTTTGAACGGCGTTATCCTGGCGGATAATACCTTTGGCGATATGGTTTCTGACCAGGCTGGCTCACTGGTTGGCACGCTGGGTGTCTTGCCGAGTGCCAGTTTGGATGGACTGCCTCGTCCGGGCGAGCATCAGAAGGTGCATGGGCTTTATGAACCGACCCATGGGTCTGCTCCGACGTATGTATAGAACGGCCCCTACGGACGCTGATACTAACAAACTCCAGAATTGCCGGGAAGAACATCGCTAACCCGACTGCTATGATTCTCTGCGTCGCGCTGATGTTCCGATACTCCTTCAACATGGAGAAAGAGGCGCGTCAAATAGAAGATGCAGTGCGGACTGTCCTGGACAAGGGAATCCGTACGTCTGACCTGGGAGGTAAAGCAGGAACTAAAGAGTTTGGAGACGCTGTAGTTGCAGCACTGCAGGGAGCACAGTCGTAGGTAGACATGAGATAAAGGAATGGCCTTGTCTAGACTACTTGGCATATATACATTTTCAATATACTTCCAGCCTCGGAAAGGTTCACTTTTTGAAAGAAACAAATTCAGACTAGGGAAAAAGTAAGGCCTCTATTTAAGAGCCTTCTTTCCCTACCTAGAGCTCAATCACCGGGTGAACCCACTGCCTCCAGAGCCAGACTCAGAGCCTGAGCCTGAGCCAGGGAACCCACTGGGGATGGGAAGACCGCCGAAGCCACCGCCAGATCCAGATCCAGAGCCAGCACCAGGGATACCACTAGGGATAGGGAAGCCGCCAAACCCACCGCCAGAGCCAGACCCAGCGCCAGACCCAGATCCAGGGAAACCACTGGGGGTAGGGAGGTCACCGAAGCCACCACCACTACCACTGCCACCAGATCCAGAGCCAGCACCTGGAATGCCACTGGGGATAGGGAGGCCGCCGAATGCTCCACCACCGCTAGAGCCAGGTCCAGTGGGACCAGTAGCGCTGGGGATTTCAGCGAACCGACCGCCGCCACTGCCAGAGCCAGAGCCAGAGCCAGTGCCAGGAATACCACTGGGGATAGGGAGACCGCCGAGGCCACCGCCAGAGCCACCACCATCAGAGCCAGATCCAGAGCCAGGGATACCACTTGGAATAGGAAGACCGCCGAAGCCATCACTGCCACCAGAGCCAGATCCCGGGAAACCACTCGGGGTAGGGAGGTCGCCGAAGCCACCACCACTGCCACCAGAGCCAGCGCCAGGAATGCCACTGGGGATGGGAAGGTCACCGAACCCACTGCTTCCAGATTGAGGGGCGCCAGTAGCGCTGGGAATTTCGCCGAACCAACCGTCGCTATCTTCAGAGCCAGATCCAGAGCCAGCACCTGGGATACCGCTTGGAATGGGAAGGCCGCCGAAGCCACCGCCAGAGCCAGAGCCAGACTCGGAGCCTGAGCCAGAACCAGCACCAGGAATACCACTGGGGAAGAGACCACCGAGCCCACTACCACCAGAGCCAAAGCCAGAACCAGAGCCAGCGTCAGAGCCAGCACCAGGGAAGCCACTGGGGAAGAGGCCACCGAAGCCACCGCCAGAACCTCCGGTTGGAGTGCTGCCTGAACCGGCATTCCTGTTGAGCCCGTCGTAGCCGCTGTCATAGCCGCTGTCATAGCCACCGTCCTGACCCCAAGGCCAGCCACCGCCGTTTCCAAAGCCAGTGCTTGGGGAAGGCGGGTAGGTCGGGGAAGCCGTTGGCGCAACTGGAACGGTTGAGCTGCCTCCGCCGCTGATTGGGGTGCCGGAGGGGGTAGAGTCATCGGCAGCGCACTGGAGGTAGATGGCAGCACCGTAGTAAGCATACGAGTCCGCGTTGTTCAGCGCACTGTTGGTGTCAAGGCTCTGGACCTGCTCGTAGCCGTAGGCGATATCCTCAGTACCGGGGCTGTAGATGCCAGTGGCGTGAGTGAACTCGTGGAGCGCAATCCCGCCCTGGTCGAGGTATCCACAGGTGTCGGATGAAGCTTCAGTTTCGTAGTACAAGTCACAATTGACGACGATGTTATCGGAGGGGTAGGTCATGGCAGCAATGTTGCCAGTGCAGTCATCCTGGCTCCGGGGGGCACAATAGTAGGCCATCGTTCCGGTGCTGGTTGCTTCGGAGGCGATGGCTTCAAGACGGCCGGCGACCTCGTCGAGGGCGTCCTGGGACTCGGTGAAGAAGAACTTCTTGAAGTTGGCGCTGGCGCCCTTGCGAGCGTCGGCGGCACCGGCTGTGGCCATCTCGCCTGCGCGGGATATGGCGGCCTTGACGGCCGAGTTGTATTCCTCGTTGGAGCAGTCGATGGTGCTGCGAGCCTGGAGGCGGTTGGCATTGTCTGACGCGGCGAAGGAGATCTTGTTTGAGCGGTAGTGGAAGGTATTGAACTTCTCCTTGTCGGTCAGGGTAGTGTATTCAAGAGCGCCATTGGAGATAGCAGTGTGGTCTCCGTCAGAGAGATCGTGAGAGTCGGCAACGTCGAAGACAGAGGTAACGGTCTCGTTAGGTGCAAGCTGGACGAAGGCATCGTCGTTGAGGTGCGAGCGGATATATTTGACCTGGGCTCCCTTGAAAGCTGCCTCGGAGTCTAATATCATTAGTATGCCTCCTGTCAATTCTTTATAAAGGACACTCACCACCGTGATAAACTCTGACCTTGTTCGTAGGAATGTGGTCGAGAATGCCGCCTCGGCGGACAAGGCGAACAGCCTGGCTGCCGGTGTTGGTGACCGCTGCGTGAACAGTGCTGTCTCCAAGGGACTCGAGAGTCACGTCAAAAGAGGGCTTTGATGCATCCTGGGCCAGCCGGGGCATCAGAATTGGCTTTCCAGCAGCCAACGACGTGAACACTGCCAGCAGGTACACGAAAAGAATGGAGAGCGTCATGTTAAGGAAAGTGGGCAGCAGACACAGTCTGGACTTGCTCAAAGAAAGGAAGGACGGGACCAGTGAAGGAGAGTCTGGACTGCCTCACGACTGGTCCCTGCCAGCAATATATAGGGCTTGACGGTCGTATGACTGGGATATAGTAAGGGGCACGGCCTGCGACACATACACGGGAAACACTGCAACGCTCTTGGGCCCTGAAACGAAACAGCAAGTCCACCAATACTTACACCTGGGCCGGTCCCCGCAAAAGCATTGGGTCGGGGGGCCGGCCAGACCGCAGTCTCGAAGCCAAGAGTGACGATCGTTAGTCTGACAGGATCATGGTGAGACCCTCATGGGGTCCACGATGCTGAAACACGCCGCGTAGCAGACTAAATTGACAGCTCTTCCACAGCCGGGTCGAACATTGGGCCTCGGAATAAAACCGCAGTAGTGAAGACGATAGAAGACCTTTATTGCGACCGAGCTAGTTGAAGATTCTGCATGTTCCACGCGCGCGGTGCGATATCCAGCGTGTTTAGGGCCGAGGAACAAGCCACCCCCGGTTGAGCCAAAACAGCCAAGCAAACCCTGCCCAGCACCGGGCACTGAGCCGAAATTAGTGATTGGTACGTTGGAGATTCACCATATCACAAGCAAATTGCTCATAGACCTTGCCGCACTGGGTGTCTCGTAGGGGCCACTATATACCAGACGTCTGCACCGTCATAACCAATCCCCCGCGAGGACGGACAGGTCGTTGTATTTATATCGGATGCAGACAGTGTTCAAAATGTTTTAAGATAGTTTAAGGTGTGTGAAGCTTTGATTAAATGGTTGACAAATATTGACACGCTGTAGATCTTCGGACCAGCTTGCGCGGAGACAGAGAATAGTGTTTGAGAGCCACTTGGCAAACGAAGATAACCCTATATACATTCTGCTGTCACAGCGCTGGCCAACATACTGGGAGGACACCAGAAGAACGTTTGAAGATAATGCTGGCTGCCTGCGTTGCAGATTCGTAAGGCGTGGATCTGCTGAGCCCCATCGACCCCCACAGCCGATATCAGATCCATCGTGTCGTGATCGCATTCGTAACGTGTTTGGCCCATTTGCCCACCGAAGAAATAAGCGGTTTCACGATGAGAAGTCCCATGGGACGCCCCAAACCGGCAGGCAGAACCCTTTTTTGGTCCCACCATAGCCTAGAACCAGCCGGCTTGGGTTGAGTAAGGCGGAACAGGAACATACGCTGGAAAGCAGAGGTATTTAATTCTGACGAGTTCATTACTTTGCGGCTTTCGCTTTGAACAGGGCCTATACTGCTGGTCCAGGCTTCTGTTGGCCCAGATCCTTCTCGATGCCAGACTAGGCATATCAGTATACCTGGCGTCACCGTTCACAATCAGCAAGCGATTAATTAACCATTCTGTGGTAACAGGTCTGAGTATAATTCAGCCGTCTATCTTACCTTGCACTCTGCAGCCAAGGTAAAGGTGTTCTGGCCTACCATGGGCCTGGTGGCGCATTCAATATTTTGATAGGCATGTTCTGAATTGTTAATAATTGGATTTGTGAATCATGGTAATAGGTGCACCTGATATTCAAGGATAGAGTATTACTATTGGTCTCCCGACACTCAATATTCACAGTAACCCTCACAGTTGCGTGGAACTGCTGTATAATTCGTTGATGTTAGTATAAGCCATGTCTGATTGACTGCTATCTTCACATAGAATAGAACTGTGCTCGTACATCAACAGTGTATCTGCGCTTCCCCGTGGGGTCTCAAGATAAGCACTTAACGACATGGAGCCCAGCCTATTATTCTACGGAGTATGGACGAGTGACGACTCCCGCTGAAGAATGTATAGTCACCACCAGGATCAACATGAAGCTAGATTAGGTCCCCGAAGACGCCGAGGGCGTACATCTAAACCCACAGGTCTGTGACATGGCTGTCCGGCGTGATCGTGTAGGATTACGGCGGATTCCACCGTTCTATTTACCAGCTCAAGTCATATATGGCCATCGAAGGGCAACTTATGCAGCCTCAAGGCGTAGAACTGTCTAGATCGAATTGTGTAAATACGTATGTGCCATTCTATCAATGATAGACCACTTCTGGCGCTGCAATGGATGTAAATCCCAGTTTTGCACGGTGAATGCTCATGGCAAGCATGATGAATTCTATATATCCTTCTATAGATATTCAGCCTTCATGAAAGGTATAAAGATGCCCTCCAGCCCGGCCTTGTCTCTGCCATCCTCATCCTCAATTACCTGAGAATCCAGCATCTCCAGTCTTCCACAATCAACCACCACCCTTACTTCCATTTCGTTACTCTTAGTACCGTCAAGCCTCACGATGCTCCACTCAAAGATCCTCGTTCTCACCCTCAGCCTCCTAGCCACCGCAGTGGCAGGCGCCCCCTCCGACCCCCCAGCCCAGCTCCCCGATGCCTGGATCTCATACGACAACCTCGGAAACCGCACCGACCTCGAGATCATCGACACCGCCGACGGCGACGCAATGACCCGTCTCGGCCTCTCGCGCACCCCCATCAAGGCCTGCGAGAACGACTACTCGGGCGCCAAAGACTGCAAGAAAGTCGACAAGGCCAAGATCATCGCACGCACCCTCGGCACCATGATCAAGGAGAAGTCCAAAGACCACGACTGCAGCTCTTTCACGGCGACACTTGATAAGTTCGAGTTCGAGTACTACGCTACTGGTCGGCACTGCGATACTACCGCCGAGCAGGGGACTATTGCGGGCGCGATCTATCACTTCATCCATAGTGTGCTGGATGATAATATCTGTAATGCTCAGTGCATGAGACTTACCCATGGTGGGACTTGGACTGGGTGGCTGTCGCTTGGACCGGCTGGGTCGCTGAAGAAAGCGAAGATTCAGTGTGATTCGGGATTGGGGAGTGACTTTGATACCTGCAAGTCTGGGGGGAAGAATGATATCTGAGTGAAGCACCGGGAGCTGTGATGGGCGCTTGATGCTTCCTTGTCACAGGTTACTGCTGAGGATGTGCTTATGTGTTTGTTGCTTATTGATAAAAATAAATTGAATGAATATCTAAGTTTCTATGCCTGATTTGTATGAAGAAAGTAAATGGAATCAACACTAGGAAGCTAATTATTCCCCGACAACCCAGCTATCACGTCCTGGGGATAGGTAAAGTAAGAGTCCAAAGCCACATCCAAAGGCAAGCGATCAAATACATCCGTACAATGTACATCGACCTTCTTATTCCCAAGTAAGACGCGCACTGTATCGACCCAGCTACGCTCCACCGCGATATGAAGCACCGTTCTGCCGAAATAGGGCTCAGCCGCATTGACGTCGAAAAGCGGCATAAGGGCTCGTACTATCTCGGTATATCCGTTCCTGACGGCATGGAAGAAGATATTCATGCTTCCTGGTGAGTAGGGGCATAGTTCAGAGTTCCGCATTGCTTGATTAAAGTCTTCATGGTCTTTGAAGTGCATTCGCCTGTAGGGATATGCGCCTGCTGCCAGCAGGGACACCACAGCTTGGGCAGAGTTCTTCTGCACGGCAACCGTCAGGGCAGTGTCGTGGAATCTTCCACGAGCTTCAAGGTCGACCCCCCGGTCAATTAATGCTTGCACCATGCCCGTTAAGCCGCTGTCGACGGCGACGATCAGTGGTGTGCGGTCATTGCCGTCAGGGCGTGGAAGAGCGATACCCCATTTCACAAGCTCAACAGCAATATCGTCGTATCCCTTTTCCATTGCGGTGCATAGCAAAGATGGATCTGCACGTTGCGGCCCAAGAAATTCCGTCTGCTGAAGTAGCAGGCGTGTTACTTCAAGTTTCCGTCCCCATACGGCGCACGCGAGGGCACAGGGAATGACCTTGTCGCGCCTGTAGAATATATCGCTTGTTTCTCTAAGGTCTACCTCTTTGTTTGCTAGAGCTGCGCGGGTTTGCTCGCGGGACAGCATCTTCTCGAGGAGTAAGGAGACGATATCCACCGCTCGGTATCTCACTGCGTCGAACAGTGGAGCAAGGCGGCCCTGATTAGTCGTGACGATGCGCTTGGTACGAGGAAGTAGGAGATGGATTGTCTCGTCAGTTCCATCGCGTATGGCACAGTGAAGGGCAGTACCGCCCCGCCAGCTGGTGTTATCAAAATTGGATACGTGCGGGATGAGGAACTCAATGACATCGTCCTTGGCTGCTCGAGCTGCCGAAACCAGTGCTGTTCGTTTCTCAATCTCGCAGTTAGGGTCTGCCTGCCCACGCTGCAGAAGGTCCCGAAGCAGAGGGATATCTCCGACAGTGGCAGCAGCGCAGAACATGAGATCTGGGTCTGAGCAGGGTGCGCTGGCGACTTGAAGTTTCCAGACACTGAGCAATGTAGCGAGAGAATGGGACCAGTCGCTGACCCAGGCGTGGCGCACGAACTCCGGCATTGAGGGCTCGGATATGAGGGCTCCTCCTGATAGAAGGGCTTTGACAAGATTATCCGGATCCTGCTGGTTACTGAATGCAGCGTGTAATGGGGAATGGCCATCATCCATGCCAATATTCGGATCAGCTCCTTGTCCTAGTAAGAACTCAGTAACCTTGAGAAGCCTGGATTTGACAGCGAGGGCCATGGGCGTCTCGCCGTCATGATTAGTTTGGTTTATGTCCAAACCTAAGTCTAGAAGCAGTTGGATATTAAAGATGGTGTCCATACCTGGGGCCGGCTTCGTGCAGGCGTGGTGCATGAAGCTGTTCCCATTCTCATCCAACTGGTGAATGTCGAAGCCATGCTTTATCAGGATTTGAGCCATCTCCAGGCGCTCACCTTTGCCTGTACAAAGGACTGAATAGTTTTCCGTGAAGTCACACGAATTGAGCGTCCCGCCCGCAGCCATGAGCAGCCTCACTACTTCGATGCGGTTCTGTATCACGGCCATAGCGAGGGGCGCATATTCATAATGCTTGATGGCAGGTGCATTCGGGGACACTCCTACATCGAGCAAGTCCCTGACGAGGGAAACATTGTCCGCTCTGCATGCGGAATATAGAGGGTCGGATCCAAGGTCTGGATTTCTTACCAAAAGACGGGAGTTGTAACGAAGAAGCTCGAGCGTAGCGTCTGTCCGATCCCTGGCGAGAGTCCATTCAAGCGCACGCCGCAGCTTATCCAGCGGCAGGATATGAAGGGCTGGCCATCCAATTCTGAGAGACGTTTTTGACGTGAAGAGAAACGCCTTCAAGTCTCTTGGTGGGAGCTGGCGAGTGAACTCGACCACGATATCCTCCGGGAACTGAAATAATGGAAAAGAAGCCATTCTGTGAGAAGTGTTTTCTTGATCTGGTAGATGGTGGATTGCTCTGCAGAATATTTAACGTCAAGTATCTTGAATAGCATATTGGAAATTCCAAGACTTTAATGGGTAGTTCCAGCAGTTATGACAAACCGTGTCAACTCTTTGTATACAAGCTCACTGACAATGGCCATTCAGCGCCTTGGCTTTGTAGGATTGATGATCTGTAGGCAAGATTATCGTGAGGCAGGATCCTATGAATGTCCTTTATTCTAGCGTAAAGCCCTAGCGTGCCCTAGCTATTCCTTGCGGCATGCCAAATGTAAATTGTTTTGTATTATTAACATCATGATATAACTTAGGGGTCAGAATGGAATACAGAATAACCCGCATGTTACAGCTTCTCATATGTTGGTCGCTTCTTTCCAAGAAGTGCCTGGAAAGAGATCGGGATATCCTTCGTCTGCAGCGCTGCGCCGTTCCAGACAGCAGTATACTTGAGGCCTGCAAGTTGTCAGTGAACAAACAACATATAGTATTTTTGTCAGGAATCATACCGTCTTCAACAGTGTGGTCCCTACTGAAGTCCAAAAAGTTCTTCGTCCCCTGCACCGCAATGGGACTCTTCTCACTGATCAAAGACGCCAGGTTCAAGCCCTCCTCCAGCGCCTTGGCCTTGGTAGGGAGGACCTTATTGACGAATCTCTCCTCCAAAGCCTCTGCAGCATCAAACGTCCTAGCTGTCAAACTTACCTCCTTCACCCAGCCATACGACCGCACGATCTTCGGCAGACGCGTCAAACTACCCAGATCCGCAGCGATTCCCAGGTCCACCTCCTTCACACTAAACACGGCGTCCTGCGCAGCGATGCGGATATCAGCACAGCACGCAATATCAACCGCGATGCCAAATGCATAGCCATGCAGGACACAAATAACCGCTGTCCCGTTAGCTCGTATAACATGCCAGATGGTGGTGGATAGTACATACGCTTCTCACACCGCTCAATACTCGACACGCAGTCCTGGAAATCCAGCGCCCACCGCCTCACCGCGACAGCGTGTCGGCCTGCATCAACTGTATCCTCTGGTCGGGGATTAAACATCGTTCCCTCCTTGTTTGCCGAGACGACATCGAGGCCGGCGCTGAAGGCCTTGTCGCCTGCGCCTGAGAATACGATTGCCCGGACGGAGGGGTCGGCCGAGAGACTGTCGAAGATGTCCCGTAGTTCAAACCGCATTCTATCTCAGTTAACCTGGTATCCTGTGATGGTAGAGATAGCTTACTCCTCGAGGAATGCATTGCGCTTGGTAGGCCGGTTGATCTCCACATGCGCCACCCATTCTCGCGGCCGCGTCACGGCGAAATTTGTATAAGTTTTGCTTGCCATTTTGATGTCTGTAATATCAGTAAGATAAAGACAGTCCAGATGAGAAACGATTTGGCGGGGATTGGTCTTATATCATCACGACCAGTCGCACAACTAGCTGCTTTGGGCGGATTATGCGGATATCAGCGATCATCGCCCCACGAGAGCCAGCCAGTTACCAATAGCTACGGAGGACCATGGAATGCAAAACGCAAAGATTGGACCGCGTTCTTTGGCTCTGGCATCTCCTCCTCCGTACTGTGCAATTTAAGCCGCGGTGGCCCGTTCCGCCTCGGTTATCGACCGATGCACATTGACCGAGGCCGATATGTACATGCGTATAAGGGCATTAAAAGTAACTTTTAAAGTGGCTAATTATAGAGTTATCAGCTCGGTTCTACTCCATAATATAATTAGTTTACTGGCACATGAGATTGCCTGCAGGCATTGTCTTCCGGCGCATCCGCTAGAATGAACTGAATTAGGGTATATTATATACAAGCCAAACCATTTAATCCTGCAGACTATGCAACCAAAGCCTTCGTACTCTCAATACTCTGCAGCACAGACCCAGCCCTATCCACCATTTCCGTCCAGACCATCCGCCCCAAAGGCGACATCCCATCAGCACCAACCACACCCCGATCTTGTCTTCCCAGCGCATGATTCAACTGCGTCCACAGCTCCGCCGAAAAGACACAGAGCATCCACATATACATAAACGCCTTTGCCCCAAATGCCGGGGTCTCCGCGTCGACGCGCAGAGGCGGCGCATTCAGCGACCCCATTTCTACTTTCGGCAGGATAACCGCCCAATTCGGGCGCGGTCGAGGCGGGCCGAGTGAATGGTTGATGCATCGCTGGACTAGGGAGAAGATGGTCGTGTATATCTCTGTTAGTCTGGAATGGCAGGATCCAAGCATAAGGACTGTGGCTTCGTCGGGGAGTCCGAGGCGGGTCTGGATTAGGTCTGTGAACTGCGTGGTGAGGCGGAATAGGTCATCGAGAACGAAGGGCATTTCTGCGCGTGTGCTTGTGCTTGTGCTTGTGTTTGTGTTTGTGTTTGTGTTTGTGCAATTGGGAGAGTTGGAACTGGCTGTTTCTGGGGCTGTTGGTAGGTTTGCTGAGAGTTCAGACAGAGCGATGCTGAGGCCTGCTAGTTCGTGCGTTATTGATGTTGATACAGACTGCGGGAGCTGCAGTGTCTGGATATCGTTGTCCCATGATGGACGTATGTCTGGCGACCATAATAGTGCTTGGTCGTTAATTATCGGCTCTAGCTGACAGATTCTGTCCTGGTTCAGCATATCGGCGATGTCTGACCACGGTTCACTGTCCAAGGCCACGTCAAGAGCACCATCATCAGATTCGGTGCTCAGCGAAGGCAACTCTGGCAAGGCGTCTTGCGTATTCGGCGTTTTCTGCGCCTGCGACGAGCGAGTCTTGATCGATCCCCGTGGGGCACGAGGCGCAAAGCGACAGGCCGTGTCGAGTCGCAGGCATCGCTCACACCGGGCCTGACCGGGTTTGAGGATACATCGGAGTTTCTGCCCATGACACCGGTCGCAAGCCGATCGGGTCTTTTTCCCTTGTTGCACCAGACGTGAATCCATGGCGGGTTGTGGAAGAAGTTGAACTGGAGAAAAGAAGGAGAGTCTGACGGTGGCGAGTTCGGCGTTTTCTGGTCGGGCTGGACCCATTCGGCGTTATAACAATACCATAAATAAGCGCTACAATCGCGAGATATACACCCTGAAGTACGATTATTTTCTCTAAACATGGTCTCTCTTGAAGATATTCGCGCGCATAATGCGCAGGTCTCGTCTGCTTTTCCCTCTGGCCTCGTTGGCCTGTTTGTCGGTGCTACCAGTGGCATCGGCGCAGCCACATTGAAGGCATTCGCAAAGAACACTCGCAACCCTCGCGCCTACTTTGTCGGTCGCTCCCAGGAAGCTGCTGACCAGATTATCGCCGAGTGCAAGGGCCTTAATCCAGAAGGGGAATACATCTTCATCCCAGCGGACGTCAGCCTCCTTCGGGTCGTGGACGAAGTGTGCGCCCAGATCAAGGCAAAAGAACGCGCACTGAACATTCTCTGTCTAAGTCAGGGAGTCGCCAGCCTTGACCGCATTGGTATTATATCCCTGTTATAACTCTGGTGAATATTTGGTGTTAACTAACAGCCCTAGAAACACCGGAGGGCATCCACCTCATCACAGCCCTAATTCACTACTCTCGCGCCCGCTTCATCACCCAGCTCCTCCCCCTGGTGCAACGCGCGTCTACTATTCGCCGCGTGCTAACCGTCGGCGCCGCTGGTCTCGAAGGACCCATCGATGCATCGGACTTCCCGGCGCTGCGTGTCCCTTTTGACAAGATCCGGCCTCATATCGCGAGCCTTCTAACCCTTGCTCTCGAGGCCATGGCCCGGAAGGCACCCGAAGTGTCCTTCATACATGACTACCCCGGGGCAGTCAACACTCCGCTCACCCAGAGTATGCTTGGGGGCAGTGCTGCTGCGGCTGTGGGTGTTGAGATGCCGGATGACTGGATGGAACCGGAGGAGAGCGGGGAGAGGCATTTGTTTCTGTTAACTAGTGGGAGATATCCGGCTGCCGGTCCTTCTGAAGGGAAGAATACCCTGGGAGCTGTTAAAGGTGTGAATGGACAGGCTGGTAGTGGAGTGTATTCGATTGGGTGGGACGGGGAGTGTGTGCCGTCTGAGACTCTGGAGGTGCTGGAGGTTTTGAGGGAAGATGGACTTGTTGACAAGGTGTGGGAGCATACTGAGGGCGAGTTTGCAAGAGTCACCGCAATTGTTTGATATCATTGGGCGGAATAATATATGTCGGAGATAGCTGGCTAGCCACCAGCCTTGCAAGGTCTTTTGGTGTAGTGGTCTAGCGTCTCATCAATATATACATAGTTAAAATATACATAAGTTCTCCAAACTCATACACCAACACAGTAGTCCACCGATAAAAAAAAAAAGGAAAGAGAAAAAGGTCTATCACCACCAGCACTATAGAATATCCTTGAAAAAATGGTGGACACGGCTCCAAAAGATTTTTATTTTGCCCGTAGAAAGCGACTCGTGGGGAGGGGCGGAAGGTTGCGGAGGCATCGTTGGCCTCGAGTTGTGATAGATGTTGGAAGACTTTTATAATCACATTTGTTAGCTATACCCAAGTATAGAGTCCATGGACGGAGGTACTATACCGATGACATGCTGCCCAGAGGCAAACCACGCGCCTTGGCTCTTGACTTTCCACCCGTCTTTGGTGGCTTCTATCTCGATAGCCGGCCTAACATATAAAAGAGTTATTAGCCACTACTGTATTATATAAGGCAAGTTTAAACTTACGGATGTTTGCGGTCGTAGCGTTTAAGGTAAACGCGCACCGCGACCACACAAAATGCTGTAATGATCACGCCCAGGACAGGGACGAGAATGCTGGCCAAAAGGCCGTATTTATTGGCAGCCGGGGGGGTTGATCCTCCTTCGAAGGCCACGACGGGCTGTCCAGGCGCAGGGAGAAGTCGTCCATGGCCGGGGTAGACTGGTGCTGCTTCGGGAGATTGGAAGATGGCACTCTTCTGCCATCTTGATAGTAACTTGATTTGGAATGGGTTTTGCGATGGCCATGGACGGCTGGTGGTTAGCCAGGAGGCTGGCGAAGAGGATGTGGGAAAAATAACTCAGCCAACGGGCGTTTCTTCTATCAACAAGTCCCTGTCAGAGGCAGGCACAGAGATATTCCGTCCTGGAAAGGCAAAACACAGCTTGGCCAGGGACGTGGAAGCTGCACCTCTACTACGCACTTGCCTCTGGCCTACGACACTGCTCCCTCTACTGTATTCCACCTGTCACCACACAGTTCGTTTAACCCCAACGATGCTGACCATACCGATCCCGGATATGTCCTCGCCCTGTGAACGAAACTGTCTCGTCGCGGCTGGTATAACTTGCGCGATGGGTGTATTCCTCCTGGGAGTCCTCGCGCGGCGGCTCATCATCGACTTCAAAACCAAGTAGGTCCAATGCAAGCAATTGCTATACCCCGGCTAACAGCCCGATTGATCCTATGAGTGGACGGACATCTGCATCAGCAACTAGTCTGGCAGCGTCAAAGCCATAGGCCATCCTAATGTTATTGCTCGATCTTTGGCCCTGGTGCCGGAACAAGCCCGTAAGTTGACTCGGCCCTGTTAACCTTTATGCTGTACAATACTAATCACATTAGTGTTTGAGGTGTTCGGGGACCCTCAAGCCAGGACCGTGGAGGTATCCCTTCCATCCTCGACCTACACAAGTCTCAACGTCAGCCTTCCCCAGACCACGCCCTCATACATTCGCAGTACTCTACCAGAGAGAGTTGGAGTAGGATCCTAGATTTGCAGAATAATGAACTCTACTAGGTAGACAAATGTTCGGCTCTCCAGACGCATAGCATAATTAACTGATATCAAAAAACAACTATTTGTGAAGCACAAGGCTTCCAAATAAGGGCATCCATCATCTTCCGGCTGAATATGTCCTCCTTAGATGGGCGAATGTTATAGCCAAGCTCGATAGGATCCTGCAGTGGCCCGATAAGCTTGTCAGTACCGTGATGCTCCATACAGCAACCACAGGCAGGGGTACAATGGCCTGCCCATTCAAGAGAGCTCGTAGTTTGATACTTGCGGCAGCATTGACAACTGCGGCCACAACATCCCCCCGCCTCGACGCATCGTAAAGACAGCTCCGGAGATAAATGCCAGCCCAGTATTCCTCTGCTGTGGCGCATTTCACGCCCAATAGCGGTAGCCTTCAAGACATGTTCAGCCTTCCTCGCCAACTCCGCCCTCCACACGACCACCCGTTGGTTTCTGTACCTTTTCATTGCTAATTTCGCGATATTCACGGGATATTTCAGCCATGGCCTTTGTGCTATCCCCAAGTGTCCTTTCCAACCGCGAACATTCCTTCGTCAACCATTCCCCACGCTGCACTGCGACCCCCATCGCCTCATAGTTTGTCAGGTAGTCTCGAAGGGCCGTCCATTCATCGTCAGTCAAACCGAACGTTTCGTGCACCCGTCGACGGCTCTGCCGCGCAATAGCACAGCCATCAATACTCTTGTCGCGGGTGAAGGGGATGATTAGCGTGTTCCGGATCTTTAATAGAAGTTTGGACTTCATTGTGTGATAGTCTGGTGTACTTGGTATGAAGATATTGAGAACGAAGCAGTTTGACCATGGCCACAGGGGTTTATATTTATGCTCCCCATGGCTGGGAGTGCGTCATCGTAGTCATGCCATGCAATATCAAAGTTTCATCCAAACTCTACATCACTAATACCGCACAAAAACCTTCGCCCCTGTCCTTTTCAATCTTGCCACCAGCACAAAGCTCGTCCCAACAATCGACAGCACCCCCGAAAACACCTTCAACCCAGCCCATCCACCACCCCCATCCACAATCGCCCCATTAATCGGATTCGTAGTCAGCCCCGCAACAGCAGTCGCCAGCAGCGCAATCCCCGTACGGAACCCCAGCTCCGGCATCGGCGAGATCTGCATAATCAGCGGCGTCAGCAGGGAGACATACGCGCCGGAGAAGAAGCCGAACAGCGCGGCGAAGGCGATGAGGGCTTCATTGCTGGAGTCGGGAAGCCAGAGTGCGAGAATGAATATTCCGGAGAGGTAGCAGACGATGATGAAGATGTTGTAGCGGCCGAGCTTATCGCCGAGGAAGCCGGCGAAGAGACGGCCAAAGAGAGAGCCTGCGTTTAAGATTGGGAGGAGGTACTGTACCAGGTTTGGGGACATGCCGACGCTGATGGCTTGGGCAGGGAGATAGTTGATCGGGGCGTAGAAGCCGTAGGTGAAGATGAATAGGCCGAGTAGTAGCAGGACGAATTGGAGTTCTTTGAGCGGTTTGACGAGCTCAGTGGCAGTTAACTTGCGCGGTTTGGGAGGGTTGTATGGCCGGATGGTGAGGTTGGCCACTGTCAAAAGGGCCAGCATGACGAACGCACAGGTGCGCATCGCCCAGCCGAACCCAGCATCGCGGATTAAGTGTGTAACCAAGATTGGAAGGACGATTCCTCCGATGCTAGAGCCTGTGAATAAAATGCCAAAGGCTGCTCCGCGTTTGCGATCGAACCACCCGGCCGCGCAGGTGAGGGCTGGACAGTTAGAGATGTAAGAACACTTCGAGGTAGATTACATACAAGGCTGGAATATCATGGATACGCCAAAGGCAGAGCACAGTCCTTGTGATAACAGGATCTGGTAATATTCATGGCTTATGCTTGTCATCATGATCCCAAAGACGTGCATTATGCTGCCGGTTAATAGAAGCCATCGGGGCCCGTAGCGATCATACAGCACACCAACAATGGGTCCCTAGCATATATTAGCACGGCTCTGGTAAAGATAGTGGAGACAGACCATGGCCATCATGAAGAATATCTCAAGCGACGGAATCCAGGAGACTGCGCTTGTAGAGTAGCTACGCAGGAGGTCGTTCTGGTAATACTCTTGGAACACTCCGACACCTGGTTCATTAGCCATTAACTACCTATATATTAAGATAAAATGAGACATACTATTGAGCCAGCCAAAACTGCAGAACGAAGTACACCAGCAACCAAGAATGACCAGCCATGCTGCTGTGCCCCCGTCAGGGACGCCAGTCGGTGACCTATTGCTTGCTGTTCTCTCGACATCATTTGTAGAGATGGACGACTGCTTCGAGATACTTGTCTTCTCATCTGCTCTATCGGTTGCATCCCCCGATTGGTCTGCGACTGTCGTCGAGTCCGGTGCCATGCTGAGTCCACTGGTTGAATATGGCTACAAGGAGACGGAATCTTATTTTCAAGACAGTCAAACCGTCTAACTTGGCGCCATAATACCCCTCGGCTGGCGTAATCAGCCAATATACACGAGCGGGGGTTGATCGTGCCGACAGGCCGACGCGGCAAGGCTGAGCTCAACTTATGCACGCAAAGGGGAAATAGTGTCCGAGATTGTATTAATGCTGATCCAGTCCTATATTGCTGTCTACCCTACTAATTGTTCATAATCGTCTCGCATGAATTTCCGCAATGCCTGCAGTCCATCTACTACCACCTGATGCTCTTGAACATATCCCATGCGGACAAACCCCTTGAAGTCGCTCCCATCACCAAAGCACTGACTACCAGGCACAATCATAACGCCGGTCTTTGCCTGCAGGCGTTTACAAAACTCGACATCATCGATCGGTCTCCCAGCTCGATCAACGAATTGCATGAACGCAGTTGTTCCAGCACGGGGTTGTGTCCATCTAACCGCCCATTCAAACTCTCGCACAAAGGAATCAACATCCGCCAAGTTCCTTCTCGCGAGGTCTATATTCCGCTGAAGCAGGTTATTGACCGTGGGAGTGCTAAGTGCCGCAGTCGCAATCTGGTCATCGACCTGGCTCACTGAGATCGTAGTGTAGTCTCTAGTAGATGCACATTGTTCGATGATCTCGGGGCTTCTAGACGCAATCCAGCCAATGCGGATTCCGGCTAGACTGAATGTCTTTGACATTGAGCCGGTAACAATGACCTTGTCGTATCCGAAAGACATGATCGATGGCGGGTGTTGGTCGTCGCCGTCTAGGGAGTGGAATAGAGGTCGGTATACCTCGTCGCTGTGGATAGTGATTCCGTGCTGGCGTGCAATATCGACAATAGATTGCAGCATGTCCTTGTTTAGGACGGCACCAGTTGGATTCTGCGGGTTACTATTACTCTGATCAGTATAATTGGCGAAGGGTCATCATGAGGTCTGGCCTACTTGATAATGATAACCTTGGTATTTGGCCGGATCAGTCCCTTGAGTTCAGCCAGATCCACACGCCAGTTCTCATTTTCCTTTGCCTTCCACAGACTAACTTCAGCGCCGAACGACTCGGGAACTGAATACAGCTGCTGATATGTCGGGTAATGGCAGATAACATGATCACCCGGTCCAACATTGGTATACAGACTCAAAAAGTTCGCCTGGATAGCACCGTTCGTGACAAGGATATTCTCAGCTGTCAACGCTTCGCTAGTGCTGTCGGAGTACAAATTCGCAATGTTGGTCCGTAGAGCGTTTGAGCCACGAATCGCACCATAGACCAATTTTTGAGAAAAGTCTAGGATGTTGCCTGGCTTCCCGGAGAAACCGACGAGATCATCGAGAGAAATCGATGCACAACATGTCTCGGCGAGGTTATATTTGGCATCATTCTCGTGGTCGTCCATCCACTGTTGTATGGTTAGAACTGTCTATAAAAAAAGGGATAGACTTACCCGCTCGACAGCGAACTCGGCAATCTTGACCATGGTCACAAATGTAAGAGGGACTCTGATGAAGATAATTATGGTCAAAACATAAACCCCTGGGTTTGTCTGCCCTTTTAAATCCTGGTGAGCTGGTGCAGGTCCAGATATCCAAACGACCATGGACTGTGATTGGCTGGATCGCCTATACTGCCGGATAGGGAAATTTCTGGCCCCTTCCCTTTCCGGTTCAACTGCGAAGTGCAGGAAGGAGCGATCTTGCAGTGACTCATTGCTTTTCTGGGATGCAGGACTTCAACTCTCTCTTCTCTTCGCCATATCCACATCGCAATAAGAATATCACGAATTCACCATGCCCATTGGACTCCCGGAAGCCCCGCGGTGTCATTGCGAGTACTGTGAGCCCCGTCGGCGGTATTCTCGCGCTTGGTTTTGTGATATAAAGTGCGAGTTGGAATTCTGCGCTATAGGCGCAAGCATCCGTAAGTTTGGATTTTTAACATGTGTAGGCTCCAGTCTAATTTTTATACTATATTCTAGTCCTGCTGTGATACTGAAACTGACCAACAATACATTCGACCTCGAGGGGTAAGGCCCGCCCGTGGTCGGTCACGCACCACAATTGCGAGGACATTGGCTGGATCACCTACATTACCGAATGGGGGAATTCATGTTGGAGATAGCTGGCTAGCCACCAGCCTGCAAGGTCTTTTGGTGTAGCAGTCTAGCGTCTCATCAGATATTGACACAATCCGTCCTTCCATGCAATGATGACTATAGATTCCTATCGTAGCTGTTGAAGACAATTGTCCTGAAGCGGTTTCAACACGTACTCTGCAATTGACTTGCGGAGGGCAGGGTCGTCCCAGCTCAGTGTCGAGTGATTGGTATCAAAAGTGCATTCGACACACCTTGTTATAACTTCATGGTGAAACTGTAGAACGTGGTACATACTCGCACCTAGCCAGCTGGAAGCCAGGTCATAACGGCTCGCAGGTACTGGTTGACCATGGCTGAGGAGTTCCTGTTTATATTCTTCTGCTGTCTTCCAGTGCTCGATCTCAAGAAGCAATATTCCGAGCTCTATCATATATTGTCGCACATTGCAATCCCTGCATGTCGTCATAAAACCATTGGACCTACAAAATTCTTCTTCAACGAATGGCTCAGGAATGGCTGAAAGGTCCAGTCTTGCAA
Organism: Aspergillus puulaauensis; assembly: GCF_016861865.1. Taxonomy (NCBI): domain Eukaryota; kingdom Fungi; phylum Ascomycota; class Eurotiomycetes; order Eurotiales; family Aspergillaceae; genus Aspergillus; species Aspergillus puulaauensis. The sequence continues at coordinate 1,835,304 of NC_054858.1, forward strand.
TATCAAGTGCGCTGCGTGCAAATCGCACTGAGCTGCTCGTTAACGGGACCCGGAGCCATGGAGTCGTAATTAGCTGCATCAGCGAAGAAACGATTACCAGAGACAGCGCCATCCTGTGATTCTGTAGCCACGGCGTGCTTGACTTGTCCATGAACAGCTCCTCCAATGTCATGAATGCATCCGACTCTACCATTATGTGTGGAGACTTGCTAGAGCGTGAGCCATGGACATGAGAGTATGATAAGTACCGGTTGTCGGAGAGGTAGATATCAAGTACAAGGCCCCTCTCTTTCGCCTTCCGTATAGACCCGCAGATATCATCAAAAGTAGATCTCGTCCTGGTCTGGGTCGATGTTGCTGCGGGGCTATATAAATAGTTAGCCAGCTGCTTACCTGGGGAGCCGGTCATCTTACCAAGTGTTGGCTGTGGCTTCGCCATTCAGAACCTTGATATCACTTCTATACGACGGTAAGGTATTTGAAAGCGATATAGCCGGGGAGAATAAGACTGTGAAAGACATATCCTTCTTAACCTTGAGGGTGCTCTTCTTCTCCACTACATTGGAACAGCTCCTTAGAAACAACCTCGCCTCATGGCGTGTATGGCACTGACTTTGATAGGCCGCAGATATCGCAGAGTACAGATTCCTGGCGTGCTGCCTCATTGTATTAAGGGCCGATGCAAGCACGGCGACCTGACGAGATGTAGACTGCAGAGGAGCCTGTACTCTTAACGCAGCCATATTGTCTGTTATCCGTCCAAGGATGCTCGTGGCTTGTTCCATCTCGCGAATCTGCCGGTCGAGGGCGTCGCGCTTCAGCGGAAACCTGAGTTTCTTTGGGAATTCATACAGGCCGTCGTTTGTCTTGTAGGTCTTGACGAGATCAGTCAGGCTTTGCTGTACAATGCAATTACAACGTCAGCTAGGGCTTTGAAACTGTGTGAGCCAACTTACAGGCACCGGGTCAAGTCCTTCAATACTTCCTACCAACTCTGCCAGAACTCTATGGCAGCGCCGAATGGCATCGTAGTAAATGCCTCGGTCCTGGTCTAAGTACTCGTCCACAGCCTCCGCAATATCACGGTCTTGGAATATGGCCAGGCTGAGTTGGGGATTCGATCTGTCGTACTCGACTCCTGCGTTGTTCAGCGTTCTTTGAATGTCACTGAGAAGGATCCAATGCTGGGCATTTAACGATGAGATCAGCTTCATAATGAACGGCGCTTTGTTTCTGAATTTGATTCTATTCTGTCGTCTTTTGTATGTTTCTATCGCCGCCACGGCAATCGGTATAGCCCCGAGGACGACACCCACAATTTCAAGGCCGCTCATCTTGTCGATGCTGGTCTTTAGCGACTATGAATTGAAGCAAAGTACCCGGCCGAAATACTTTCTTATCACAATTCCAGTCACTGCGGGGTATTCAGCCTCGCGGTCTGACCACGTATATCCTGGTTGCAGCTGACGAATAGCCGCTGTCAATCGTACAGTAGTCCATCATTGCTTTTCTCCCGGCGGACGTGATGATGAAACGAGCCCCTCTCCCCAGGTGAGGCTTCAGTATCTCAAGTCTTGTTCCATGCTGTCAGTAACATGGGCGGCCGCGGCCCTAGAGCAGGGTAAGCCGATATATGGCACAAGGAACCTATTTTCGCCATGGCTTCACTTACATCCACAGGCAAAGCCGTCGGCATCCAGTTCGCTTCTCTTCTTGAGATTATTGAGCCTGAGTTGAAGCTCTCATTTCTCGATCAGTTACAAAGGTTCGAGCTCTGGGCTTTTAGTCTAGGTCTATACAATACAGGACACAGCTCGATCGATTACAAATTCCGGGATTCCCCTCCCCTATTTAAATATGCCCTCGGTCTATTGCGAGATCTTGAGCAGGCCTTGACAAGCCGTAGGTGTTCGTTGGCTCCCTCATACTGTCGGTGTGTCATGGTTAATATTGTCCAAGTTGCGGAAGTCTCGACCGGCGAAGAAGCCTCTCCCGATGGTGACAGCCCAAACGATTCCAGCGACGAAACAGATGGATCAGACGAGGATGAAGACTTCTCGTCGTACCAGGACTCCCACCTGGTAGAAGAGTACTTGAACAACATCTCAACCACAGTTGATCGACTGTACGCGCTATCCTTTCGTATTCGCGATCCTGCAATGCGGACCGGTCTATCACGCGCTGCGACCTATACTGAGATAGATCAGGAAAGTGATATAGACCTCATTGCCTCATTTAGGCAATGGGACCTGACTCACCTTGTTGAACTATTTCGCCTTTGGCGGAAGCAGGACAGTGTGGATGACCACTTTCTCGTACGCCGTCTAGCCCAGGCTAATACGCGGCGGAGGCAGCAGTTCAAATACTGGGCCTATTGCAAGGACCAACTCCAGGATGAGGGCCGGACTGGCCTCGATAATGGTTTAACTCACTTTCCAAGGCCCATGGGAGAACATAATCATGGAGCCTTGGCCGCTCACACCGAACCAGATCCCACTCTATCATCGGAGCACGCCGGCGCGCCCGACAGCGATTCAGGTATGTCAACTGATAGCTTGGGGGGATTCGAAGCTGGCGACGAAGTCAAATTGCATTTTCGCCCCGTGCTAGATCATGGCTGTGAAAAATTTGAATGCCCATATTGCTATATCATCTGTGGACGGGAAACACTTGGCGGAGAGGGCTGGAGGTATGATACCAACCCTTTCAATCCCTAAAAGAGCACACCATTGACAATAAAGTAGGAAGCATGTCTTTCGTGATCTACGACCATATGTTTGCACTTTCGAAAAGTGTAAAGAGCCGGACCAACTGTACGACTCAATGTCAGACTGGATGACACACGAATGTTCGAGTCATGATTGCCACCACGATATACGGAGGACCTGCCCGTTCTGCCTCGTTGAGGATGTTGACGTGCCTCATATAGCATCTCATCAGCGTCGAGTGGCATATTTCTCTCTACCTCGACTGCGGATGGAGGCTTCTGAGACGACGCCCAGAACGCAGCCCGCAAGTAACATTAGCAAGCGGGCATCTATGGCACCTGAAGGCTCCCTGAAAAGCTCTGTTCATGACGATTGGGCCAATAATGTGAAGCAAATTGACATTGTTATCCGCGGCGTCGGTTCAATGATTGCCAGGCTCTTGCCTAACGAGGAAGTAGAGCCTGTTCTTGTAGAACGCCTCAGGAAACACTTCTCGTATATTAGTTGGACTGAGTTTCGATTCACAGACTCGAATGACATACCGGTCCCAATTGACTACGACACCTTGTATGGATCCATGACCATTTTTGCGCATCCTTCCATTAATCGTGGTCATACTGTTCCGCCACATGCAATCCATCAGGACGAATCTACTCAGGAGTCGCCGCAATCTTCAACAAACACACGGCAGATAGCAGCGCAGGGCGATCAGAAGGTAGCTTTCCGCGGCAAAAATAAGTCGCGCAGCTCAGGGTGGTATGTCACCTAACATAAACTTAATTGGCCGAAATTATTACCTTCTGCCCAATTCGCCTGTAACAATGCAATTAATTGGACCGTTAAAATCTCGCCTTTTGAAGCACTACTTGGCTTCAAACCAGACTTCTTTTGTCGGATCGAGGACGATTCCACAAAGGAGGAGGTCCCAGCAGCAACAGAGCGAGTTTTAAAATTAAGACAACTACGAGAAACTACAAGAGAATTGGCGGAAAAGCAACAAGCCGTATTCCAGCTAGTCTATTCGTCCTTCTAAGCAGTCGCTCACCTTTCATAGGGTATATCCTCCAACCGAAGTCTTACTTCACTGCAGGAGAAGTGGTAGCAGACGGTCCCGACGAAACATTGCCCCCAATGTCGAGACTGAACTTTGGCAAAGTTTATACAGTCGAGCATGATGTTAAGGCTTTACCTGTCGGTCGCGTGACATCACGGTCGATGATGAGATTTATTCAGTATGCACACGATGGGATGAGGCAAGTATAACAGCTGTAGTATTGGTTGTAATGTGGGGTTTAAGCGATGGTCTTTGTCAATGCACTGGCCGAACAATGTCTTTTTGGATGTCTATGTACCTTGGAAATACCTAACTTATCTTGACGAATTGAGAAATATTCTCCATTGTGGACTATATTTTCCCTTCTTGTCGGTGAGGTCCTGGTCTCTTGGCCGGAGAAGAATTTCCTATTTCGGCATTTAGGGTTAGAGCGAGAGACGGAGATGACCAGAACAGTTTTGACAGAAAATAAACCTCCGACCTCAAGCCGATACTCATTCCATTTCCACCATCTTTGGAAATAAACCTCCGGTCACCATACATCAGTCTACATCAATGGCGGCGATCATGCATCGAGATAGAGACCCCTCCTCAGAGCCAAAAGCTATAAAGAACCCCAGAATCCCTCATGTATTCAACCAATTCATCTCACTAGACAATTGTCTGCTGTCTTAGTTATCCCACATCATGGCCCCCAAGAAGCTCCAAGTCGGCGCCGCTGGCCTCGGCCGCATGGGCAAACGCCATGCCATCAACTTCCTCAACCGCGCTCCCCGCTCGCAACTGGTCGCTGCATTCTCTCCAGACCCTGAGGAGATCCAATGGGCAAAGCAGCACCTCGAGCCTTACGGCGTGACCCTTTACACTAAGTACGAGGACATGATCCAACACCCCGGTCTGCAAGCCGTTGTCATCGGTACTGCTACCTCCGTTCACGCAGAAGAGGCAATCAAAGCCATGGAAAAGAACCTCCACGTCCTCTGCGAGAAGCCCTTGAGCATCAACCTTGACATTGTAAGCTCTCTCCATTCTATTCTGAAACCTCGTATTAACTTCCCAGTGCAACGAAGTCGTCGCCGCAGCAAAACAACGCCCACACCTCAAAGTAATGTGCGGTTTCTCCCGCCGCTTCGACGACTCCTACCGCGCCGCATACCGCAAAGTCGAGAACGGGCTCATCGGGCGTCCCTCCGTGCTGCGCTCCCAGACCTGCGACAAGCACGACCCGTCCGGGTTCTACGTCGAGTACGCCAGCTGGTCTGGCGGTGTCTTTGTGGACATGGCCGTGCACGACATCGACCTAACCCTTTGGTTCTTCGGGTCGGACGTCGTTCCTAAATCCATTTCCGCATACGGGATCACTGCTGTTACGCCTGACTTGAAGAAATATAACGACTATGACAATGCGGTTGGGATTGTGGAGTTCCATAATGGGAAGATTGCGTACTACTACTGCTCGCGGATGATGGCCCATGGACAGGAGGACGTTACTGAGATTATCGGGACAGAGGGGAAACTGTCTGTTAACTTGAACCCGCAGAGTGACTTGGTCAACTACTACCACGCTGGTGGGATTACTCGTGAAGTTCCGCCTCATTACTGGGGACGCTTCGAGCAGGCGTTTGTTAAGGAGACGAACGAGTTTGTGGACTCGTGCCTCGATGATACGCCGCTGCCTATGAAGCTCAGCAATGCGGTCAAGGCTGTTCAGATTGGAGCTTGGCTGCAGGAGTCGCTGGTCAGTGGGAAGCAGCTGCGGTTTGATGAGACTGGGAAGAGAATTGAAGCTGCAAAGATATAGATTGTCAACTAGTGTACCTTGAGTATATAAAGGAAGCTTCTATGAAAATAGCCTGTTACTCTGGTACTGAATAATTAAAACTTGTATATCCGAGGTACCATGACCCTCTCGCTACGATGTGAGCTACCAGGGCTACCAACACTGTTAGAGAGCTCGAGCCAAGTGGTCTTCCAAGACCACAACACCTTGACTGGGTTGTGCAATAATGTCGATCTATTCTGCAATATCTGCCTCATCTCACTTCCACTATTTTGGGCATCCTGCGCCCCGTTGGGCTTGGAAACAAAGTTCAGCCAGGCCGGAAGTAGATATCCACAGCGCTCAGCCCCAGGGGAATACGAGGTCACCACCACTGAGCGACTGCCACAGCGAAGATCGCATCAGATCTCATGCAAGCCAAGCCGCCAAGCCTGTCTTCAAGAGACTCAGCCTGGGTGGTAATTATAGCTTCACGGGGGCTGACAGCCTTGGTTGTTCTGACGCCGGTATATAAATCTGGTCATGGACAGCCGAATTCGAGCATCAACTCATATCTCATCATCTCACAACACAGCAACACATACCTCAATCAATATTCCACAATGCACTTCTCAAAGATCCTCCCCGTCACTCTATTCGCTGCCTTGGCAGTTGCCGCCCCTGCCCCTGCGCCTCAGATCTCTGTCGACCCCGAGCAAATCAAACAGTTCTCTCAAAGTATTCAATCATTCGCCTCCAACACGGACAGTGGCTTGAACGATCTGAACGGCCAGCGCGAGGCACTCGGTAGCTCCTGGAACGGCCAGGTAGCTGTAAGTCTTAACCGTCTTGTACCTCTGGTACGCTCTTACTCATAGCCAGCAGCAAGCACTGGAGCAGGCTTTCAGCCAGTTCGAGCAGGCTGTAAACGAGATCACCGAGACTGCATCCAAGATTTCCTCTGCCCTTGATGGTTCGGTGCAATCTTTGTAAGTCTCCGCGCCAGCTCACTTATAAGATCGGACCTAATACCCCAACAGCGACGAGGCGGAGGAATCCAATGCGGGTAGATTTGACTAGGCTACACGCATAACTCGGCCACTGAGCACTGTCTACTGGATAACGGCGAGGGTGACTCATGGTGAGAATCAGAGCAGTTGATAGCTAAATAGACAAATAGATCTTGAGGCTACTACAATAATATGTGCATGATATACTCATTTCCCTCTTACTGGATAACTGCGGGACCAATTAAGCCACAAGAGTCGATTGCAAAGATATAGATCGTTTCTCTTGACTGCGACGTAGTAGCTTCAAATAATTCAGTGGTGAAATTGAAAATAAGCAAGCCGAATGTTACTGTTTGTTCGGCAGGGACAACTCAGGTCTGAACTGGGTCAATTATAACTATTGTTGGGATAGCAGTGGACTGCTGTAGACCTGCCATATCCAGATATATTGACAACCATATAATCTACTTTGTTAAAATAAGTGTACTGATGTATATTATACTCTGTCCCTGATACTAATTCCCCGAAGTATATAATTCTGTACTACGGCCACCCCCACGACTGCTTCAATCGCTCTCTATAATATCCCACAGGCCAGCCATGGTGATAGTCCAACTCATCCAACAACTCCATCAGCGCCATCTGCTCAACCCGATCCTCAAAGTGCTCCCCGCAGACCACAATCCCGAGCAACGCTGTCGTCAACGACGGCGGATTCTGCCGGTTACACACTGCAATCCCACACAGCCTCAAAACCGCAGCCCTCAGCTCCTCGCTCAGCGCCCGCATACTCTCCTTACGCCCAAGTCCCAGCCTCGGTATGTCCGGGTCGTACACCGCAAGCAAGATCCGCGCAAGCTCGATATGCTGCACACCAGCCACATGGATATTCGTCAGGTAGCATATCTCCGGGAATACCTCGCCCTGGCGCCGATCTGGCTCGCGCACATAGATCGGTTCGAAACTGCAAGGGAGGGAATCGATCCATTTTTGGGACAGGCATTTCAGCTGCGCCCACCGTTCCTTTGGATGTGGATGTGGATGTGGATGCGGTTGTGTTTGTGTTTGCGTGGCCTGGGCTGTGGAATGTGCTGTGTTGCCGTAACAGAATTCCAGAATGTCCGCGCAGAAAATAACCAGCCGCGCGGTCCATAGGCCGTCTTCGCCTGGGGTGAATGAGCGGAAGATGTCGCATCGAGAGAGCGACATGCTGAATGGTCGTTGCTTGAGGAAGGCTGAGTATACTTCTTGTCGGAAGGCGACCCAGAACGCAGCCTGTCGGAGGCTGGACATGTACCACCGGGACTCAAGAGACGTAGTATTTCTAAATACATTTGATGAGGGAGAACTATAGATCTCACCAGGCGATGTTGATATTTCGCCCGCCACCGTCGAGAGGGCCTGAGAACCGACTGCCATGTTCGGTATCTGAGCCTCAATAAACATATTAAGGACGCGGAGAAACACTTCATCGTCTTTCTGCTCATCCTGCAGCGGATAGTCAATCTCTTCATAGAACCGGAGAATAATCGCCGCAGCCAGGAGGTCCTCGTTGCCCGTTTGCTCGGGGTTCGCGCCCAGTTCCAGCAGGTCCTGGATACATTTGCTATGGTAGTGCAGGGCAGTTTCGTCGGTCAGGTCATGCAGTGTACGTCCACCATATTTGACTGCGCCAGACTCGGTTCTGTATTTTGGGACGCGGGTGAGATGTCTGGCAGACGCTGCGAGGATCGCGTTCATCAGCGGTGGACAACTCCTCGCCCGTTGGGGAACGACTTGGTGGAAGTGTCGCTCGGGGTCGCAGAGATCGAGCCACATGCTGAGATGGTCGATGTAGTATTCCAAGAGACAAAACTCGAGTGTGTTGTATCTGGGCGAGTGTACACTGTCTGGTGGCTTAACTAGTCCGCGTAACACGAAACTGCCTGGCAGGATATCACTCGGTGCGTATGAACTGGGCGGTACAGAATTCGCATGTACATCACCAGCTTGTATATTCACATTTGCATCTATTGGCGTCGAGGCGCGGTTGTTAGGTCTATCTTCATACTCTCGCCCGATCGAACCATGGTCAGAACACATATCAAAAGCCTCATTATCGTCATCTTGTTTATATAGTGCCGTCAATTCGGCGGTTTCATCAACATAAACCAGTTTCTCTGCACATATCAGAGACGATCACGATTATTATGACCCGAGAATGGAACTCACTGTGCCGTTTAGCCTTGGGCCGAGTGTCAGGAACTGATCCATCCGTATGGTTTAATTTGGCAATCTTGCTAGAAACATCGCTGAATCGAATGGCAGTTCTCGTCTGCGTGCATGCGACCTGGTCCTTCTGGCATTGCCTGCAGCTTTCCGTCCCAGCCCCTGGACATGTACCCGGCGAGAGATGTACCGGTTCGCATTTTACATGCTTCCTTGTACGAACCGTCAGTATGGAGCTGTTCCCGCTTTCTGTGGACAGGCAACTTATTTGCAGTGGTCGCAGGTGGTGGTTTTGCGCTTGCGGGTCACGTTGGCGTTGGCGATGGGAACTGGGAGGGTTCGACTTGATCCAGATTGACTGCTGGGGTAAGTGTTTTCGATGGAGTCCATGTTATGAACAGCTCGTCTTTGAACAGGTCAGGAGATGACAGAAGACGGCGCTGGAGAGACGGATTTGAATGCGGGGAATACTTCTCCGTGTGGGGAATATCGCCACATCCTGCGCGGGGCATCTTGCCTTATTAAACAGGCTTATGACTGTAAACCATTGAGGATGTGTTTGCTGTATGTCATACTATATCATGCAGCAAACACGTCAACATAGTCCGGCTGGCTGAGCTGAGAGGGTCTAGAATAGACTGCCCGGGCTTATAGGTGACACAAAAACTGCCACTGTCTGCGCAGGATTAGTATCACTCGTTAGCATCGAATCGCTCTGATTCCCTCCCTTTGTGATCCCTGCAACTTCTCTGGTTCCTCACCACCATGGAGGGTTTTCTCCTATCGTGAAGTCGCTACGCCAGCCACCATGCGTGAATCTGCTGGATGCTGGATTGAGGATTCTTGTAAGCTGGCCGGCAGTCTATTTGGAAATTTGAATGCCTATATGAAGAAGATATCCGACCTGGGAGAGTTGCCTTTCTTTGCACTTCCCAGTTGAAGAGCTTGACTTGTTCTTATTTATCTTAATCACTCATTATATTCTGTATTGGTACAAATGTCTTCGAATCCTGCTTCGAATCAGTCTGGTCCAAGTGCACCACCAGCTGAGCCCTTCAAGGCCTTCCAGCAACTAATCAGTTACCTGGACCGGCATAAATGTACGTCGCACTTCTCATATTGCCTTCTATAATTACCAATTTGTCCCTTCTAGTGTCCAGCCTGATCCTTCTCGGCTTCATCTATCCTATCCTCGGACGGTTCGCCCATGGTCCCACGACCACGCCCCCCAGTGGTTCGCAATATGTCGGAACATACGACTTGATATTCACTTCAGTTCTTGGAATAGTTGCAGTTCACCAAAACCAGCACTTCTCATGGCAGGCCCGGTTCGCCTATCTACAATGGAGCTCGCTGAGTTCTGCAGTGGAGCAAGTCATCGGAGGAAGCGTTATATCAGTTGCTCTTCTCATATTCTTTGTGTCGCCGCTACCCATACTATCTCTTTCAGTAGGGCTTCTGATTGCATGGCAGTATGTCCTCGTCACATATCATAGGAACATACGGCAAGTATCCTCCGAGGTGGAGCAGCTGTTCTACAAGGCCAAAGTAGCGGTCGAAAGCAGCCGCCGATATGCTAGCGAGATCGCCACCCAGGAACAATCTATTCTGAGCCTGGTTGTCGCAATGTGTACCGATGCAGGTCCATATAGCCTGATTGCTGGTAGTCGGGCATCTAAAATCGCGCCCCTTCTCAATGGAAATGTCACCGCTATAGTCCCAGCTGCGAAGGAATTAACGGCCCTCTCGTCAGGTTCATCTACTACCCTTCGCAGTGTCCTTCAGGCATATGAGCAAACGAGATGGCTAGCTGACAAGGCCAACCTTCTTGCTAAACATGGCGAGATGGCAGAGGCTCTATCTGTGATTCAGTCCATGTCCACCGAACTGACCAGTGCGCTTGATGGCGAAGCTCAACTGCTTTCTGCAAAAACCAAAGCCCACGATATAAGCACCCAAGTTCACTTGAACGATATAGTCTCGTCGCATAAAAAGGTCATTGATCAGCTGCAGGCTGCAGCGGCCAGGCCTTCAAGACCCGATCCACAGTCTTCGCAGGGTACATTGCCCAATACTGTAGTAAGTATACGCTCATCCATTGCACGATGCATGAACCTGACTCTTCCAGACGCTCAGAAACCCAAAAGCTATTGTCGGCAGTCTCTCCGGCGCACCAGAAGACATCGACGACAAGGCCTTTACATTGAACCTACCCTTCCCAATCAGCATCTACGGCCACTCCAGCTCAGTCCTATCTCTCAATGACAACGGGATGGTCTGTCTCGACCAGGCGCCATCGTCCAGCATCGCAGATGTACGAACCGGCCAACAGCTCCCGTTCCGCGCCGGACTCGCGCCATACACCTTATTCCCCCTGTGGAAAGACCTGAAGATCACCAAGGGAAAGCCACACGGGATATACTACGATGTCGAGAGTACCGCACCGAATAGGACCCTGTCTATTGAGTACTATGTCACGCGGTATAAATTGGAATCGCAGTACTTCCACTTCCTGGTTATCTTCCACGAGGCGAGGCCGAATTTCGTTACCTTTCGGTATCATGATGTGAAGGACGAAGGTGCAGAGGGGACTGTTGGTGTTCAGGGTCCAGAGGGTGAGTTCTATTCTGCTGTCTATGCGAATTTAGACAGGAGCTGACTGGCATACCGGTAGAGCACTATCAGTTCTCGCATAACGCGCCGAAAATATCGCCCGGGCTGGAATTGGTGTTTAATACTTCTCCAGGGGTGAACAGCCTTCAAACGACTACTTTCGAGCTACCCAGAGCATAGATACCTGCAACTGTTGGACAGCTTCAACAATCTGTCAGACTGAGTCTCTTTTCTCTACTGATTTGCAGGTTCGGCGTTTCAGTCACCGTTGTAACGGAAGGGAGAATAACAAGTCCAGAGTGGCACTTTCACGATCGGGCTGGACTTACTTTAATCTGACATGTCCCAAGCTCTTTAAATTAAGCACAGGTTCTACTCTTCTAATTGTTTCAGCGTAACTTTGCGACCATAGACGCTCCTGAAACAGCGATGGCTTCCACATGTTCATTTCCGGTCGATCACCAATCTCAATTTTCAAGCAGTTAAACATTTGCGACCAGGTTTATTGTCGGGCCATTGTTCGGCTTTATGCTTAAATAACGAAGTCGCCGATTTTATAGTACTTCTCATTCGGACGTAGGTTGGGCCTGGTCATAAAGGCATAAAGCCCTGACGAGAGCGGCGTCCAGGACATTCCAAAGCCTGTAAATAGTATAGCAGACAGTGAAACATCCTGAATTATCTGCACGGTCGTTGAGACAACAGACTGCGTTCCCACAAATTAGCCTACTGAAACGGTCTATCTATCATGTCTCACGCCGTTGCTGACCCACCAGGGTCTTCACTCTCGACTCATCCAGTACATGATTGTAATCCCGGGCATGCTTCCAGCACAGGCTGCAAGGTGAGACGCTGGATGGTACAAACATGTTTGAACTATACGCTGGTGGAGTGATATCCCTGCTCCTCAACAAACCCCAGACGGCTGTTCGCGAGAGTTACCGCGAATGGAAACTTCTGATCTCTGAACAGGCCATGTGTTCTGTATAGCTTGCCAATTAATGAGACCATTGCATCCGCTTTCGGCCGTGCTTTGGGACGGAGTGGTCTATATAAACCGGCGATGGTGCTGCAAGTCCATCAACAACCCAAACATCTCAATCCCAACAATCGTCACTACTTCACCTTCTAATTACTTCCAACACAATGAAGTTCACTGGCCTCGTCTCCCTCTTCGCCATCCTCGGCCCAGCCCTCGCCAGCCCAACCCCCCTCAACGCGCGCGACCTCGACACCATCAAGAGCGTGCTCAGCGACATCCAAAAGCAAGTCAACTCGCTCAACACAGCCATCACAGCCAAACCCCTCGAGGCCAACCCAGTGATAACCCAATCCAACAACCTCGTCAACACAATCAACAAGGGCAGCAGCACCGTCAACGCCCAGGGCGAACTCAGCCAGTTAGACGCGCTAGGTCTCGTCTCGCCAACCCAGGACCTCGCCGACGACACCGACAAGACCGTCAAGAGCCTGATTAGCATCAAACCCGATGTTATTAAGTTGGGCGAAGGCTGCACGACTCTGACAGCCCTGAACAAGCAGCACAAGGCTGCCACTGGGTTGAGTTCGGCGATTGTGTCCAAGGTCCCTGAGGCGCTGGGAAGCACGGCCAAGGAACTCTCTGACAAGATCTCTGCGTCGATCCAGAAGGGCGCGGATGCGTATAAGGGTTCTTGTGATCAGAAGGAGGAGGAGCCTAAGACTGAGGAATCGAGTGCGGAGCAGGAGACTGCCGGTGCGGATGCGGATGTCCAGGCGAAGCCTGCTGCTTGTGCTGCTAATTAGATTCCTTTTACAGTCGTTGCTTGGATACTATAGGCGAGCGGGCTTGGGCTATGTACTTGTCGCTTGTCAGATGTATCATATTCCGTGCTTTAGTCAATACTATCATGCAGAACCGGTCCATTTTTTAAGCACAGGTGCAGCTGTAGAGTTATGTTGAGCTATTGAAGCGTGTTATTATTAGTATATACAGTCGTACAATCTACTGCGCTGCGACAGAAATTGTCTGGCCTGTCCAGGCCTTTCGACACAGTGCTGGCACTATCCCCGTCCACGCGCAGTTCTTGATCGACCAGATATTCCGGTCGAAGTAGGAATTTTTGCAGTTCGATGAGGGATCAGCATATGTCATGGATTAAGTATTAACTGTGATCTGCGATCATGCGGGGATCAGGATCAGGATCAGGGTCAGGGTCAGGATCAGGGATCTACCCAGGGCCAGATCCTGGTTCTCAACGTTGGCTTGCGATGACTGGGCCGGCCCTGGGTCTACACAGTATATGGGTGGTGGTGTGTCCATGGCCCTGTGTTGTTCTGAAAGAAAAGAATAAAGAAAGAAAGAAAACGCGATTCGCGATCCAGGAGATTCTCGCGAAATAAATCTGCCAAGGACAGATCATGAATGAGTGAGAAGGCGTGGAGCTGCTACCTATTCACTATATACTGTACATATAACTGTATACTATAGACTATAAACTGTCATACTTGTATTACTGATAAGTGTCCGACATTCTGAATTCATCCGATCTGATTGGTAATCTCGAGTGTAAGCATATAAGCATGGAAGACCAGACAACCAACACCACAACAATGGCACCAAAGATCTTCCTGACTGGAGCTGTACGTACAAATCTTAATATCAGCATTTTTAATATTTTAACACTTATAGAGCGGCTACGTTGGAGGCGACGTCCTCCACGCCCTGCTGTCCGCCCACCCCGACTGGGAGAGCAGCATCACCGTCCTCCTGCGCAACAAAGCCTACGAAGCAGCATTCAAATCCGCATATCCCAGCATAAACCTCTTCTTCGCCAGTCTTGACGACTCGCACGCCATCGCAGACGAAGTGTCGAAACACGAACTCGTCGTGCATTTCGCGCTCAGCGCCGACCACCTCCCCTCTGCAGAGGCCATCGTCGCGGGACTGAACAAGAGAGGAGGAGGAATCTATATCCATACCAGCGGGACAGATGTGCTCCTTGACCCGCGCGCAGACCTCCATCCGACCGGGCAGGTGAGGGTTATCGACGACTGGGATGGGATCGGGGTGGTTACGTCTTTACCTGGTACAACCATCCCTCTAAATCTACGCCTCCTTCCTTCACCCTCTTTGCTAAATGTTAATAGACGACGCGCCCCATCGCAACGTCGACAAGTTCGTCCTCGCATCAGGCTCCGACACCCTGAAGACAGCAATAATCTGCCCGTCGACCGTCTACGGCACAGGGCGCGGCCTCATCTCCCAGCGCTCCGACCAGATCCCCAACCTGGCAAAACTCATCCTGCAGCAGAAGCAAGGGCTCCAGCTTGCAGACGGACAGACCTTCTGGAACTCCGTCCACGTGTACGATCTGGCACGGCTGTACGTGCGGTTTGTCGATGATGCGATCGGTGACAGTTCTGGGTCCGACCTCGAGTCTACTTCTGCAAGGGGGTTGCTGACATGGAATCGCGATGGGTACTACCTCGTCGAGAGCGGGCGGTATTTCTGGGGCGAGATCGCGCGGCAGATTACTAGCGAGGCGTACAGGCTTGGACTGCTGCCAGCGGAGAAAGTAGTGGTGGTTGATGGTGTGCTGGGGAGGGATGTGCTGGCGCCCGCTGGCCGACCCGTGGGCAATTATGCGGTTGAGGCGAAGACGGTGCGGGCGCGCAGGCTTCTCGGCTGGGAGGCTGTCGAGGGCAGTCTCCAGGATGAAATCCCGGCGATTGTGAGGGCCGAAGCGGTGCGCTTGGACTTGAAAAGAGACGGTGAGGCGAGAGCAGTGTGGTAGGGGGCCTGGGGTATTTGCATGATATCATCCAAGAGCGCTGCATGCCTGCCCAACAACAACAATCGCACGCTGTACCGTGGTTGGCTTAGCTTGCCAGGGCCAAGGGCTTGTTATTGGAGGACCAAGTACTCAGGAATGCAAGTCGAGTCAGACCAGGAAAGGCTTTGTTGACTGGATTGAAAATTCGAGGCCCCCGCGTGCCACAGCCGTTACCCTTAGTTAGTGACTTACTCTGCTTACTCCATCTCACTGTTACTTCTCGTGGGTCGAGCGTAAGACCAATAGCGTAGAGTGCCCAAAATTTGCACGAGACAGTCTCATGGCGATGGATATACTCCGCAGAATCCCCGACCCCCCAGCCCAAGCCCTAACCCCAAGAAGAAAAAGATCCGGTAAATCTCACACAAGGAATCGCATGATCGGAACCACCCCGCAGGCCATCTGCCCTATCGCAGTCCAAGCAGGGATCTCCGCTCTAGCCGCATGTCCGGCTCAGTCTGTAATCTGTATCGCTTGCAGGGGTGGCAGGCTGGCAGTCCAGCAGCCTCAGGCTCAGACTGTGGCACCGGCACAGGCGAGGAACGCATTCTTTGTCCCTTTCCAGCAATGTGGAAATGTCTCAGCGCAATCTTACGGATCGTTGCTTGTTCCTGGGCGGTTGCCAGTCACGAGCGCCCTTCCCCATAATGATCGACAGGGAGGCTTTTTGTCTGCCCTCGCCACGACCCAGGGCGCTGAGCCTGACTACCACGCGGGTCCACGCGCTAGATGGCCAAGAATTACTGTCCGTCAATCACAGCGCCTGCAGACACGCTAGATTGTCATTTGGATGTCTGCGATACTACCGCGGTGCGGGGACGGGCTTGGAGAGGAAGGTGTCTCGTGCTGCTTCGCACCGGTCTGTACCGTTTGTGCCTCCTCTGGGCAAGCCGACAAGCAGACAAGAATGCTTGCCCAGAGCCCACTCTGGCTCGGCGGAGCCGACGAGTCCAAGACAATAACGAAAGCGCAGGTGTGGGGGGGGTGTAGGACGGTAGGAGGTATAAAGAGCGGACAAGTAGCCGGTCACTGCCCGATGTGACTTGTAAGAACGAGACGGAAGACCCCGAGGAATGTCACACAATGCCTCCTCTAAATTCCCTTGCTAGAGCCGTCTTCCCCTTGCTGGCCGTGGCCGGCCTCGCCGCTGCTGCCACTCCGTATTCCCCCAAGACTCCGCCGTTGACAACGGACTGGACCGAGCAGGTTGGCACAAACCCCTGGCCGGAGTATCCCCGGCCTCAGCTGCAGCGGTCGCAGTGGAAGAACCTGAATGGCGTCTGGGAGTATCGGAATGCAGGGGGTCCTGGGGCTGTGGATACACCGCCGTTTGGACAGTCTCTCGACACAGAGGTCCTGGTTCCATCATGTCTAGAGAGTGGTCTTTCTGGTATGGCTGTCCTTAGAGCCTGTATAACACGAGACTGATTTGAACAGGCCTCCAAGCAAACGCAAACAGCACACTCTACTCATGGCTGTCGACCAACTTCACCGTCCCCAAAGACTGGGAGGACAGCGTGCTGCTCAACTTTGGAGCTGTGGACTACGAGGCCACCGTCTTTGTCAACGGCCAGAATGCTGCCTTCCATCGCGGAGGATACTTTGAGTTCACCGTCGATGTGACCAAGTACATCAACCCTGATGCTGACAATGAGCTGTAAGCCTACTACATGTGTCTGTACCATGTTTCCCTACTAACATCACAGGCTCGTCTTTGTCTACGACCCTACAGACACCGAGGGCACCATGGCCCCTCTGGGCAAACAGACGTTGAAACCCTCGCACATCTTTTACACCCCATGCAGCGGCATCTGGCAGAGCGTCTGGCTCGAATCCGCCCCAGCAGAGCACATTTCCCGGCTAGACGTCGCTGCTAATAAGGACGGCGAGGGTGCGTTCTCTTTAACTCCTCCCTTCTACCCATCTAACAATCCCAGTTACCGTAACGGTCCACAGCGAGTCCGGCAAAGACGCCTCCGTAGACATCAAAGTCCTAAATGGAGACGAGGAAATCGCCTCCCACACCGGAACCGCAAACCAGGAATTCACATTCACCGTCGACGACGTCAAGGTCTGGTCTCCCGACACACCCAACCTGTACAACATCACCGTGACCCTGGGCAAGGACACGGTGTCCAGCTACACGGGGTTCCGCACCGTCTCCAGGGGCAAGATTAACGGCATCGAGCGCCCTCTCCTCAACGGCGAATTCAAATTCATCTTTGGCACCCTGGACCAGGGATACTGGCCTGATGGCCTGCATACGCCCCCGACTCGTGAGGCAATGGTTTACGATCTCAAGGTTCTCAAGGAGTTAGGGTTTAACATGGTTCGGAAGCATGTATGTTTCCTCCTCCCACACTTTTTACGATTATCGGATACTGACTGCTCCAGATCAAAATCGAGCCCGGTCTCTTCTACCGCGCTGCCGACGAGCTCGGACTCCTAGTCATCCAGGACATGCCGTCTATGCCGCAGCGGCAGCCCGACGCGGCCCAGCAGGAGGAGTTTGCACGCCAGCTGGAGCTCATGATTAACCAGCTCAAGAGCCACCCTAGTATCTTCTCTTGGGTATGCCTCTACGACACACTCCCAAAGCAACATCTAACATACATGACAGGTAATCTACAACGAAGGCTGGGGCCAGCTCGACAACGGGGAGCCAGAATTCGGCCTCACAGACCGAGTCAGAAAACTGGACCCAACCCGTCTGATCAACGCCGTTACGGGATGGCACGACCACGGCGCGGGCGACTTTAGTGTACGTTCCACATTCCTCTCTAAGTAAAACCAGTTTGATCTGTAGGCCGGTCTAGCCATCTATAAAAGTACGGGCTAGACCGGTCGGATGTTTCAGGTACTGACCGTATGCAGGACAACCACCACTACGCGAACGCGCAATGCGGGACGCCGTACTGGTCTTCTGCGTCCAGCCCCTACGATCCCAAGCGGATTGCGCTGCAGGGCGAATTCGGCGGTATTGGGCATAATGTGTCGCTTGAGCAGTATGTCCCATTTCCTCCTTTCTCACCACCATACCCCCAAAACAGCAAATACAATAACGTAAATGCTAATGAACAACAGCCTCTGGAACGTCCAACAAGCCATCGACAGTATCCCAGAAACATACGAGATCGACGAGAATCTCGAGATCTGGAACTATCGCAGCCGGTTCCTTCTTAGTGAACTCCGCGAGCAGATCCAGAAGTTCGCGTGCAGTGGCGCCGTCTGGACACAGACGACGGATGTAGAGGGTGAAGTTAACGGGCTCATCACTTATGACCGCCGCGTCAAGCGGGTGAATGAGAAGCAGTGGAAGGATGATATTGAGAGCTTGTATAGTGCTGCTCGCGGGAGGGGGGAGAAGTGAACTGAGTATAGGACATCTGTCTGGTCTTTGATTAATTTTGTTGTCTTTGATGTGGATATTTGAGACTTCTTTAACGGATTTAGTATATTATAACCAGATCAGGTTTAGAGGGTTGACATTTTCTTGTCTTTGCATTGTGTAGTTGTGGCTTTGCTTGTATGTTGGGGGATCCGTATATCATACAGCAAGGGCCTTTCTAGACAGACAGCTACATGAATGAGACCAAGCATTAATGAGTCTTGAACAAGAACATCATTCTTTATTTAAGCATTTCTGCTGTTAATTGCTAATATAGGTTGAACCACGTGAGTCATATCTGGTCGATTGCCTGTTCAATATGTTATATATCCTATATCCGGCATTTTTCTACAACTAGAGCTCAACTCAAGTCCGTCCCCAGAGCAACCTCCCTCGTCGTGTCCAAATCACTCTGTAGCCTGCCCATCTTCGCCTCAATCCGCTCAACGCAGTCCGGTCCCAGGGGTAATCTCAATATCTTCCCCTTCAACCCCCCAGCCTCCCCCGTCCCCGTCACAACCTCAAACACCCGCCTAACTGCCTTGGCCGGATCACCCCGTTGCTTCCCCTGCGCAGCTTCAAACTTGCCCAACACAGTCTCAACAATCCCCCCCTTATACGGCTCCGAAAGCGGCGTCTCGGTAGCCTGCGCCGCGGAAAGGAAATTCGTCCGGAACGCGCCCGGTTCGACGACCAATACGGAGATATTGAACGCGGCAACCTCACGAGATAGAGCCTCGGATAACCCCTCCAGCGCGAATTTGGATGCTGCATAGAGACCGCATGTTGGCTGCGCATCCTGTCCGGCTATACTGCTGATATTGACGATGGTAGTATTTCCTCGGGACCGAAGGGTCGGTAGAAACGCTTTGATTAGTCGGAAGGGGCCGAAGAAATTCGTCTCCATTTGCAGTTTTACTTCTTCTTCTCTGTTGGTTATCAGCATTCTCTTCCATTCGAATTTCTGACGTGGGTGTTGATGTTGACCTACTTCATATCCTCAACAGCCCCAAGAAGTGAATATCCCGCATTATTAACTAGAATGTCAATCCCGCCATAGATTGCATTCGCCTGCTCCACGACACCAGGAATACTCTCAGCCTTTGTGACATCCAATTCGACGATTTCGCCGCCCTTGGCCTTGATCGCGGATACAGCGGCCGATGCCCTGCTTGCGTTCCGCACCGTCCCGATGACTTTGTGGCCGGACTCTAGGGCGAGGAGTGCCAAGTCGAGCCCGAATCCGGAGGATGCGCCGGTGATGAACCAAATTGACATTTTATCGATTCTTGTTATATAACAGACTGCTGGATTAATTAATAGAGGGGATGGTCACGGTTTATATACTTCAACACACTCGGGTGTAAACCGGAAGTAGGAGTTAGCGGGGAGTTGGAGAAGTTCGTGTCCTGACGGCAAGATGCGGAAGGGCGGAAATATACCGGTTATCTCCGTACCATTTATGACTTCATCTCATAGAAGGCGTATGCGTATTTGGTGCGTGGATATCGAAGGGCACTGGTGTTTGTCTTGCTGTTTGTATAATAGTGCAATATCATTGGATGGGTTGTCATGCAGACCGGCCCGCTTTCTTCTTCCACTAGCAAATGCTATACACACGCACCCTTCATTTGACCATAGAAGTTTCAATATAGCAAACTCTGGTTATATCTTGTCATTAGTTGATAGTGTCGGGTTTTTCTCAGAACCACTAGCCACTGCTGCTTGGAACACGAGGTTCTCTTGAGGCGCAGCCGGATGAGCCAACAGGATCTCCTTCATAGACTGTCTGTGGATTGCTTGTTGGCCACGCTGATCAGCCAACTATACACAGCCTCATCAGCCATGATTGCGATCACCCATGACTCAATTGGGATCTATACAAGCCACCTAGTTGATAAAGCTGGAGAAACCCAAAGCAATTTGCAAACACTAATAAACACAAGTTACACAACATCACCACGACTCCACCATGTCTGAAGTGTGCATCCAAACTCCCTTTTCGCGCGACCCAGCTCAGCGGTTGCGCCAGAGGCCAAAGCATCGCAACCACAACCACAAGAACATCCAAAAGGCCCAATCTGAACAGCCCCAAACCCTCAAATCCTCCTCCATCTTTCTCGACCACCTCTTCGCCCTCCCAGGGGAACTCCGCCTAGAAATCCACCGCCAAATCCTCGTCCGGCCATGCAAATACAACCTCCGCCACAAGCACACCTGCGACGGCCACGCCTTCATCACCCACCACTCACGCACATTCCACAAAACACAAACAGTCCTGCGCTGCGCAAACTGCCGCCCAATCCCCGGCCACAGCCACATGGAACAAACATCCGACAGCACCGCGCGCAGCCAGTGGGCACGCCCCAAGACAAACCCTTACTTCTGCGACGAGTGCTACCCAGACATGCAGTCGCGGTTTGGACACCAGCGGAGTCCCGTTCTCAGGGGTGTGCATTGTCTCTGTGCGCGCCATGACGGGCTCGGGTGGTTACTAGTCAACCGAAGGATATATGAAGAGGCGGCGCCCGTTTTCTGGAAGGAGAATACCTTTTCCTTTGAGGGGGCGCGGGTGCTATCTGAGTTTCTGGAGGAGATTCCTAGTGAGAAGCGCGCGATGATTCGGTCCATTAGCTTTCGCGCGCCCGTAGCTACCTTTATGGATATTGGGGAGCTGGGTCCGTGCTGGGCGCTTCTGCAGGGTTGTACGGGGCTGAGGGAGTTGGAGCTGGATTCGAAGTTTCTGAACCATTTTGATTCGGTGCGGGCGTTGAACAGGCTTTGCATTCCTGGTGTCAGGGTACGCTTTGTCCAGATTGGGCCAGCGGATAATTATAGGGATCAGATTCGGTTACGGTGTATTTGGCCGCTGGCTTCGAATCTGGATGCATATTCAGACGAACTGGGGGATGCGCTGGTGGCCAGTATTCAGGGAGAGGTTTCTGATGAGAGATACCTTCGACGATTGTTCGATGAACGCATCGGGATCTTGGGATTTGCTGTGGTGATTAGATGATTTGAAGTATAGACGAATATCGCTCTAGATACGGGCCGGCTCAAAGAATACTTGTAGTTCAATAGATGGTAATAGACCGAGTCCCTTCTTCAAAATCTGGAAGCCTGTTCTTTATCCTTTCAGTCAAGGCTATTAAAGTCTGATAATATCTACAGAACCGTGGACCGGACAAGCCACGTACTTCCTAAAACAGAAATGCCATGGACGGAACTAGAACCCACACAGCCTCGGAGAGCCTGAGAGTGAGGGCCCATGTGAGCCGATCAGCACTCGGCAAACACAGTGGAAGCCGCCAGTTGGAGATGCCAAACTCCAAACGTTATTTCATATTAAGGTTTCTACCGTTGATTGCCATTTTTGCCTCTTCAGGTAAAGATCCCGCACGGATCCCGTTCGATTTCCCCTCAGGGCCAGAACTAAGTTGTTACGTCGAGACTGGAGTCAGTCGTTGGAGTCTTGGTTTCGGACTCTCGGAATTCGTCTGCATCGGTGCATGCAGGGCAGTCTGGGTCATTCCGGACGGGTCTGTGTGCAGGATAGGGCTTCTGAAACCGAGGTTTATTCTCGCAGTGTGTGATATGTGACGAAATGCAAGTCCTTCTCGGATAGGAAAGACTGCACAGGATCAGTCTGGTTATAACACCCCGCATTCGAACGAATACCCCAGATATGATCACTATGTGGGTAGTGGATGTCGGCACGGTTACACGTCGATCGGACGAGTCATGCTCAAGCGAGGTTGATGATGTCTGGCATTTAGAATGTGGCTCACTGGCTGACACCACATGTCTTAATGTCTTAGCGTCTGCCGAGGCAGGGTCTTCTATTTGGTGTTTCATGGAATTTGGTAAATCAGGTAATATGAGATTAGGTAGGTGGTTATGGTATCTTCCGCATGATAGAATACAAAGACAATCGTAGTGAACCAGCACATCCGTAAGAAGGAAATCTCGGCCATTTCATCATGCTCCCTGCCAGGGGCTCATCAACCACTTGTGCACACACTTCAAGAACGTGGAGGGAGGTGTTTTAGCTGTTGTTTCAGCTTCTTGTTCCCCTCGACCAAGTCCTCCAGCCAGTCCGCAGTCCGCATCAGCACCTCTCTCTTCGTCGAGCGCGAGCTGTTCTCCAGCCCTGGCACCATTCGGTACAGCTCCTCGTACATCTTATTTTGGTGCAGCCGTCGATTCCGCTCGGCGATGATATGGAGTAGTCTTCGTCGCTTCTTTCCTGTGATATTTTGCAGTCCGCCTCGGTTCAGCTCCGCCAGTTCAGGGGACTGGTCCTGGCTGTCTAGTGGTATCATCTCGGGCTCGAGCTCAGGCTCAGGCTCGGGTTCTATCTTTGGTGTTGGGGTTGGGATTGGGTGTGATAACGGACGGATTCCGTATAATGGAGCCGGTTCCCTGTCGAGTTGGGATTCTGGAGGCGGGCTTGGATGGTACCCGTTGGGCCCAAAGGATACGTCTGATCCCCACATCAGGTTGCTCTGGGGTACCGTGTAAGGACCCGTGTGTAGTAGCTTTTCGTCATACCGTGGCTTATAGCCGGGTCCGTCATCGACACTGATCAGTACGTCGCTGATGACGCCGTTCACAAAGCAGTCGTATTCATTATTAACATGTTGTATAGAGTTGAGGATCGGGTTTTGCGGGAAGTATGGAGCGAAAGGAACACCTTGTAGCCTGTCAGTTGGCTTGCACGGTAGAAGATAGCCTGGGAAACGAACCTTGGGTACAACCTCCAGCTGGGATCATATAATATTGTGGCGGTGGTGTGTAGGGTGCCTCTGTGTAATCAGGGCTTTGTTCCACAGCATACTGGGACGGGTTTCGATAATCTGACTCCAAAGCAGAGGCCATGGCGACAGTATCCATCCGGCACTTGCAACTTCGCTTGCGAGGAGTGGAGCTGGTATTTAAGGTATATCAAAGAGAGTGGAACAATTTTCACGTCTGATACCTAGGGGAGAGGGGAACTGCGGCAGTCACCAGGCTATATAAATTGACGTCAAAAGAAGCAAAACAAGCCCACCGAAGTCAAAGTGGAACGAGTTCCAAATTCACCTCAGCCTATCCCAAGGTGAGCACATTCGACATGCCCAATCAGGAATTTTTTCAGTTATAAGAGGAGATTGGCCGTCTCAGATCACCCAGATAAAGGTCGAGTGGTCGCAGTGCTAATTTAACTGAGTCCGCCCATGAATTTGCGGGGCAGAACGTGGCTCAATGTTTTGTGAGCCCTTAAAATATTGGATCAGACTCGGCGAGTCCAAAGAAGGCAAAAGTAGCAGGACTATGATCGACGCCGGAGTCAGGCCGCCTGCAACGAGGGGGACTCGGGAGACACCTGCCAGATGCAAACGGGGATTTTATGACCAGGAGAAAGCCTCATCGCGGAAACAGGGGGCTTGTTTGAGATATTCGATCCCAGCGATCACCGTCCAATTCAATCTGCTTGCACCAAAAGGATCCACGGCGATCCGCCATCCGGATGTCCGCCGGCGTCTGGCCCGCTCCTGCACTGGTCAGGATTAAGAAGTTGCGGATTTGGAATCCACTGATGAGAGGAGGGATGATCATGATTCACCTGAGCTTGCTGATCGTGCCTCTGCTTGTCAATTCTTGACTCCTCCAGCGGTCATTGGCCGGGGTTTGCAAAATGATGTCGGTCGACTCGGACCAAAACACTGCTGGTATAGCCACAGGCACCACCAACGTGCAGCTAAAATAAGCCGGCACTTTTCTGGGCCAATCGAGCTTTAGACAAGGAGTGGAGACGGCCGTGGTGAGAGCTCTCCAGGATGTCTGGACCACCCCCTGTCACGATTCGCCAAGATCACCTCAAACGCCTTTTTCCTCATTAGGAAGTCGTTGCGATGCGAGAGGCGTATTTGCGTATATCCTCCAGTCTCCCAACACAGCAGGTCGCGGGCATCTTGCGGTCCTGGAGAAGATGTCATAAGGTTTGTCCTGCCAGTCTCATCCCGCTCCTTGATTTCCTGGCTGCCAACCCCTCTCGCAAGTCCCAGATGGCCCTGTCCGCTGCAGTGAACGAGGTGCTCGCGTCCGATGGGGCTAGGGCTCAATCTTCAGGAGCCTTGGGTTCCGAATCTTGATCGACGACCGTTTGGCCAAGGCCTCCGACGATGCGTTCATCCGAATCATCCCAGCTCCACCGTTCGATCGGGATTGTCAGGCTCAGGGCTAATCCATGCTCAGGGAGGGCGGACTGGCCCCCCAGACTGGCGGTGCCCCTTTCCGATACCCTAATTCGGGAAATTCCTCCGCTGAAGAACTGGAATTGTCTGACCCAGGGCTTCATTCTTCATGGCTCGTACTCCGTATTCAAATTAAGGTCAGCAATTTCTTGGGTCGTTCCTTCGAGGCCGTGGTTCGCGACTCGCGTGCCATTCCTTTCCCTGCGGCTTTCCCTTCGGGGGTTTCTTTTTTGGCTTTCTCATCTCCGATGCTCATCGGATGACTTGCCTCGCGCAAGAAGGTTCCTGTAGTCCTGACTCCTCAGGGGCGAGTCCTCCGTCGAAATCTTGCCATCCCTGCGTCGATTACGGTCTGAACGTTCGCCAGTTACCTCCGCGGATACGAACACAATGATTATTGTACCAAACCCTGGTAAATACCGGTTTGTCTAGTTCCTGAATACTCCCTCCAAGACGGCAATACCTCCGTACTCGCCAACCCCAACAACTAAGTAACGACAAATCTTCACAACATTAAGCAATAACAAGCAGCCTGCACGGCAGCTGGACCCATCACTTCTTCGCCCCCAAAGCAAAAGCGGGGCAGAGGCGTCCTGAAAAAAAAGCAATGTCGTTGTTCCAGGCTCGTATCCGATCCCTGGGCCTGCGAATTTCCAGAGAATTGTCAAACAATGAGTGTCGCGACCTCGCGGCAACTTTCCGTGGCTAATTATTTGACTGAATACACATTGCGGTCTCGTATCCAGGCAGCATCGCGAGATTTGGGATAACTTCTGTCATGGATCGGCTTCTGGCTTTCTACCCGGCTGAGCTCAACGTCTGCTAATGTTAGGATACGCCACTTGTAAACCTTCGTTGCTTTGATGGTAGCACTAATCTTCATCTGTCAAGAAGTGGCGGGAGACGCAACCGAGCATTTCGATGGGAATTGGAACAGGCAACGGTCGCAACAAAACTTATACTATCTATATTGCAAATAGTATCTGACCAGGAGTAAGTAAACTAGAAATTTATCTAATTGAGTCCTTTAAGAAGATAGTAGAGTATTTATTAAGTATTACTCTACTGAGATCCACGACAGACCTGGATTCAACAAGATAACACCTTTATAAAGTCTATTTGTACCCGAAAACGTTCTCTGATGATATTCCCTGCCTGAACATGAATGACTATTCCATCCATGGAAGTACAGGCTATCCGTATCCTAATATGGCATACAAGCGAATATAGAAAGATATTTAAATAGTAGTTAGTATGGTTATATGTCGACAAATGTCTCTATATATTGCTGTCCATGGGACCGAAATCAATATTGGTCATGGACGAAATCTTCCACAATTTAGCGCTTGAAAACACCGTGTACAGCGTTATATATAATCGCCAGTGACAGTAAGAGCACAAGCCACAGGAATAGTCCAATGCTTCGTCTATCACAAAGTGGAATAACTGCAAGAGCAACATAAACCATAAAATATACGCCGAATCAGTGTCCAGTTATTGAGTGGGTGGTAATACTAACTTATACTTGTGTATACTACACATAGTATATATACACTATGGTGTTGCATGCTCAGCCACGAGGTTAATTGTCAGGGTCTGGCGATCGGCCGGAATTACTGGGCAGTATCAATATTACCCAAATTCCTTGTGTTTTCTGTTGTCTCCTGCTGTAACTTACATCACGTTTTGTATTAAAGGCTGCGTCATCTAGCCACTTATTGGCTCGGGAGGGGGAGCTGCCGGCTGGGCTCGCCAATTAACATCAAACTGTGGGGAAGGCCATACCCAAACAAGCGAATCTTACCTTGGCGCCCCGCCTCGGGAACCGGTGGAATGCAGCGGCAGTCCCTGGCGCGCCTGGCCTGAGGCTTTCCACGCGGACACCGCCACGATCCCTGAAAGACTCGAGCGTCTGACTGTCTGACACCGTTGGCTGTCACCATCTCCAGATTCTCACCATCAAACCTCATCCCCATCCGACCCCTCTTCATCGCCTGGTGCGCCTCATCATCCCGAACCGCGTCTGAAATTTGTCATGCGGGATTTGACCTTACCCTTTCGCCGAATATTACAATGATACCGTCGTTCCTGAATTCAACACCGGCGTGAGTCCTGGGGGAGGGTCCCCGTTATCCTTCGTCCAGCGGAGCATGCGACCAGACCATGTCTGGAGCCCGGCGACACAATTTGTATAACGTCTATTTGCACATTAAAGGTACAGCATATGCCTGCCTCCGGTCCAGACAGAAACTGACTGCTTTCCTCTTCCTAGACCGATACTGGGCTGCCCGTGGCTCTCCTCAGAATGCCCGACCGACCCATCCGACGGGATGGCGTCCAATCCCCCTACGCCCCACCTACCTCTCCTTCATCGCTTGTATTATGCTATGTTTGCTAGTAGTGCTCGAAGCTTTGCGACAATATAGTGAACGGACCGGCGGGCTTCGCTTCTTTTCGGATACCAATGACCTGTCCCATTTCGAATCGTTTGCCTACAACTATGTCCCCGTTATCATCGCCCTCGTTCTTGCTACGCTGTGGTCGTTCATTGACTTTGATGTGCTGCGCCTGGAGCCCTATTTTCAAATGTCTCGGCCGGATGGGTGCCCTGCGACAGTCATGTTCATCAATTACAATTTCGGCCAGAGTTTCATCACGCCAATCACCTCCGCCAAACGTCGTCATTGGTTGGTATTGTCGGTCTCGCTGGTTACGCTTCTCATTCGCATATTCCACCCTGCATTGGAGAGTTCTCTTCTAGAATTGCGAGAAGTGACTACGATCACGGAGGAATCAATGAAGACCTGGTCCCAGTTCGTGGATCTGTCCGCCCAGGCACGCTGGTTTTCCGTGCAGGAAGATACCGAAAGCAGCAACTTCGACGCGTATTTTACGGACGCCGCGGACCTCCAACAGTCTCGTTCCGGGGAGTTTTCGGTTGCACCGGTCCAGATTCCTTCGGATGACCGCCGAGAAAGCACTGTATGGACGCTCAACCAGACCATCTATTGGACCCAGCTCGACTGCCAGGACCTGTTCGAAGAAGCCAATTTTCCAGTTTTCATGAACCAATCGGACGAGGTTGGGCCCTGGCTATACTGGGATGTCGATAACGTGCACATTACCGGTTTGGGTGAGGAGTGCACCTTGGATTTTTCTTATGATAATGTCGTCTTCGAAAAGACCGATTATCTTCAGACCAGATATTGGGAACCGACCTGGTCCCAGAATCCGTTCACAGATGCAGAGAAAACGTTCACCCCGGATGGATGTGATTCTATTGACCTTTACGGTGTTGTTTTGACCATCAATGCCTCCTCTTTTGGTTCCGACACTATCGCCGCTGCAAGAGATCGCCTCACATCGTCCGCCACCATGTTCGCTTGCAACATTGAATACTACCAGGGCGAAGCGGAGATCACGATGCACGCCAACAGTTCAATAACCAGCGCCAAGCTGTTCAATGAAACCAAAAGGGAACTCACCCAGGAGGAATTTAATATCGACGCGTTCCAAGGATTCCTAGGCCATCGAGCCATGTATACTAGCGATACTCTCTTCTTCGAAACCAACGAAACTACCGGTGATCGCATGGTAACCGAGTTACCCGTCATCAGCCAGTACGTCGGAGATCTCGACCCTGTCATCGTTCTGGATACATCCGAGGCCATGAACTTGGATGAATTCACGGCCAAAGTTACGAGGGGAGTGAAGCAAACCTTTATTCTTATGATGACCCGCCTGTTCAACCCTGACGTTGCACCTTCCACCACGCCCGCGCTTCGTTCCACCGGGCAGGTTGCTCTTGCGGTAGTCTCAGTTGTTGCGCGCTGCGCCGAGGCCATCCTCGGAATCGGCGTCGCTCTCACCCTCATCATGCTACGTTACTACCACAAGCGACCGAATATTCTCCAGAGTGACCCGGGTTCAATTGGAGCGATGTGCAGTATGCTGACCGACGTATTTGGTATGGGTAATGTTCTGGCCAACCCGCAATCCGGTTTCCATCAGTACTCGACACGCCAAATTCGTCGTCTTTTGGGCGACTGCCGGCTGAGATGGTACCACGGTCCACTTGGGAGTCGTCTTGAGATTGTGACCGTCGATGGCAATCCCGTGCAGTTAGATGATCAAATGCGAGTTCGGGCGGACCCGAGACCCCATTTCCTGATCATTCCGATCTTCGTCCTTGAATTCCTGCTCCTTGCCGCGGTGATTGTCCTGATGAGCCTGGCCGCATCCTCCCTCGCCAAGGACGGTGGTTTTCAACACCTGAACCAGTCGAGTTCGAGTTTTCTTCAAGTCGTTCTTTCCTTCCTCCCGTCCGTCGTTGCTTCAGCGGTTGGCGCGCTCTGCACGTCCATTCATCGGAACTTGAGCATTCTCGAGCCATGGGTTCATCTCCAGCATGGCATGGCCACCGTGAGCAGTTCATTGACCATGAATTACTCCTGTCAAAACCCGTGGACTGTTTTACCAAAAGCCGCTAAGAACCGCCATGTCCTACTGGTCTTGATCTCAATTGCTTGCATCTCCAACACAATACTGACCACGGTTGCTGGTGGGCTGTTCACGCAGCAGATGACCGAGTCAGAAACTGGGACGGACGCCCTGTATGCAAACTACAGTCACTCCGTGTTTTGCCAAGACGACTTTGCGGCGGACTTCACTGAGTATGATCTGATCCAAACCAGCATTACCAGTGGGGTCCCGTTGCTTCCGTGGACAAGCACAAACCACTCATTTGCGCCTATTATGATCTACGATGGTGACCAGGACTCGTCCTACAGCGCAACGACGTTGGGAGTCGGAGCTCATCTCGACTGTTGGTCTTTGTCCATTCCTGGAAATATAACCGATCTTGATGATGGCCCGCACTGGACCTACCATCCGTCGAAGCAGCCAGAGCAGGAGTGCCGGGTGAAAATGACACCGCCCCGTGACCAAAACGATAGATATTCCCTGTCAATCAACTTCTACTCTCCGATTGCCACGGATGAAAACGACATCTGCCAAACGTCTACGATGTTGATCGTGGGACGGTGGAATTATACCGCGGCGTCGGGGGTCACCCCTGAGAACACGGTCGCTTTGCAATGTGAACCGGACATTATGCTGAAAAACTACTCAATCACATTTGATTCAAAAGGCCAAATAATGGATCATTTTCCGGTTCCCGACACTGCCATAACCTCCGGACGGATGTACGACAATGCCACAATCAGTCTTGGCCAGTTCAATAAAGTATTTGCTGCTATTCCACAAAGCTTCTACGGGCAGCAATCAGATTCAGATTCCGGCTATATTTCGTCTTACGATTGGGCTGGCTTTCTCGTGGCTCTTCTCTACAAGCGGGATGTGGCACCCATTACGCATATTGATGCGGCCCATCTGACGAACCTTTCGCAAACTGTATATCAATGGGTGTACGGTACATACTTTTCGCTATGGCGGGATACCTATCTTCTGCCGCTCGACGAACCCATCCCAGCCCAAAACGCCACCGTTATATGGAGTGCATGGCGCATGGAGCCGTCAGTGTCATCACTTATCATTGCGATGACCGTGATTGGGCTTGACACCGTGATCGTGTTGATTGTTTTCGGCACTCGTCGGGGTAGGTTCAAGGGGCCTCGGATCCCGCGCTCCATCGGGTCAGTGATCCCGTGGATTGCCAACAGCCAAATGATTCACGACTTTGACGGTACTTATGGCTGGACTAACAACCAGAGACAGACGCATCTAGAGCGACTGAAAAAGCGGTATGGATTTCGCATGTTTCTGCGCGACGACAATGTGTGGAGGTACGCTGTCGACGAGGAGCCACCGGTGGCTGCTACAAAGACAATCACGGCGGGAGAGGCGGCGCCGGACTCGACGTCCGCAGGCGGAAAGCCACCAGACGAGATCGAGCTCAGTGTTGTCGAGAATCAAGGCACACCGATAGAGACGACGCCTCCGGAGACGACCTTTCCGGATACACCCCCTCCCGACTATTCCGCAGCACCTCCAGACGCACCAGCGCGTGAAACAAATGAGATTCGTGAGCAGGACTCGCGAACTACGTGACATGACCCCTGTATATAATAGAAATGTTTCAAATAGTAAAACTTGGATAGTATTATTAAGACGCATTCTGGACCCAACAGTCCCCACAACCGTTGTTATCTGATTATCTCATATCTTGACCGCCAGTTCGAGCTGCCAATCCTGCATCTGCACCAACACAGTAGCCACGGAACTCCCCTTAATTGGCCTCTCCACCTAGTAAGTCTGCAGCAGTCTGGACTGGTTATACTCCCACGCCGTCATCGCACCCTCATACCGCAGCAGCTCGCCCTCCCCCACCAACTCCGGTATCGCAGCAACCAGGGCCTCGCGGTCCGGCTTCCCAAAGTACGCAATCGAGTAGCGGTCCGGCACCTCAACCACACCTGTAGAAGTAGTAGTATTAGTAGTAGTAGAAGACGAATCCTCC
This sequence comes from Aspergillus puulaauensis, assembly GCF_016861865.1. Taxonomy (NCBI): domain Eukaryota; kingdom Fungi; phylum Ascomycota; class Eurotiomycetes; order Eurotiales; family Aspergillaceae; genus Aspergillus; species Aspergillus puulaauensis. Next base: position 1,866,573 of record NC_054858.1, read on the forward strand.
ACCTTCATCCCAACCGGCAGCGTCACCCGGTGATTCGCCGAACGCAGCCGATCATTCGTCCACCGCTGCAGACAGTCGCCGACATTGACGATCATATCTCGCCCCCGGCCGGCCTCGGCCTCGGACGGCAGGACGGGGATATACACGCCATCCCGCTCCTGCGACTCAACCTCCAACCCCCCGACCGCATCCTGGAAGAGCAGGGTGATTGTCCCGAAGTCGGTGTGCGAGGAGATGCGCATGCTCTCGCCGGTTTCGAGCAGGGACGCTTTGGTTGCTGGGTAGTGGTTTAGGCGGAGTTCGGAGCTGTTTGTGCCGCAGCGGGGGATGAAGAATGTGGGTTCGAGAGAGAGGGAGAGGGCGATTGCTGAGAGGAGATTGAGGTGTAGGGTTTGGCAGTGCGTGTAGAAGGATTCCATGAAGGGGCGGAAGCCGGGGAGGATGGTGTCTGGGGGGAAGATGTTTGGGTAGAGCGTGTCGCTGGCGGGGCCTTGGTCGAAGGATTCCTGGATGGGTTAGTGGTAGCACTTCTTTATTGAATTAAGAGGTACCTTGAGATCGAATACGGCTTTTCCCTGTCTGATGACGGAGAGCTTCTCTTGTCCGACGCAGCTCCAGCCTCGATGGGGGTTTGGCTTTATGGGGTGGGCAGCTTGCAATTTGTCTTCGAGAGGCATGCCGAAGAAGCGTTTGCTCTGCGTCTTTTAGTGTAGTCCTTGTTATTATCATGTATGGCTGTGACTAACCCAGTCAAAGACCTGGTCAAGGACATCATCTGGGATGCTGTGGTTCCTGATCTTGACGAACCCTAAAGAGGACAGCGAGGCATAGAGACGCCTGCAGAAGTCATCCTGCTGGGTCTGGCTGCCATTCGCGAAATTAGAGAAATCGAGTACGGGGATGTCCATTGCAGAAGATATATGGTAAGAGATAAAGGAAAAATGAGATATCAGCGGCATATCGGCCTTTATCAATCAGCCAGCCAGGCTCCTCGGGAGCCGAGACATAAGACTGAAATGCGGGTCGTCAAGCAGCACTAATGCAAGAGGTCGTACGATGGGGAATCCCAGACGGCCGGCAGAGTATTGACCGCATTTTGTATATACTAGGCTCTGAACTACCACCTGGACGAACTACCGACACCTAAGTGATGGGATCCCTGTATAGATGCAGTCTTCTCACTGGCTGAGTCCTTCCTGCCCAATAATCTGGCCTCGACTCTGCAAGGCTGAGTCCGAGGGCATCATACACACGATGATTTGATAACCAGAATACGACGAGGCTGTGCAAACTGATCCTCAGCCTTGCGTCTTCCAGTCTTTATATGTCAAACCCCGCCGTCATCATCCCCTCAACCACACCCTCGCCTCTCAGGCACTACAGCCAATATGGCTGACCCTTTATCTATCGCCGGGAGTGTAGCCGGAATCCTTTCGCTCGGTATCGAAAGCTGCAAGCTGATCGTCAAGTACTGCGATGACATTCGCGGCGCCGATGACCAGATCGATTCGATAGCGTTGAAGGCTGGTGGTCTTTTATCAACCCTCCAACAGATTGATACTCTTTTGAAAGAAACCGACGGGGTTCATCCCAAAATTGCCAGCGATATACGAGAAAAAGTCCTGCAAAATGAAACCTGGATTACGAAAATCAACGAACGAGTTGCGCGGCTGTCTATTGCGACGTCGAGCAATGGCTTGAGCGACAAGCTGCGCAGCACTGCTAAGAAGGCTGCATATCCTTTGAAAAAGGATTCTCTTCTTAGTACAGTTGAGATACTACAGGGGTTGCAGATGAATTTACATACAGCATTGCTTACGTATGTGTCTAATTTTCTACGAGTTAGGGTTTAAGACTGATATCATGAGTTTAGCCTACAAATTCAGCATGCATCGGCCCTTAGCAAACAAACAGAACTGATAGAGCGAGTGGAAAGCTTGGTACTGGTGCGAACTGGCCAGCTGGGGTTGGACATGGGCAGGATGGTATGCCCAGGTACTGGATCAAGTGTTGACTGTTGAACCATGGTCTGACTATACCAGGAATTGGCAATTCGAAACTCGTCAACAACATCTCAACAGCAGCAAGTTTTGCTTGCTAGAGAGACACACGGAATGAGTGAAAGACAAGAGTCTAGTATACCGTGCGTGTGTTCAAACAAAGTGACGCCTTTCGGTCATGATATGGAAATCCGTCGGAAGTGCCCACGACATAAGCATTCCACGCACACAAAAACACAGTCGAAGTCCTTTACCTTCACCAGCTCCTGGTTTGGATTCTCAATCGAGGCAGTGATGTCCATCTCAAAGAGAGCGAATGGGCTCTCAATTACCCCAACTCTCAACTTCCACGCGATTGTCCCGTATGGTTCCCCTGCATTTAAGCTTGTGCGGAGATTACCGAAACGGAGCCGGACGGCTCAAGAGATTGCGAGTCATTTTAACTGGGTTGTACAAGAGTTACAACGGCTCTTTGATCAAGGCCGTGCAACTCCATTTGATAGGACTAAAAATGGCGACACATTGCTGCATGTATGTTCCCTAGCACATATCAGTGTGGATATCGCCAAACTAAATGTTGTAGGTCACAGCCTTTTGCTACTCTTTCTACTATTTAGAAAAGCCCGTGTGGAATCTAATAAAGTACCTTGCCGAAGCCGGTTGTCCCATAAACGAAACAGGCACAGGCGGTGACCTTGCAATAAATGTAATAATTGATTTTCCGGATGATAGGAAAATATATGCCTCACGTTTCTTAACGCTTGGTGCTGTGTTGACGGACTCCAGTTTACAAATCTGGAATGGTATAAAGACAGTGGAGCGTATCTGGTCCAACAATAGAGAAGGTATTTCGTTTATTGCCTGCCTAGACCCTGTTTATTCTGACAGTTGCAAGCATTTTTCGTATCCGATGTCACTGAAGCTGTTCTATCACATTCAGAGAACATGCTGAAGCATCATTTGGCGCTCATGAGGAGCGACGAACAGAAGCTATTTGGGTTATATAATCTCTGCCTTTACTGGACAAACGGAATCCGCATTCTCCATGAGGCTGGTGGGGAGATATCAACATCTGAGAAAAATAATCTGCTTTTGAGGGCAGTAACAAACGACCTCACTGAAGTCGCGCAGGCCCTTGTGGACATTGGAGCTGTGGCTGATAGCCGACTCATAGCTCTGTCCAGGTCGGAGCAAGTGGAGGATATCCTGATCCAAGACCGGATTTCCAAAGGAGAGCACCTTTTGATGCTTGCTAGAACGGAGTTACCACCACATGTCCAACTAAAGCTTGAGCTACAAAATGGCCAACTTCCTGACCGAAAGGCGCAGTGCATTGTTCTTGAACTGGAATCTCGTGGGATCCCCATCGACCCATGGTTCAAACACTATAATGAACAGCCTGTATTTTGTGAAAGAAATCTGCAGCCGGACCAGATGGAGCGGTTGTTCCAGGCTGGTTTCCGAGATGTGGACGCGCCTGATAGTCGTGGATATACCCCCTTGATGCAACCCAGGCACTATTATTCTTCATTCGACAGCCTGCGGATTACTATCGAGAGGACGCGGTGGCTAATCAACAAGGGTGCGAGTCTCAACGTCATCTGTGAAAGTAATAAACTACCAGCCCGCAATTTCGTTATCCTTAACATCGTGGCCGTGATGCTGCGATTTTCGGCGGGAAGTCCCTTACATGGGGATCCACCCGCCGAGGATTGGGATACCAAGCTTGCTAAAATATGCTCTCTTCTTACGTCCCAAAGATCTTTCTTAGAGCAAATCCTGGGATCCGAAAGAACAAATGAAACTCCTTGTTTCTGCTCTGTACCGAAGGGCTCTCTCCTATCGATGGCCCTTTGCCTTGCCACGAATATTGCCTTTTCCCCATTGTATAAAACCAAGACCAACACAACAGTCCGAAAGTCGCTAGGTACAGTCTATGAGGCTTTCTTGACTAAGATGCGAATAGAACCTCGAACTGCTGATGACATTATTCGGCTCTTGACTTTTACTGACCTCGAGCTCACCCATACCTGCTACCATATAGAGATTGACTCGTTGGTCCGGGCCTTGAATCCGTTCGACGAAGAGGATGCCGTGGAAATCCACGATGAAGAGAGACACATGATAGAAGAACTCGAGAACCTAGTGGTGGAATTGCAACGCGAGTATGAGGCGTTGGGGATCCCGTTGTGGGAGTATATCCAGCTACACTGGTGTGATCGGATGAGCGACTACCTTGAGAAACATGGAGAGAGTGTCACTGATACTTCCATGTGCAGTATCCTGAGGCCGAGTGTGTTGGAAACCTAAGTCGAGTCTTTTTTTTAAAAAAAAAAAAAATTCAGCTTTGAACCATGGTTCTTGTTCTGGTGGTTGACCTTTGCAATTCTATATCGCGCCTCATGTATGCGAGAGGCGGGATTCAGTTATGATTACCTTGCATATTCCGCAATTCACAAATCTCCTTTAATCCTTCTAAATTCAATTTCTTGTTCTTTGACTGGTTGGCAGTTCTGGATACTGGCTAACCATTCGAGTATATAATAACTCACAAATCGAAAATGGTAATTACAGTAGGGTTGTAGGAGTGAGCTAGATGAGCCTCGTGTGTCTAGTGGAGGTGCCCGAGGCACACTCAATTATGCAGTAGGCTTGTCAACACAAATCATGGCTGAGCAGCAAAATGACCAATCTCCCTGCTCCCAGATATGCATCTCTTTGCTGTCCATCAATCAGCCTCGTCAAACCCCGCTTCATACGCCCCTCGATCTGGCCCGAAGACACTCAGGGCCACATTCATGGCAGATATAAACCACTTGAGATTCGTTTTCCTTCTACCTAGATCGTGAGTATCATAATGACGCCTTATTGCCGCCGACTTATACCTCAAAAATGAGCCTTGGGTTTAGCCTCAGTGATTGTAAACTAGTCTTGGATGCCGTGCTGTATGCTCGCACTCTCAAGCAAGCTCCCGAGAATTTCGAAGAGCTCGTGTCTCTTTACCAGTCATTTTACTGGCAGCTTGATTCCATGTTCGAACTCCTCGGCTCTCCTCGTTTCAACAAAGGCCAGAGTCGTTTTGTTCGCTCGGTGTTCAAGAGGTGCGGTAAGACGCTAGAAGAGTTGAAGGAGTTTCTATACGACCATGAGAGCCTTGGGACAGACTCTCCAAAACTGCGCCAAAGATTCACTTTTTCGTTTGAGAAAATCGAAAGGTGGAACAGGGCCATCGAAGCCCACAGTATCAACCTCGTGGGTGTTGAGACTCTCTATAACCGGTTGGTTTCACCAAGCTGGCCTCCTTTCCCATGCAGATATAGCAGGCAAGAGGATATTAATTTCGATTCCTGCTAACTTAGTCACTGTGCGTCAACTAGTACCAACGTGAAGAAACTTGAAAGGCAGGTAGCCTGGCTTGTTTCGAGGGATGCCTCCAAAAAGAAAGGTGAATCGCAACTTTCGGTGTGTACGCTAGACTCTCTCTCTACAAACGGCCGCGAGCTCTGGACCGAGATTCGACACAGTCTTCAGCGCGTGGGAATCTCTGCAAAGGTATACGACGAATACGAACACGAGATCACAGCGGAGCTTGAGAAAATCGCCTCGGGATACCAGCAAACCCAAACTATCAACCAAGTGACGAACACGAATCAATGCACCAATGCCGAAGGTAAGAGCACCTTGCATAAAGGCCCATGAAGTGAATACGAGAGTGTCTGACACTGATATACTGCAGAGAACCCAGCTACTGCAACTATCACGGCTCGGGACCTTCTTGACGCCGCCGAACGAAGAGACTGGGAGAAGGCGAAGCAACTCCTTAGGGCTATACCTGCAATAGACACACACATACACATACTGGAGATAAGGCTATGTTTCTCGCTTGCCGTATTCCACAGAGCGTGGCCCATCGTTGAGACATTGGTTGAAAGAGGTTCCGACCCAGATGGGAGATCAATAGATGGTCAACCAGCAATTTGTGTCGCTGCGTCTTCTGAATCCTTGTCCACGATAAAGAAACTTACAGAAAAAGGAGCAGACTTGAATGCTAGGGACAGCCAAAAGCATACGGCTCTTCTTAGGTCTGCCGTTCTTAATAATTGGGAGATCGTTACCTTCCTGGCTGAATCCGGAGGTAAAGTTGACGCTGTGGCGCAAAACATACTAGGCCCTCAGGCCACCGTTCTTTCATATGCTGCTACCTACAAGACCTGGGATAAATTTAAATATCTCCTTGAAAAGGGCGCAGACAGCAATTCGTTATGTTTGAGTGGCAATCCGATCTTGGTTTCCGCCGCCGCGTTTCAGCAGTGGGATATCGTGAAGTTGCTTGTCAAGCACGGAGCAAATGTGAATGCAAAAGGGCTGGAAGGGAAAAGAGCCCTTGCCTATGTATTTGATGCGTTTGTCTCAAAGTCGCGTCAGAACTCCGAAGCAAGCCAGTCTGTTGCCAAAGTCGCGGCTGCATTGATAAAGAAGGGAGCGATGATGGGCACGGAGGAACTGACGCCACTTTCAGCAGGCACTTTGGGAGAACAAGCTTGGAAGAAATTCTTGAGTTCTGAAAATACTGCATATGACTTGAAAATGCTGTTTCGACCAGGTCCTCGTTAGGGCATGAGTATGGGGATTGTTCTGGTCTCTAGAAACTTTCGGGATATTGTACTATAGACAGAGATATTTTTTTTTTCTTTTCTCTACTGCAAGTGTAAGTTACCCATCATGGAACGGCCTTTAGCTGGCCCGTCATACTTGACAAGAATGCCAGTTGATCAGAGCTAGATTTGATTATAGGAATGTGAACTTTCCCGTCCTTCCCTTGGACGTGGGTGTCCTCTCTCATCATAGTCGGCCTGGCAGGAGACCGGTGTGTACGTACTACGAGATGGTAGTTGGCGTCAATCTAAGTTAAGGGGTTGTCTTTCCCATTTGTTGGATCATTAGGTATAGTGGCGATGCAACCCTTCGCTTGGTAGAGTTTCTGATATATCGGGTCTTCATAGATCTCCGGACGGCGCAAGGGTTGAATTCGATGGCACAAACTCTGCGAGAGTCATTAGTATTAGCACTGGATAAACCCCCGATTAAACATCCTAACTTTGGGTTTCAACTCGTCATGAAATGACAGATGCTCTCATGCAAATCATTGATGACGTGCAGAGCCAGTCCGAACTTACCCTATAGACTGTAAGTGTAGAGCCATATTATGAAAAACAGAAACGCCACCCCGACTCAGCAATGCTTGACAGCTAATGGCGGATTATCGCGCGGAGTAATCGGTCGAAGATGGATGTATCATATTCGTATGGCGATCGGGGCGAGGTGGCTATTACATTGGCGCATAACATTGGCGATGCAGATGCAGAATATCTTGCACTATGACTCCGTTGTCACCGACACCTTGGATTTGGGACGGCACAATGCAGATTGTGAAGATTCTCTACTATCACAAATTACGATCGGGCTTCGGACTCCCTCCGAGCGAGCACAGGCACAGACGCCTTGGAGAGTCTCCACAGACGGTGTTTGGGGCCAGATTTCGGCAGATTTAGGGCAGCAGGCGTGATTGCACTGCCTCCCCGCTAGTCTGCACAATGTGCACGTACATTTCTTCAAAAATACAAAATATTTGTGTTGATTGTTGTGGATGCTGTTGTGGTTATACACCGAGCATCCATGCATGATATGGAATGTCATGTCATGTCGACGGTTGATTGACAAATTCTTGGAAACAGGAAGCACCCGCCGGCCCGTCTGACAGTGACAGTCACACTGGAGGATAACAGCAAATGACAATCAATTTTCAATACGAGACCAGCAGGAGACTCTCCACTGGCGGGAGTCGCCTTCCGATGGCCCACTTGGACTGACGCCGTCCTGCACCGTCGGGATGGAATCTCAAATCTCAAATCTCACATCTCGATGCTGGATTCAGGGGACGAACGCATGGAGTATGACTCGAATGGGAGTTGGCACTGCAGCCCAGGATAGTCGAGATTCGTACCCGGTGTTTTGGGTGGCTCAATGAGTCGCAGAGTTATACTGGAAGACTAGTCACTGCCAATCCGTGAGCTATGATGAGCAAGTCAATATCATCATATCGCCCGACTTTCCGTTCCGAACGAGAGTCCGCAACGGCGAGTCATGAAGGCAGAAGGTGAACGGGCCACGAACGACTCAGGCAGACTGGCTTGATCGGGCAATGAACCACAGATCGCTAGCTGAAGAAAAGACCAGTGGAAGAGACTAAGCAGACTAGTTTGATCCTGGGACGCTGAGACGCTCGTATTGCGTGAAAGTGGAGTGAATATGCAGTCATCGTTGGCAGCTCAACCCGATGCCTCTCCCTCATCTTGCTGACTCCAGAGAAGAACTGATCGCCACGTTCTCACAATCAAAGCCTTTACTCTTTCGTCACTGGCAACTGCTGCTATCGCTGTGCTAGTGCTGCGAGGGGCATGCAGCCATCGAACTCAATGAAGCCGGATCCGCCGCTGGAGGGGTTCTCTCTGCCTTAAGAGTTATTCAATCTCAGTATTGTTGCTCTTCGATCAATACCCTGTTCATACCTTTGCTGAGTACGATGTCCTCCCCCGTATCTACTATCCTCGAAGGCCTTGCTGCCGCCGGAAAGTCCTTTGAGGGCAATGAAGCCGGCTCGAGAGAAGCCCTGATTGACCTCGGGCGTGCACTGGTGACGCAGCTCGAGATTCCCTCCGAGTTCCTGCAGCGCACCTTCTGGGCAGAGGTATGTACCTGCATTTCACTGGTATAGGCAGTATTAACAGACTTCTGCAGCCCGCGCAGTCCGCCATCATCCGCATGGCCGTCGACACGCAGCTCTTCCAACATATCAAGGAAGCCGGCGACGCAGGCATCACCAGCGCCGCACTCTCCTCCAAGACGAGCATCGATGTCGTCCTCCTCGAGCGTCTCGCCCGGCACCTCGTCGCCATGAACCTCCTCTCCTTCAAAGACGGCGCCTTCCACGCAACCAGACTCTCCAACGGCCTCGCCGAAGAGAACTACCAGCACAGCATCAGCTTCTGCTACGACACCGCCAGACCCTCCTTCAACAACTTCCCAACCCACTTCCAGCAGCGCGCCTACAAGTCCCCCGTGCTTGGATCCCTCGACGGCCCCTTCCAACAAGCCCACAACACCCCCCTCCCCTTCTTCGAATGGCTCGTCGCAAACCCGCCCAACCTACAACACTTCGACTCCTTCATGAGCGCCTACCGCGCCGGAAAAGCAAACTGGTACGACCCGGGCTTCTACCCCGTCGCCGAACGCCTAATCGAGGGCTTCGACTCTACATCTTCAGATGTACTCCTTGTAGATGTCGGCGGCGGACGCGGCCATGACGTCTCCTCCTTCACATCCCAACACCCAACCCACCCAGGCCGAGTAATCCTACAAGACCGCGAGCCCGTGATCGCAGGCGTTCTCGAATCCACAGACTCCACCTCGCTTCCCTTCGAAGCACAAGCCCACGACTTCTTCACCCCGCAGCCCGTCCGCGGCGCGCGGGCCTACAGTCTCCACTCGATCCTGCACGACTGGAGCGACGAAGACGGGGTAAAGATCCTGCAGAATCTGGTCCCCGCGCTGCAGAAGGGATACTCGCGTGTGCTGCTGAATGAGATTGTAGTCAGTGAGGAGCGGCCGACGCTGGCGGCGACAAATATGGATTTGATGATGCTGGCGCATTTTGCGGTGCGCGAGAGGACGGAAAAGGAGTGGAGGGAGATTCTGGGACTGGCTGGGCTGCGTGTTGTCAGGGTTTATACGTATCCTGGGGTTGCGGAGAGTTTGATTGAGGCTGAGCTGGCTTGATCTACTGTATAGTGTATACTAGAGTATGGTTGTATTGGTTTTGTCTGTAGGGAGGCTATATCATTCTCAATATTCAGTTGGTTGTGCGGATGAGCCCTAATTTCCTCCAAATAAGATGAGAGGAAGGATTTGAAGGATTCCGTGAAACACGACGATACTCCGCCCAACAATATGGTCCATCTGCGACCGTTGTAGATATGATTGTCATCAGGGTTACTGGCAAAGCAAGGTCAAACTCTCTACCTGCGTCAAGGATGAATATCGTATACATATCACTGTGACATGGCATGATAGACAGCAGATGTAACATCAGGCAGTTGATAGACTTTACTGGGTGTGAGTAGTCAAAGTAGGGATACAGTATGGCTTGCTCCCAGACACCGACTCGCGATTTAACCTTGATAAGACTAAATGTGTGAAGATCAAGGATCAAGGAGGATCAAACAGTGCCACTGGTATAATGAGTACTGACTCTCCTCCCCGAGTCAGAGGCCACTGACCGAGCCAGCCGCGAAAAGAAGGCCTCTCGTGTCCATTCCCAGTCCTGATACCCCAGCGGAGCCCGGAAGAGCTTAATTATGGGCCGCCACTATGGAGACAGCTGGAGAACGCGGTAGAACTAATCTGTGACAGGTCGGGCGAGCTCAAATGATAGCCAGACAATTCCTGGTTTGAGTTTAGCTTGTCTGCACAGTGCCCTTGTGGTTGCACTGCCTTTCCTGTCAGATCTTTGATTCTTTGGCTCATTGATTCCGACCCGGTGTTTCACTCCCCCACTCACCCACTGTCTGTTCACTCTGTTGGCTGTTGGCTGTTGCCTGTGTCTGGTTAGCTTGAGATTTATGCAGGCTCGAGCCGGGACAAACGGGCGGGAAAAACCGATTGGGGCGACAACTGGATCTGAAAAAGAAATATGACTTAGTCTGCGCTGCAAGGAGGGCTCGTCTGATCGAAATAAAATGCCATGGCGGTTCGTACTTTTTTGCGTCCACGATCCTGGGGTTGGTGCTACTGCTTGGTATATCTACAGCCTTACCCCGGGCTGGCATCCACAGGTGTTCCCTGTCCACGGCAAACACCATGGCAGGCTTAAAAACTGATGTCGACTTTAGCGAGAGCCGGGCTGTCGAGGTCAATGTCGTGGGCTGGGTCTTTACTGGGATCGCCATCGCGACGGTGGGCTTGAAGGTGACTGCCCGCCATATGGTGAGGAGGCTTGGGTGGGATGACTTCTTTATCTTCTTCTCGACGGTATGTCTTACAGTTATGGTTGGTATTGGTACTGACAGATTAGGCCTTGAGCATTATTGCTGCCGCGCTGGTCTCGTACGCTGTGACTCTTGGTCTGGGCCGGCATACGGCTGCTGTTATGGCAGAGCATGGAATGGAGCGAGTCAGCCTCACTGCCAAATGGCAGATTCTGGGATACCGTACGTCTTCCTACTTATATACAAGTATACAAGCTAACCTATGCAGCCTTTAACATCGGTTCGTCGTCCACGTATTTACACAATCTATACGTATTAACTTCAGCAGGCTCCTTCAGCTTCCCCAACATCTCCATCGCAATCCTCATCAACAACCTCCTCGACCCAAACCCACTGCGCTCACGCCTCCTCCTCGGCATGTCCATCCTGCAGGTCGTCTTCGCCATGATTTCCGTCTTCCTTGTCTTTCTGCAGTGCAAGCCCACCGCTGCACTGTGGGACCACACCATCCAAGGCGACTGCTGGCCCGAGTCGATCTTCTACGACTTTTCATACTTTGTCAGCGCGTACACGACCCTGACGGACATCATCCTAGCGATCATCCCGGTGTCTGTCTTCTGGAAGCTGCAGATGCCCCGGTCCACGAAGATCGGGGTCTGCGTTATGATGAGCCTGACGCTGCTTTCGGCTATTGTGACAATCGTCAAGGCGACATATCTGCCCTTGTTTACCAATAAAGAGGATCCTCGTACGTCCACCCTACCTTAACCCATTTATACTTTACTAATGAAGTCAGTATACAACGTCACCCCCCTCGTAGTCTGGGGCCTAATCGAACAAAACGTCGTCATCGTCGCCGCATGCATCCCAACCCTACGCCCCTTCTTCCGGCAGGCATTCGGCTCCAAAGGCTCCTCAAACAACTCCTCGACCGGCCGGTCCGGCGGGTCTGGATTCAAGCTATCGTCGAAACCGCGGCCGAAGCGTCTCATCTCGGCGACGGAGCTCGCGCTCGAGGAGACGCAGAATAACGAGACGCAGTTCGATGCCGAGACTGGGAGCAATGATAGCGGGAATAGTCGGCAGGGGATCTGGCAGACCAGGGAGGTGATTGTTGAGACGGACGAGGGTCCTGAGAATAAGCGGTTGAGTGACTTTAAGAAGGTTGTGCCGTCGAATATGCGGTGAAAGTATATATATGTTTATTTCGGGTCTTATGTAGTATACTCCTTTATTAATGGCATATTAATAATATAGTTAACTCGTTAATATATCGGGGCTGCTCCGATCCCCGCACTGTCAGCTTCTGCATTCCATCTCAACACAGAATATATCCCATCCCACAATGGCGGACAAGGTCAACGTCCTCCTCTACGGACTTGGAGCGTAAGTATCTCCATATTATGTATAAACTTATCTAACCGTCCAGGATTGGCTCCTTCTACGCCTTCATCCTCCACCGCAGCGACCGCGTCCGGTTAACTGTCGTCGCGCGCTCAAACCACGACGCCGTCGTTAAAGATGTATGCCAACTCTCTACTGCATGGACTTCATTTAATAATGTCTTTAGGGCATATTCATCGACAGCAAAATCCACGGCCAGCACCGCTTCCATCCGGACCAGGGTACACTCACCCACCATTCAACTCTGAGGCAGGAGAAATGCAGAGCTAATGAAATAAGTAATCCGCTCGCCCTCAGAAACAGCAGGCCAGCACTTCGACTACATCGTGTGCACACATAAAGCGGTTGACCCGCACGGCGCCATAATCCCGCTCGACCCGGTGGTGGACGCGAAGACGACCATCGTGGTGCTGCAGAACGGCGTCGGGAACGAGGATCCTTTTCGAGAGAGATTCCCGGGCGTTACTATTATATCGGGCGTTGTACGTCCCATTCTTCGTTTTTTTTTGTTTTTTCAAACAAACTCTGGTTAACGTTTTGATATGCAGGTCTGGGTCGGCGCATCGCAGTCCAGCCCAGGGATAGTGCAGCACACAGACGCCGAGAACACCGAGCTGGGTCTCTTCCCGAATCCATCTCTCCCTACTGATCTAGAAGAGACACGACTAGAGGGATTCACGTCGCTCCTTAAGCAAGGCAAAACGCCATTCCGCACAATACCAACCATCCAAGCCGCGCGGTGGGAAAAAGTCGTGTGGAACGTCGCCTGGAACGCCATCACCACGTTAACAGACCAGGACGTATCCGGCTGGCTGGACTCCTCGCCCGAGGCGGAGGGGTATACGAAGGAGCTGATGCGCGAGGTTATTGCCGTTGCGGCGAGTTGTGGGGTTTTGTTGAAGCACGGGCTGGAGGAGGAGTTGTTGGCGAGGGCGAGGGAGTTGACGAGGACGGGGGTGTTGAGGACGAGTATGCAGGCGGATCGCGAGGCTGGCAGGAAGATGGAGATTGAGGTTATTCTTGGGACGCCGGTGAGGAAGGGGAGGGGGGCTGGTGTGGGGATTCCACGGCTGGAGAGTCTTTATGTCTTGCTTTTGGCTGTCAATAAGCGGTTGCTTTAGATACTGGTGTGGTAGAAGTACATTTGATTCTAGTATTTATAGCTGATACTGTTATCTAGTGGGCACGTTTGGCCTTGCAGTGGCCTTTTCCCTTGGACTCTCGGCCAGCATCGGCATCAGCATCTGCTGTAGCTGTAGCTGTAGCTGTAGCTGTAGTTTTGGTGGTAGTAGTCGAGTCACTGCTTGAATCGTCGCTGGAACCCTCAAACTGACTGCTGCTGATACTGCCAGAATACTCAGCAGTCGAGCCATCAATGCCCTCCAGCTTCGGCGTCAGGTCCTTGCCCTTGTTCGGCGGCCCGTTGAAGTTGCCAGCATTGCACTGGTCATCGATATTGTTGCACTTATTCTCCCAGATCTTGCAGTTCTTGCTGCCCGTTGGCGGCGCCGTCTCGTAGCACACGTCTGTCTGGTTCCAGCAATTCTTGGAGGACTGACACATCATTAGCACACACACACACACACACTACACCAAGCAGGGAAGGGGACAAACCGCCCAGCATCCCTCCTCATCACTATAACTCGGCACCTCAAACCCACACCAGTCATCACGAACAAGAATACACCCCTCCGGCTCAAGCCCCTTCTTCTGCACCGCGTTCCCCCCCGAACCAGCCTTAGCAGCTGAAGCAGCCTTCGCATCCGGTTTATAAACCGCCGGCCCAAAGCGCGGATACGGCAGCTCCAGCGGCGTCGAATACAGGTTATACGTCAACCCCTTGATCCCCAAATCATACGTATCCTTATTAATCGTTACCCCCTCAGGCACAGTGCCATCTTCAGACCCATCCAGGAACACCTGCGCACAACCAACATAGAACTGCGGGTCGGGCGGGTCCTCCTGCGCAGCATGCAGAGCCAACAATTCCGTGCGGACGAGATAATCACCACCCTTGAGCCCCTGGGGTACATTCACAGACAGGAACCCGTTATTGGCGATGAGTTTCTCCGTGCACCACTTGCTGTCGCCGTCTTCGTCGTACGTGTTCTCGTAGATCTTGAACCAGCCGTCTCCCTGTGCGGCGTTGTTAGAGGCTGTGGCGTCGACTACGGGCTTCATGTAGACGGCGCAGGGCCCCTTATGGCCTTCGTCAATGGAGCCCCCTTGGCTGCCGTCGGGCCATTCGCGGAATTTGAAGGTGAGCGTGGAGTTTTGGGAGATGGGGCAGGTTCGTTTGTTGGCGGTTTCGCCGTTGTAGCCTGTTCCGCTTTATTAACATCATCCTTTATATTTACTAACCAGTATTAGAGATTAAGGAGGGGGGGGGGGGAAATACCGCAGGCCATGGCATCGTTGGCCAGTGGGCTAATTGGGAATGTTGCCTTCTCAGGGTCATCGTTCTGGCGGATGCAGACGCCGTCTCCCTGGTTCTCGCCGTCGACATAGAGGGTTGTCATGAGGGTGTGGCCGGCCACGAGGGGGGCGAGGGCGAGGAGGGAGAAGAGCATGTTGGAAAAAAGAAAGAAAAAACAAACCTATCAAAGGAGTGTAAGAATGTAATGAAGGAATGACTGGAAAAATACTGGAGAAAGAGTGAAGAACAGACTCGGGAGACAACGAGTTATATGCTATAGCATAGCCGCCAGCCCTGACTCGAGTCAGAATGGATCAGAACTAAAATGAACCTGCAGACAACGGCCACAATGGAGTACAATTAAACAATGCAGCCACAATCAGTCGAATAGGATTGAACGAATACGAATTCCAAGTTTCAGAATCCCCCGATCGATCTGGAGCCCTGCATTGTCGTTTCAGGTGTCAGGCCAGGGCAAACAAACAGCAACAGACAAAGAACCAGGCGTATTCTCCGACAGTGGCTGCATTCGCAGTGTAACCTGGCAGGCTGGCAGGCTGGCAGGCTGGACAGGTAATGAAGTGTCTGGTCCGGTGGCATTGACAGATCTGACGGTTTAATGAGCAGGGCCAGTGCGGCGTCAAGCGCGACCGTTGGGCCAATGACACTGGCCAATGACACTGGACCCTGATGCCCGATCGGAATCTGGATCAGGAACAGGATTGGGAATGAATGAATGGTCAGGGTCTGGCGGTCCTTTTCCTGCGATCGGGGCATTTGGTGGCGGTTTCGGTTTCGGTTTCAGGTTGGGCTCGGCGCTTACACTTCTATCCAACGTGTCATAAAATAAGTAATTAAATTGGATATCCTTAAATCTAGCTATAATTATGGCGAATACACTTTAAACCCGCCAGGCATCAGGTTCTGAAAGACCGCATTCGGGTCATACTTCTGCGCAACATCGACCAGACGCTGGTGATTCGCAGCGCCATAACCAGGGAAGATGGCCTGGAAGCCCGCCGCATCGCCCATGTAGTTGAACGGGTCATACAGGCCCTCCTTCAGGGTCGCATTGTTAATCGCATACGTGGTTTCCTCGACCCACTGCATGACAACCTCGTCGTACTCGGCACCTGTCCACTCGACAACCTCAGCGTACGCGAGATACACCTTGGCCGGGTCCAGGCCCAGCGCGTTGCCGCCGGCCTTGGCGGAGGCGTCCAGCCACAGCTTGCCGATGGGCTGCCAGTCGAGCTGGATGGCCTTGATGTTGTCGGCGGGGACCTGGTCGTATAGGGCTGGAAGGCGGTCGAAGAAGGTGCTGTTGATGATGCTGACGCCGCGGTGCAGCTCGTCGAAGGTTGTGCCGGTGACCGTGCCGGCGACGAAGACGTCACTGTTCAGTTCAGTTAGCTAGGCTCGCTGGAGAGATGAGGACTTGCGTACTTGATGCCGTCGATGACCATCTGGCCGAGCTCGTCGGCGAACTGGGCCAGGGTCTTGAAGCCCAGCGTGCTGGCGTAGACGGGGATGTCGGTGAAGGGCTTGAAGGCCTCGGGGAACGCAACGCTGTCGCTGTCGTGGAAGAGGATGACAGAGGCCAGAGTTGCTGAGCCAGGCGAGGGAGCGAGAGCAGGCACAATATGCGTCTTGGGATCGGAGATGTCCGCAGAGAACGTGGCCACAGCCTACTCAGTCAGCTACATTCAACAACAATATGGCACTGACATACCTTCAAGAACTGGTCAATGTACTCCTCGGAAACCGTGTACGAACCAGCCCACACCAGCGGCGACTTGACGGTCTGCAGGCTGAACCGAGTCACCAAGCCAAAGTTGCTGCTGCCGCCCTTCAGCGCCCAGAACAGATCAGGATAGCTGTCCTTGTCGACCTCGACGACGGACCCATCGGCCAGGACAACCTCATAGCTGACGACGGTGTCGCATCCCCAGCCAACCTGGTTACCGTAGAAGTTGACGCCACCAGCAAGGAGCAGGCCAGGCACACCGACAGGACCGAGACGACCACCAGCGACACCAAGTCCGTGCGGTTCCAGGAACGAGTATACATCGCTCCACCTACTCACGTTAACATGTTAACATATTAACCATATCAAACAGAAGAGAAAAGACGCACCGGTACGACGGCCCAAGATGCAGGATGGACTCGTCCTCCGACAACTCCAGCGTATTCAGCGCCGACATGACAATCAGCACGCCATCGTCGATATTGTTCGCACCCTGTCAACGTCAGTCCCATCCAAGACTGTAAGTAGTAACTATAGGTATAGGTATAGGAGGCTGGCTACCTTGATGCCCATATGGCCACCACCGCGCACAGCAAAGTTCGCCTGCCTCTCCGTCAACAGCTTAATGCCCTCGCCGAGCTGCTGCGCCGAGTCTGGACGAAACACGCACGCCGGGGACAGGATCTCCGTGTTGGACCAGAAGTTTTGCGACTCATGGCTGTAGACCTTGTCGGAGGGGAAGAAGACCGAGTCGCCGAGGCAGCTCTTCAGCGCGTCGCAGCCCTTGGAGTCTGCGGATGAGCCGCTGGCGAGAGAGAGGAGGCTCAGCCCGAGGGCGTTAATGAGGCGCATGGTATCGTGAGGTGACCCTTCGTAGTGATCCTGATCCGATCCTGATCTGATCCTGGTGGTGATCGTGATCCTGGTGGTGATCGTGATCCTGGTGGTGGTGACCGACTGCGGGGGACCGGGAGAAATAAAGTCAACACCGCATGGCGATAGCAACGACAAGGAGAACAGCCCGGCAGCAGTTCATCCCGAGTTGCCGGGCAGAATGGTTGAGCTCGCAGTTCAACGGGCAGAGTGGGTGCAGCGGTGGATCGCAATCAGAATGTTTTTGTCATCCTGCAATGCTTCATGACTAGCGACCGACTAACAGCGTAGCGCGGTGGATCGGCCTCTGATTCATTCCTTTTCCAGGGGGATCCCCGGGCTCAGGATTTAAGCTGCTTGCAGATTCATGCAGAAATTACGGAGGAACTGAGTCGTGATCGCGATCTTGTGCACGGGTTCAGGAGTCAGGGGCATAATGACTCAATTATTAGTTACTATTGTGAATATTATGGGCATAACATAACAGATATGAAAACATCGCTAAAGAACATGATCGCCATTACCCGACATTATCCGACCCAGCCTCTCGTACTCCCTGCTAGCTTGCTAGGTCCTAGACATTACTCGCACTCCCACTCGCGCCGCCCGATTGCTTCACGTCAATCTCCACCGTCCGCATAATCCCATCCACCTCCTTCCCCAGCGAGCGCGACGGCAGAATATGCTCCTCGCTCGAATTCCCCGACTTGAACGTCGTGGAGAACTGGGTCCCGGTGTTCGAGAACGCCGGCTTCCCAGAGCGCGGCATGGAGCCCAGCGGGTGCGAGTTGCCGCGCGACTGCGACGGATACGCGTATGCATTGTTGCTTCTGCTTGACGAGAGTCCGAGGAGACGGGGGAAGTAGCGGCGCACGAAGGGGCGCATGGCTGTCACGCAGCCGCCGGTGATGCCTAGGTTGAGCTCGATCACGCACCACATTAGGGCGTTGGTGGTGGCCCCTATACGTATTTGTTAGCTTCGTCGTATCGATTGGGACCGGAGAGATGGGAGGGAGCATACAGGTTAGGTCTTCGGTGTGCTGGAGGGTGTAGAGACTAGACAGACGGATGCAGCTCACGACGCCGACACTGTCAAGTCAGTATAACGTATAACTTCGTATAATAAAGACGAGTACTCACAAGCATCCAGTGGCTAGCACCAAGCCCACGGCAATCTTCTGTCTCAGCGGCATCTGCAGTCGTCGCAGCCAGGGTCTAATCAATCAGCAGGGCTCATAGTATAGCTGAGAATACATACACAGGAACCAAGACAGTCGCGAAATCAGTAAAGATACCCAATCCCGCATTCGCAAAGTAGAACACCGGCCGGTTCATGCAGTAGCCTTCGGTGATAGTCATGTCCCACGACTTCGCAACCGGGGTGCACGAGAAGACGTTGGCGAGCACGCTGGCGACGTTGTACGAGGCTGCAATGAAGACGAGCGTCCACACGGCCAGGTGGAAGTTGCGGCTGGGGAAGATGCGCATGTAGAACAGCAGCACCGACACTTTGAGGAAGCCCGTGCCGATGCAGTACATTATCGCGGCGATGACGTTAAGCTGGCTTGTTAGACTTGCGTATAGATGCGAATAGAGCGTTCGATTCGTCGTACCTTGAGGAAGTGTGGTGAGAGATGGCTGACAGGGACATTCCACATATGCACGGCGAGTCCCCAGTTCAGCACTATATCGTCAGCAGTGTTTTAACAGTGAACATTGCAATGGCCTGTCTACTTACTCTCGAGAATAATCCCGCTCAGCACGCATGAACACATCTGTCTGGTTAGCATCCAAGCCCATAAAGCCTTGATTCCCAAGGAGGAACGCACAAACGAAATAATCATTAAATCTGCAGAGTCAGTATAGCACTTCCACAGCAGCCAGACAAATACTTACAGTCGTCCCAGCGGAACCCACTCGCAATAAACGTTCGAGTCCATAGTCGAATCCCCATCGACACCAGCGCGATGAACAGGAACACAACATTCACCACCACAAACCTGTCGCCATCGTACGTTGGATTGACAAAGTTGGACTTCTCCCCGGGTGGCGGCGCCAGCGATGGCATTTCATCCATTGAGGCCATCTTGCGAGTTGTTAATCGGATTGTTGTTTAGTATTTGATTGTTGCTGTTGTTGCTGTTGTTGCTGTTGCTGATATCAGGACGTCCCCACGTCCAGACAAACGATCTCAATGCCCCATTGATCGAGGCCTGTTGCTGCGAAGAGTGTTTCAATGTTTCAGGAGAGAAGTTTGGATCCGGGGAGCCCTATTGATTTTAAGCAACAGTGCCCCAGTTCCAGTTCCATTCCAGTCCCAGTCCAGTTCCAGAGATCCAGAGATAGACAGGCCCGATGAGTCTCCATCCATGAGTCTCCAGCGAGTACTTCCCCGAAAGTTTGATTCATTTAGCCGCAGAGGCTGGATGTTGCCATGGCCAGAATGAGCTCGATCGGGATATCCAAGGCGTCAATCGCTATCACTACTGTATATTATTCGATAGGGGGAACCCCAGATCCGGAAAAAATGGCCAACAAGAAAGAGCCTTCCTAAGTTCCTGGTCCCATGTCAATCTATGGTTCCATGGTTTTATGTATCCGTGACGGGTCCACCGAGCACTTCATAACTTGGATGTTTCAGTTTCTAGAAAGAAGGCCGTGGATCTGATACAATTCGCGAATATCTTCCGGTTAGTCTTTATCTAGGCTGTCTTTTGCCCATGTAAAGCATCGCTCATCCTCCTTCACATGAGATGTAACCTTCAGTCTGATTCCTCTGAAGACCGGCCCAAACCGCCTCTGCAGAGCCAAGAAGCATGCAGGATCAACAAGGTGAAGAGTGAAGAGTGAAGAATCAGACTCAGACTCAGACTCAGCATGGTCGAGTCAATCCGCCTCCAGGTCCACTCAGTAGTGGAAGTTTGTTCCCCAGTCCACAGCGGACCGGACTTTTGGGGCTGCAGCCGTTCCCAGCCGGATGGCAGCTTAGTCTCCCTAACCGATTCAATAATGATGTTTGGTTTGAGCTTTGGGCAGTCCACGTCCTGCCGTGTCTCGGACTCTCTGTCTAACATCAATGGCTCGTCATTCATCGCTGGGTCGCCAGACGTCAGAACGGCAGACGGCAGACGGCAGACGCCCGCTCGCCACTGAGGCACTGACAGGACTGACCCTCATTAATATCTCTATAGACTATACGTAGTAGACTATTTAAAGAGGCTGCCGTTTGAGTCTTGTCCAGCACGATTCGTGTTGTTCTCCGCTCGGTAATTTCCCTCCCGTCGCGTGCTCAAAACCAGCTTGCCCTAAACGCTCACAACATTTGCCTATCCTGGAATTGCGGCACAGACCGAGCAGATCGCATGCTGCGCCGCCAAAGTTAAACGCGCAGGGCCAGCCATGTCGGTTAAGTTAGTGCTTACCAATTCGACCGGAGTCGAGGAAGGTGGTCCCGGCGTACGGTTGATGTAGTCGACATTAAGAGAGTGGACAGTGGAGGGCTGGAGGTGGTCAAGACGATCAGGGGGAGAGGAACAAACAAGCGAGCAATTATCAATTTGACAATTAGTATCCGCACTGCAACCGGGCAGCCCTGATTCAAGTTCAGAGTCAAGGCAGACCCCGAACGCCAACGAGAATGAGAATGAGAACCTGAAGATCTCCACCCATCGCGCGGTTCTTCTACTTCGGCCGACGACCCACAGGGCCACTCTCCCACTCCCACATCCACCCAGCTGCCAGCATCATGAACTTGGGTTATCCCAGACGATCTTGCGAGAACAGGAAAGGCTCCGGCCGATCGGCTGCTGCAGTCGAGTTTGATCTACGCTGCAGTTGCACTCTGCAGTCTGCGCTCTGCACTGCCGTGGTGGTGGCACGGTCTCCCTACATGGAACTATACCTTATCAAGTTATCAACAATCAGGTCAAGTTGTCAACACATGCGCCATTGCATAAGAGGATCTTCAGGATCTCCGTAAGCCAGTTTGCATCACTTACAAACCTCGGAGGCAGTAGTACTACGGTGCTTGAATAAGGGTTTGTGCCGCTTGTGCCGTTTGTGCCGTAGCTATAGAGAGGACCTTGTAAGATGCCGTGCTGATAATAGTCGCGAATAATGGTACTGAGCTTTGCCAATCACCGGTGCCTTGTCTGAATAAGGGAGGACTTCATATTCGTCTTCATTATTATTCATGGCCATGGTGTAGTTTTGCATAAAAATGGTCAATGCTTACAGGGCTGGAGATCGACCCTACAGTATTTCTGTCACCAAATATTACAACGTTGCAAAATCAGCAAAATGATGTTGAGATCTGAACTTCTACTATACTTATCATTTATGTCTGTCTGCATCATCGACCAGAAGATATTCATGCAGTCCTACCGTGGAGGTTCCAGGAGAACAGACTCCGGCATCAACTCAACAACCACCGTCGAAGCCTTATCCCTGGAAGGCTCTAATGGACTTGGCAGCAACGCTGTCTACAACTCTCTTCGAGTCTTTACCACTGCCACACCGCAAATGTCAATGCTCTCGGCCATAGGTAATTCTGCTATCCCTCCCTTCGCCGGCTCTGAAGCAACTTTTTCTACTACCTACACATTCACCATTGCCTTCCCCGATGAGCAACCCGGCCAGTCATCAATCCTACCTAGCCTGAAGTAGACAGCCAGTGTAGCCCGCAGATCTTCTTTGCAAAGTACGGAGTACATCAACGTGATCTTCATCCGCCGGTCTCGCCAAGCCCGGGTCTGTGCTCTTTGCATCGGCGGGTGTCGTCAGGACGGTCGATTCATGCAGGGAGTATGATTAACGAGGATCGCGAGGCTGCGATCGAGCGGAATGACGTGGTCCTTCTGGTTTGACTGATTTGGTGCGGCTTAGACGCATTGCTGGTGCCTGAGTTGTCGTGCTGAAGGATGGAACGGCAGTGATGTGTTGGTCTCAACGGTAGAGCTGGAAACTCTGGTTACTGTACTGCCAAGGTGCCGTGGGTCATGAGGTCGAATAATATGAGCGCAGGCTGATATAGTCTCGATAGTCGGTACTAGTAGCTGTTGGTGTTTAGTTTGGAGGTATATCACTAGTTTCATGCGGTCAGAGGTCATGTCCCGCAGACTATAAAGACATGGATACAGTAGTTGGTTAACTAGATCAGTCGCCCAGATACAGACGTAAAATCAGTCCAGCATGAAACGCGACTCGGACCGATGTGTTGAGTGAGACCCGTTTTTTGTCAACAATATGCCGGGTATTATACGAGGTTCCATGGAATGGCGGTGCGAACCATGGAACGGTCGCCATGGTACAGATCATGTTTTGATATCATCTCATCGAGATTGAGACGATTGAGATGGTTGAGATGAGAGATGATTGAAATTCTTGAAATTACTGAGATAATTGAGATGTTGTGCCTCAGGCAGGAACCCCGCTCTCTTTTTCTCCAGAATGCAACTCATCAACTCATCAACTCATGATCAACTTCACTTCATCCCTACATGACAGAATCAGGGGAATCTCCAGGCTCAGCCGCCATGTAATTTCCTATCATTCGAGCAGGCGGCTGGGCTCGCTCCACCGCCGTGTTCTCTCGAGTCTCGATCTCGACTCTCGACTCTGGATGCGACGCTGGACTGGTTGGCGCCCGATCGCTGATTCTCCTGTGGCGCCGACACAGTCTGGAATGCTGTTGCCACCACAACTCTCGCGTACGCTCATTACAATCATTTGCAACCTCATTGTCAATTACCTGCTAATCAATCAAACACAATAGGCACAATAGGCACAATAGGTCTCTATTCAGACGCAGAGACGTTCGTATTCAATTGTTGACTTCTCGAGTGTGTTGCTGGTTGCAACCTCCCCTGTTTCAAGTTGACATCTCGCGTTTCAGACGCTGCAAGGAGACTCCACTGGGCGCCATCGTTGACGCCGGAGCTGCCGAACATGCCTCGATGAGGAATGAGTTATCTTGGCTCGTCACTGCGCTGCTGTTCCTGCGTCCTCATTTGCTGCTGCTGCTCTACACAATTCCTCACGCTGCGCTGGCCACGCCTCTGGATTGGACGACGCCACAATCTAGATTGGTCAACAATGCGCGGGCGTTCCAGATTCCAGGCCTGCGGCCCGGCCTGTGCTGGTCGTATATAGGCCCGTTGCCCAGGGTCTGCAGCTATCTGTCTCACATACTTCAGTTCTCGTCGTCTTTCTTTCTTGCTGTCCTTGCCCTCTACATTCTTTGTTGGGCCACTTCGTCATTGCGGATTGATTCTGCATTTTTCTCTCCTTCGTCATTTGACTTACTGCGTAACTACGGCCTTGACGGTCTATTTCCATTCCTTTTCATTCTCTGATCTTGATCGATCGATCTATTTGCATCTGCTCCCTGCATCCACTAAAGCAGTCCATTCACTCTTTCATATAGCAATTTACCTACTACAAAAAAGTTTTCTATTTCAACTCAGATCACAATGTCCTCCTCATCGCTGATGCGGACGGTGGGCTCTCTTGCTGCCTCTGCCATCATCTTCCCTGCAGTCGCCCAGGCCGCTGGCAATTACAAGCTCAAAAATTCCTGGGAGGGCGAGAAGATCCTTGATCACTTTCACTTCTTCGACGCCCCTGACCCCACAAACGGTTTCGTCACCTATGTCAACCAAAGCCATGCAGAGGACGCCGGCCTTGTAAAGGTCACCGACAGTGGAAGCCTTTATATGGGCGTCGACTATGAAACAGTTCTCACTGCCGATGGCCCAGGCCGCGAGTCTGTCCGTATCGAGAGCAACCAATACTACGACCAGGGTCTCTATGTCGTCGATATCCAGCACATGCCGGGCAGTATCTGCGGTACATGGCCTGCCTTTTGGACAGTCGGTCCCAACTGGCCAGCCGACGGTGAGATCGATATCATTGAAGGTGTCAACCAGCACGACGCGAACAAGATTGTACTGCACACCAGTGGCTCGTGCGATGTCGGGGGTGAGAAGGATATGTTGGGCGAGATGACATCGAGCGAGTGCGGTGATGCATCAGGCACTATCGGGTGCGTGGTCGAGGGCCAAAAGGGCTCTTCCGGCACGCCCTTCAACAAGGCCGGTGGTGGTGTCTATGCTATGGAATGGCAGGAGGAGTACCTCAAGATCTGGTACTTCCCGCGATCTGAGATCCCCGAGTCCCTTTCCAACGGCAAACCAGACACTTCGTCGTTCGGCAAGCCCATGGCCCATCTGCAGGGCACCTGCAACTTCAAGGAACGCTTCACCCACCAGAAGATGATCCTCGACACCACTTTCTGCGGTGACTGGGCCGGCGGTGTTTTCGGTGACAGCGGCTGCCCTGTCAGCGACAAGAGCAACCCCATGCAGAGCTGTGTCAACTACGTCGCCGAGAACCCTAAGGAGTTCAAGAACGCATACTGGGAGCTCAACTCCATCAAGATTTTCCAGGTTGGCGGAGACTCCGAGGAGGCTCACGGAACTCAGGCCGCTGCCACCACAAGCAAGACTACAGAGGCTGCTCCCGAGACCACCGCCACTGCCCCTTCCACTCAGACCGAGGCCGTGACTCACGAGACAGCTACCACCACCACGGTGAACACTCGTACTGAGACGGTGACTGAACACACGACTGAGCCTACTCACGCCCCAGCCACGACCGAGGCTCCTAGCGCCCCTTCAAATGCCGAGTCTGCCAGCTCGCAAACTTCCTCCAAGAAGAAGACTAGCTATGTCACCAGGACTACTACTCTCTGCCCCGCCGAGAGCCTCCAAACCGCGAACGTCGTTCCAAACCCAGACCCGACGAACCCAGCCTCGACGAACTCAGCCCCTCCGTCAGAGGCATCAATTGAGACAATTGAGTCCGTAGCTGAGCCAGAAACAACATCCGCTCCCGCTGTCACCCACGAGCCCGAGACTCCAGCCACAACACAGCCCTCAATTGAGACCGTAGCTGAGCCAGAAACTACATCAGCTCCCGCTGTCACCCACGAACCCGAAGCCCCAGCCACCGAGAGCGCTCCAACAACCGAGACCTCCGTCGACCCCGTTGCACAGCCAGCTACTAGCAGCGCACAAACCACTCCTGCCACACATGCGCCCCAGGAGCCAGAGACCTCATCGTCGTCCATCCCCCCAGCCAGCGTGATCTACACCGCTCCTCGTGAGGGCACTACAAGCAGCAGCACCTCCTGGAAAATCAACTCCAGCTCGTCAATCTTCGTCTCCGTCCCCAGCGCCGAGCCATCATCTTGGAAAACCACAGATGCCGCCCTTCCAAGCGGCGCCGAGCCTACCGCCACCGGCACACCGACCACGCCATCGAGCCCCGTGTTCACTGGCATGGCGAGCAGAATGTCGGCATCGGCGTCCGTCGTCCTCGGCGCCCTCGCGCTCCTGCTGGTAGTTTAATCCTAATTTGAACAAGCCTTGTCTCTGTTTGTTTTTGTCCCTGTCTATTTTATACCGTATTTAGCTCGGTGCTGAACCAATACCCTTCAGCTTGCCCTGTGTTTTGTTTTGTTTGTATAATTAGGTTGGCTGTCTGGCGAGAATCATACCCCAGCGCTGCTCGCTTGAGTTTCTTTGATGGACTGTCGATGTCAATTCGTGGCATCCTCTAAATTTGTTTCATTCCACTCCGAGGCAAGAATAGCTAGATAATAGAATATAATCTCCCGATTATCGGATTCCGCTATTTATAAATTAGAGATTGAACATTTACGTATCTGTTTGCCTTGACAAAAGTCTGCACCCTTGAGACTCGTTAATTTGGTCTTAATTTTCACTTAACCAGATGTCGTCACGATCCGACCGAACTGGCACAAAAATGGGGTTATAGCTCAGCGGGAGTAGCGTTCGACTGAAGTTCAACTTCACTCATCCTTAATCGAAAGGTCCCTGGTTCAATCCCGGGTGACCCCATGTATCTTTTTTTCTTCCCGTTCCCTAATTTCCCTGCTTAGACTGTTTATTTTTGCGGTACGGCTGGTGGGTTCATGGGACTCGGCATGTATGTGGGGCTGGAATCTTAGCATGGATTATGTGTGTACGGTAGTCCAGTATACTCGGTAAATAAAGTAATGTAGGGTCAGGGTGTATCTAATATGGTGCTCTTTATATAGAGAGAGAGATTACTGTTACCCGGTATTCTTTGAACTCAATGGTTAGACATTCGGCAAATGTACTTTTATGCGGTACACGGGAGTGAATATATATCAGGACAACCCATTGCAGATTACTAACAACAAGATTATAACAAAGTAATTAAAAGTCTCGTGGCATTATACTAACCAGACATCTGAATCTAAAAGTATCAAAAGTATAATTAATATTAACTCAAACCAATTGTTTGTTGCCCTGTTGATCTCCGCGCAACCACATGGCTGATCACCTTCACAAGGACACCATCCGACGACAAAGTTAAAGCTCAAGATAATTTGGTAGTTAAGGTTAACCACGTGCAGAACCTGAAAGAGCAAAGTTTAGTCTAGCTAGAGTTTCTATCCTGGATAAACTAAGTTTAACCCTCACGACGTTTCAAGTCCATAGTTCTTCACTGGAGTAGAAGAATGGTTCAATCGCCCTGGGCAATTCACCCTAGGAATACCGCATTATAGAGCTCATTTTCTCATTCAATAGCCTTTTGGGAGAAGGTGGCTTTCTCACCTTGACATGGCAGGCCTAACAATAGTCATCTATACGCCCAGAATCAACCACCTGGATGATCTTCCCATCGTCAGCAAAAAGCAAAAGATCCTCCGACCCAGCCTCAAAAGCCGGCCACTCAAACACCACACTCTTATCAGGATTCGCCTTAACCCCATCCAACGCCAACCGTACAGGACCCCTTGCCGGGTCCTCCACAAAGGACAACCACAGCGCCTGCATGGCATAGCTAACATCCCACTCAAACCGAGTAGAAGGACCCCCATACTGGGAATGCGTGCCGAAGAGGAGCGGTAATTCAGAACTGTGGTACGCGCCAAACCAAGGGAGAGGCGAGATGTTGGAGAAGTTGCCGGCGTATTCGTAGCGGTATGTGGTCAGGCCGGCGAGGTCACGGTTCTTTGCCTCCTCTGCAACTGGGCATGCGATTGTGGACATGGTTGAGTTGAATAGCGCTTCATCGCCTGGTCCGGTCGGTGTGAAGGGCACGAAACCGGCGCCTTCGTTGCTGTTGCTTCCGATTATTAGGGGCTTTAGGGAGTAGGGTTAGCTTGGTTTTTAGAAGAGCGAAGAGAAGAGGTCTACGTACTGTCTGTG
The DNA here is from genome assembly GCF_016861865.1 of Aspergillus puulaauensis. NCBI lineage: Eukaryota > Fungi > Ascomycota > Eurotiomycetes > Eurotiales > Aspergillaceae > Aspergillus > Aspergillus puulaauensis. Next base: position 1,894,319 of record NC_054858.1, read on the forward strand.
CGATTTTGCCCTCTAATCCCCGCTGCGCCCAGTTGGAAAACACTGTTTTGTTATCGGCGATTGGAGTAAATGCCAGAGAGGGACTGGAGTTATTGCCCGAGTAGTACGACAGCGCATTCTCCAGCGTCTGCGCAGGCACCTCTCGGACACAGCTGAGTATCTCATCGTCATCGCCATCCCCGCAACCAACTAGACCCGCCAGGAAGGTGAAATTGGACTGCGCGACGTCGCGGTTCCGGATGATAGTGGGCGAACCGGAATCTGCAATTAGGGCATTGACAATGGGGTCCTCTGGGTAGCCGTAGGGATAGACTGCCACGCTTGCTGCTCCGGCAGACTGACCCCAGAGGGCGATTCTTCCAGGGTCGCCGCCGAAGTTGGCGATGTTTTGGTGAACCCATTCGACTCTGCATACAAGAAGGTTAGTATCTCGATACGATGAGGTAGACGGGATACCTACGCTAATCTCTGGTCTAGCAGGCCGACATTCTGGTCCTCCAAGGCCTTTGAGTTGGGGAATCCAAAGACATTGACTCGATAGCTGTGAAAGATGTCAGAATGTACTGAATGTCAATATACAATGCTGGAAACCGACTTCATAATGACCACGATATGATCCTGCGTACGCTGAACCCACTGATCAGGAATCTTATACAGCGACGCCTGCCCACCACTCGTGAATCCGCCACCCGGGATATAAAGAAGGACAGGAAGCGGTCGCTGCTGGGAGCTAATACTTTCCAACCGGGGCGCCCAAATCGACAGATACAGACAATCCTCTGAATCCCCACCGCTAATCAGGAATCCGTTCTCGTATTCTGTGTAGATAGTCGAGCTGTTCGAGTTGAACTGCTGCATGCACGAGTCGGGGAGGGCGAAGGCATTGATGGTCGTGCCATTGGGATTCTTGCTCTGCGGCGGCGCGAAGCGTAGATCGCCGATTGGGGGTTCGGCGAAGGGGACTCCGAGGAATTGGCGGACGTCGGGGGCAGACTGGTTGAAGAAGCCCTGGATGGGACCGCTGGAGGTGTGGATGAATAGGCCTGCATTGGAAGAACCGTTGCTGGACGATGCTGGGGCGCCCAGGACAGGCAGGGTAAATAGGAGAGAACCCAGGCTCTGCTGAAGGAACCGCATTTTGTCGGTGATAATCGTCCAGACTGGGATCGAAGAGACTGAAACTTAGGCAGCGACCTGCCTGTGCCTTTTATACATGCTGTAGGACCGATTATCCGGTTGGTAGTTTAACGTGAAGGCGTGATTTGTTTGTTGAGAATCGAAGCCAGAGACGGCAGAACGCTTAGCCCATGGAGTCACAGACGGCTCGTATAAACACCGTCAAGATTAGGCGTCGGTATAATGCATACTACTCGTGGATTATTGTAGAGCTAACAGCCAAGTGGGGAACAGCGCAGGCCTGTATGGGGAAGCTTGGGGTAGCCAAGTTAGGGCGCGGGGAAGATGGGGCTGTTTAAGAACCACGCAGGATTATGAATGGAAAGATTATGGATGGAAAAGCGCTCTGCCGGACATGTGTGGTATAACCGTGTGCAAGTCTTGCCTGCATAATTCAACTCCTGTTTGAGGACCATTCCATATTCAGACCATTCATCTGTGTACCAACACGGTTCCTTGGCTGCGTTACCAGCAGAGCATAATATTGATCAGGCTTGTACAGGTCAGCTTATAACCACCTGATAGCTTAGCCCTAAGTTGCTACGTTAAGACCAATGTATCTTTATGACCGTACGTGGTGGCCATGGTCCTAGTGAGCGACGCCTTTGGTTGTTTTTAACCAAGCAATGTCCCTGCTGAAATAGATGTACATGTAATGTTTTCTTGTCCAATATGCACTCAAGGAGGGTAAGGATGTGCGTTGTTACGGTAAATGCATTGTGAGTTTTGGAGGCGTCGTGGTTACTCCGCATATCGAAGCCAGCCCTATCTCGGTAGCTGCACCAAACAACCAGCATCATCTAATAAATATTTATTCTTTATACTCCGTGAATAACCTGACGTAGTCCTCGTAATTAAACTGTGCTCGGTTGGCAGCGGGGCAGCCGGAATGTGACTGACGTCAAGATATCAACGTGGATGATGCAATGCTGAGGTCGTCGCTTTAAAGACACAACCCCAGCTGCTCTCTCAATCCAATTCCCCAAATCCTGTCCACCAAAATGGCAGAACAAGACATATACGGCCGTGGCATGTCTACGGGGTCTTTCCCCCTAGACAAGGCCGCAGATCGCCTAGACCATGCCGCGCAGCACCTCCCAAACGCCCCCAGAGGAGCAGGAGGCGCCGAACAAGACCTCTACGGCTCCCACTTCAGCTCCGCCTGGGAACACGCCAAAGAGCGATTCCCCCATGTAGGCGGACCAGCCCATACCAGAGTCGTAGAAGGCTATCCCGGCGACACAGCTGCCGAGCAGGACCGCTACGCCTCGCACTTCCGGCCAGGCTCAGGCTCAGGCCCCGGCGGTCTCAGCGGCAGCCCGAACGTCGCAGCCGTCGGTCTCCTCAATTCCACAGTCCTCCCCTCATTCAGCTTCCACGCGGCCTTCTCCGCAATCGCATACGGCATCTCGCGCTACACCGACCGCGCCGAAGGCAAAGACTGGCTATGGCCCACCGGGATGACCCTGAACGCCTGGTACAGCGCCCTCGGCACAAGAGTCCTCCACGACGGCCTCCCGCTCTCAACCGCCTGGTCCAGCCTCAACTACAGCGAGAGACTTCTTCTCGGCGGCGTAACCGCCTGGGGCGTGCGTCTTTTGTCACGGATCGCCAGCCGCGGAATCGAGCGCCGGGGCGACGACCCACGGTACACGGCCGCGAAGCAAGAACCGGGATTCTGGAATAAGGCGCTCGCGAATCTTTTCCTCCCCGAGGCTGCGGCGCAGACGCTGATATCGTTGCCGTTTGTGTTGCCGTTTCGCGCGAGGGGGGAGAGTATCAGGGCGTCTCCCGCGGCTGGGGATGTGAATCGGTGTGGAGCGCATTCGCTTGCGGTGTTTTTGTTCTCGGCGGGGTTTGCGCTGGAGGTTCTGGCGGATTTGAGACTTGCGAAGCATAAGAAGGATGGTGATAAGGGGATTTGTCGGGATGGGGTTTGGAGTGTTGTTAGGCATCCCAAGTGAGTACATACCTACCCATCCATCCATCCTAAGTATCATGCCATGGGCATGGTAAGGTATCTGGAGTAATGTACTGACGAATACAGCTACCTCGGCGACGCGCTCATCCACGCCTCATTCCCGATCCTGCTTATCGGCGCGGGTCTCTTCCACCCTCTCGCCGCGCTGGGCCCTATCGTGAACTACGTGTTCCTGCGGTTCGTCGGCGGAGACCGCGAGAACGAGCAGACGCAGGTGGAGCGGTACGCCAAGGAGGACCCTATCAAGGCGCAGCAGTTCCAGGAGTACCAGCAGGAGAAGAACAGCTTCTGGCCGGACGTGAAGGAGGCGAGTAACAAGTGGAGCTGGATTGTTGTTGGTGCTGGTGCTGCGGGTGTGTTGCTTGAGAGGGGGTTGAAGTCGTTGACTGCGTAGGGAAGTTTTGTATACTACAGTATACTATTGCAACGTTATGTTAATGGAGTTATGGACTGTAATATTTGCAATATAAAAAAAACGCCGGTATTCCCGTTATACGTATCATCGTCTAGGCTATAGAAACAAGAAGCCCTCTAGGGCTATTTACATATATACTAAGTAGTAGGTAGACCTACACCCTCGGCGCAGCCTTGACCTTCAAGAAAATCTGCAACGCAAGGTAAGACAGCACACCCGTGAAACACAACCCACTGATAACGCCAAAGCCCATAAGGTACTTCGGCTTATCATCATCAGGAAAGAGGTAAGCGCCGTAAATCTGCGCCAGGTTGCCCATGGCATTGACCAGGGCGAGCGAGATTGCACGCACCTCGCGCGGCATGTCCCCGAAGCTGGTAGACGCGTAGGCAAGCGACAGCCCGTTCGACGCCCAGAGGCCCATGGCCATGATGACGAGCAGGGCGTAGCGAGCCTTGAGGTCGTAGACGGCGCAGATGACGATCGAGCAGACCATTGCTACTAGCATCATGGCGACGAGGAAGAACCCGCGGTGGCGCTGGTGGTGGTCGGCGAAGTAGCCGACTATGGCGTTGCAGACGAAGGCGGCTGCGTAGATGGGGATGACCATGTACTGGGCCATGTTGCCGGTGTAGCCGAGGCCGGAGACGAGGGTTGGGTAGAAGTAGGAGAGGGTGGAGGAGCCGACGATTGCCTGTGATGTTAGACCAAGAACGTAAAGGGTATAGAAGGTGAAGGGGAGGTACCATGTAGCCGAGGACGAAGAGCCATGTTTTCCAGTTGCTCAGGCTGCGCTTCAGTGCTTGGGAATGGGTCAAGGCTGGGCCATCGCTGGTCTCAACCATCATCGCCTCAGCGGCCATTCTAGCCAGGGCAAGCTCGCGTTCGCTCTCGGTAAGCCGGGTCGTCGTGGCAGGGAAGTCAAGCAGGAGGAAGCTGGCGATGATGGAGACACCGGCTGTGGCAGCCCCCTCGACAATGAACAGCCACCTCCAGCCAGCAATACCATGGACGCCGTCAAGGCCCCCGACGATTCCACCAGCGATCAAACCGCCAAAGGCACCGGAGAGGATAGCGGCCGAGATGTAGACAGCAAAGCGCTTGCTCTGCTCCGACTTTTTGTACCACGAGCTGATTACCAGGAGGACACCAGGCGCGAACCCAGCCTCGAGCACACCCATTGCGACTCGGAAGCCGATGAGGCCTTGGTAGGTCTTGACAAAGGCCATGCCGATAGTCACGCAGCCCCAGGCGAACATGATGATGGGGAGCCAGACGTTGGGCTTGATGTGTTCGAGGAGCATGTTGGAGGGGATCTCGAAGACGACGTAGCCGACGAAGAAGACGACCAGGGCGATGGAGTAGCGGTTGGAGTCGAGCTCGAGTTCTTGTTCCATGCCGGCGACTTTGGCATTGCCGACGCTGCAGCTGTTAGTGATGTACACAGGAGACAGAGACGTAGTGTATAGCATACTTGGTTCTGTCCATATAACTCAGCAGGTACATGATCCTGCGATGGTTAGCCTGGTATGCTTCAATGTGCTTCAGTGTCATGGCAGACCCACCAGATGCATGGTAACAGGTAGAGGTCAATCTTCCGGACCAGTTTCTTCTCTTCATCAGTCCCTGGAACGTAGCTAGCCGCCAAAGCCTCATGGGTGGTGGCAGGCTTTCCCTCGATGTCCTCTACCTCAGCCATGGAGGCAGTGTCATGGGCGTCTTTCATCTTCAAGACCAAGAACAAGGCTACCACAGGAAGGATAGAGAAGAGAAAGGGGGCACAATGCCAATGTGTAACAGAACTGTGTAACGGGACTGCAGGAAAACAGCCGGGCTCAAGTCGATTTATAGATCAGCGTAGCCAAGCCACAGCCATGAAAGGCAAGCCTCCAACCCGAGACGAGCGAGGGCAGCGGATAGCGGCATTGGCTTCGAGCAGACAAGCCAGCACACCAGTAAGCAAGCAAACAGGACCAGTCCGAGACAAGGAAGCCGGAGCCAGGAATGACGCATGCGGTATGGCCTGATCGCGTGGTGTCTGGGGTTGGAATCCAGGCTCCGCCCCCAGTATCCGGATTGCAGCCCGTCTGGGGTTCGGGAGTGCCTCTGCGTGGTGTCAACCTATTTCGCTGGAGCTGGTCCACCGAGGATCATGCGAGGAGACTCGAGGGTGAGTCTGGCAGGGAGTGATTGAGTCAGTGACAAGCGAGACGCCCCTGATCCACTGCGGAGAACCCTCGTGTCGGGGTTACCGCCAAATGGCATGAATGCGCGCGTCGAGGCCACTGGGTCTGTGCCTCCATCCAACTGCAGGAGCTGCATGAGTTAATATGATAGGCCTGATGTTACCAGCTTTGCTTCGAGCTGGTTCTCCCGTCTGTGACGTCTGGCTGAGGGGCAGATGGTGGTCGGATTTCCTCCGTTGGAGGGGTGTACCATTTTATATCCATATATAAGTCGAGCTGTATCCTGACCATTCTATCCCTGCCCCTCATTCTCCAACATCCTAATATCTCCTATATCTCCTACCCTAAACAATGGCTACAAACGGAACTGAATCTGCCCCCGAAGTGGTGAGCACCCTGCCCGGGCCCAACCACAACTGGCAGGTCACTCTCGCCAACAAGGTCATTGCCAGTACGTCCCCATCCGCTGTCTAAATGTGAAAGCAAACACTAATAACAACAGTCACCGGCGCAAACCAAGGCATCGGCCTCGGGCTCGCCGAAGTCTGTCTCGCCAACAGCGCAGCCCACGTCTACTCCCTCGACATCTCCACCCCAAGCGACCCCTTCACCGACCTCGCAACCAAAAACCCCAAACGCTTCTCCTTCATCCAAGCCGACGTCACCTCCGAATCCAGCGTGCAAGCCGCCCTCGACAAAATCGTCTCCGAACAAGGCCGCTTCGACGGCATGATCGCCAACGCCGGCGCAACAAAGCACCAGCCCGCCCTCGACTTCAGCCTCGACCAGGTCAAGCGCCTCTTCGAGCTAAACGTGTTCGGCGCCTGGAACTGCGCCACCGCTGCCGCGAACACATTCATCAAACTCGGTATCAAGGGCTCTATCGTCTTCACAGCGAGCATGACGAGCTACCGCCCGAATCGGGCGGCGCCGAGCGCGCCGTATGGCGGGACCAAGGCCGCTGTGCGGAATATGACGCACACGCTTGCGATGGAGTGGGCGAAGCATGGGATTCGGGTTAACAGCATCTCGCCTGGGTTTGTAAAGACGGCGCTTACTTACTACGTGGAGACGAGTCCGGATTGGGAGACCAAGATGAAGTACTATGGGGGCATGCCGCGGTTGGCGCTGCCGCAGGAGCTGGGGGGTGCGTATGTCTATCTGCTGAGTGATACGGCGACGTATACGACTGGCATTGATATTCCGATTGCGGGGATTGTGGGGGCTTGGTAGGTTGGATCGGACTTTGTATGTAGTACTTTTGATAGACGGCGTTTGGGAAGATTCTTTGCAGATTATGGTTGTTCATTGTATGTTGTATATTGTAAACTGTAGGTGAAAGGGTCTCGAAAAGTATAACCTTCGAGTCGTAGAATAAGTTCTGAAACCGTATAAAACAGAAAACCACCCATAAATAACAAGACAAATCTAAAACATGGGTATATATCATATAATACAAGTTATCATGGCGCCATCTTGCCCTCCCCCGCAGCCTTCGCCCACTCCTTGCGCAAGTCCTCCTGCATCGTCGCCATCGGCCACCCGGTACGCGCCTCACAAGCCCGGATTAGCGAGATGATCGTTTCCTGCTGCGCCCCGTCCTGGACACACAGCCCGGCGCCGAACAAGCACTGCGCGGAGATGATCTGGCAGCCCGGCTCGGTGAGTTCCATGGCGATCCCGCAGATTGTGGCGACGGCGTCGGTTAGTGTTTTCTACGGAAAGTTAGCTTTTCAGGCTTTATAGGGTGGAATCGGACGGCGCATACTTGAAAACTGCGATACCCTGCAAACCCGCTCGGGACGGGCCGATGCAGACAGACAAGGATCTTTGCAAAGCTGTACACCTGCAGCGCGACCCCAAATGCCGGCGGATGGATCCAGATCGGCGCCCAGCCATGCACCTCGTCGCGGTTCTCTGTCGGAAAGGTCTTGAACGCCGCATTGGAGAAACTCCTCCACCGCTCCAGCATATTCATGAGTTCGTTGCCGCGCTCCGTGCGTAGCCGGACCTGCTCGAGGTCGACGTCGGCGTCGGCTTCTACGTTGGCGTCTGGGGGCGGTTCGATGGAGTAGTTGACGGCCTGGCTGAGGAGATAGACGGATCGGTAGGCGAGGTCGTCCTCGCTGAGGTCTGCGTAGTCGACGATGGGCTGCCAGAAGCTGAAGCAGCGGCGGTGCTCGCGAAAGGCAGCCCAGAGGTCTTGCCGCAGCCACGCCCACCAGACGGCCTGGCGGAGGCCACCTGAGGCGCCGTTGACGTCTTGGGAGCGCTGGATCCAGAAGACGCCTTTGAGGTGGCGCTGCCAGTTGGAGTTGGGCTCGCTGGCGTCGAGCATCTCGTAGGTGCTTACTACGATGGCGGTCGCGAGGAGCTCTTCGCTGTGCTTGTAGGAGTTGTATTGCAGAGCAGTCGAGACATAGTGCAAGGTCTCGTAGTAGAATTGGATGGCTTCGTTGGGGTCGACAACGGGTTCTGTCACAGAGCCGTCGGGGGCAGGTGTGGACAGTGATGAGTATCGTGCGGACAGTGCGAGGATGGCTTTCATGAGACCGACATTGCGCAAGGCAAGCCGGGTAGCATAGTGAGAGAAATGCTTATGGGGGTCGAACAGGTCAAGCTATTTAGTGTTTTGTTAGTTTTGCAGGTGTTTGACAGAAACCAACTTACAGAAGCAGCAATGCGCTCGGTGAATCTCCGAAAGAGCGCCGCCTCGGGCTTGGATAAGACAATGTCCACATCAGCCTGCCAGGCCTGTCGTTCCGTGATGTGCGGAGAGTAGAGGTGCGTCGGGGTGCTGGTGTGATCGTGGAAGTGGCCGGTGGACCCGCGGGAGAGCCGCGACCGGGCGGAACTGGGCAGACTGAAGCCATTCCCAGCCTGGGCGGCATCGGTCGCGAGCAGGTTCAGCCATTGGGTGCTCGCATGGTCGCCATTGACGTCAGGCGTCACCGTCTCGGAGGACTGCACAGACGGCAGCGTCTGCAGGGAGCCGGAGTAGAGGCCGGGAATGGGCGGCTGGGGGCGAGTGTCTGGATACAGGGCGACCAGCTCGGGGTCCAGGATGTTGTGCGTCTCGGGACTCGGCCCATCGGTGGCATCATAGTCCAGCGTGGGGGCAACAGGGCCGGGCGGAGCAGAATGGGGAGAGCACAGGATGTTCTGGATGCGCGATGAACTGGAGGCCGTTGTTGTGCTGGCGGAAGCACTGGCAGAGCCCGGAGTGCCAGCGCGCGAGGCATCGGGAAAGGCGCACTCGCGGTCGGAGTTTGTACACGGGCCGCATCTCGGCTCTATTAGATGTTGGAATACGGTATGATATTGAAATTAATATTGAGTGGGTGGACTCACTCTGCTCGTCGCACTTCTTGTGTCTGGTGCGGCAGGTCAGGCTGCGCAGTTGTTAGCACCACCACCACCACAATAGCAGCCACACTCACCAGCCAGTATTCGTGCGCAGACCGCGACCCCGGGGCTTTCGAATGCGCTTCTTGACGACCTTGGCCGGAGCAGTCTCCATGATGCTGGCCGCGAGGCGTGGAGTGGACTGCAGGAGTGAAAGAAAGTCTTAGGAGAAAACAATCCCCGCATTCTGCGCGTCTCGAGTCCTCCCTCTCAGTCTCCCCAACCGAGATGCTTCTCTCCACTTTCTCTCTCCACTTTATTTCTCCCCGACACTTCCTGTTCCAGACATTCCGGCCATCTACGATATCAGATGGAACATGCAGTTGCTATCAGAACGCATCTCTCATTAATCAATAACCATACACTAACGTTAATACATCATCACTCGTCAATTCCACCGCCGCATCCAGTCCTGCGCATACCGAGCCAGGATCCCATCCTGCACAATCCTCAGCCGCCCATTTCGCAGCGTCATGCTATCGCGCTCTGCCCTGTCCGTCCGGAATTTCTTCGGCACGGACGCCTCTTCGCTACCACTACCGTACATCGATGCGTAGTGCTCCGCTAGCTTGACGGCCGGGTTGACCAGCTCCTCACCCCGGGCTTCGCTCTCCCGCAGTTTTCCCAGCCAGTCGGCGAACGCAACGGTCTGGAACTCGAACCCATGCTGCCGGAGTGTATCCAGCATCGCAGCCCAGGTAAATGTGCGCGGGTTGCACAGGTTGTAGATCGAGTCGTCGCCTCCATCGAAATCATCATCATCAACCGAGTTGAGCGAACACGTCCGCGCAATCTCCAGCAGTGAAGCCGCGAGCTTATCAGCCGGCAACCAGGAACACTCCGTGTCCAGCTTCGGGAGTGTCTTGAGCGTCAGCGCAGACCGGATCATGAGCGGGATCGCCTCCGAGTCATTCCACAGGCCCTTCTTCGAGTGCCCCGAGATTTGGCCGATACGGAGCGAGAACGTCCTTGCTCCGGCCTTGCGAGCGTTGCTGACGATTCGCTCGCCGATGAGCTTGGAGCGCGCGTAGCCCATGTCCAGAGCGCTGCTGGAATCAGGCATTGGGCTTTCCTCTACTTCTGCTGACGAAGAGGCTAGTGCTGTTGAGATCGAGGAGCAGAAGAGCAGCACTGCTGGCGCCGGCATGTGTACTGACAGCGAGAAGTCGACCAGGTTCGCGAGTCCTTGGATGTGCGGGATGAAGCTGGTCAGTGGGAGGTTGAAGTTCACTGGCCACGCGGAGTGGACGATCAGAGAGACGGACTGGCGCATCTGTTCGATGGTGGTCTTGTCCAAGCCCATATCGGGTTCATCAAGGGCGCTCTTGAGTGCGACAATCTTCTTCGTTCGGTAGGACAGGACACTGAGGTCTTTCTGCGCGAGAGCGTCGAGGATTGCTTCCTTGGGGCTGTCTCGTCTTGTGAGGCAGTAGACAGTCGATACCGTGTCGTCGTTCAGTAGTCGGTATAGAGTGTGTGCACCGATAGACCCGGTTGCCCCAGTCAGTATCTATATCATTAGCTTCACTCTCTAAATGAACGTATTAAACTTACCACACCCCTGCCATGCTTCCTTTCTGAGACCGGAACATGATCCCTGAACGACGAGTACCTGGCAACCAAATCCTCCATGACATCCTCATCCTGACGCACATCCCCAGTCTGGCCAGCCTGCATCGCACATATAAGCTCCGCCAGCTTCGACACACAACCAGCCTCAAACACCACATTCTGCCCAAGACCCTTCCCATCCTCCATCGCAAAATCCCTCACCACCAACCTCCTCAACTGAATCGCCTTCAGACTATCAACCCCAGCCGTAAAAAGCTCTGTCGCAGAATCCAAAATCGCCATTCCCAGCCCCAGCTCCTCCCGGACAAGCTTCATCAAATGTCCCTCCGTCTCTTCACAGCTGAGACGCAGCGTCCCCCCAGTCGCACCATCAGCTCCCCTCTCTTCAACCCGCGCATACAACCCCTCAATCACATCCGCATACCTCGCATAAACCTGCGCCCGGATCATCGACCCCTTATCCGTCTGCGGCCGTACCGAACCAACAGGGAGAACCGCCACCATCTCCCTCGTAATCTGGGAGAACTGCTCAGCACGCGAATTCGCATCCTGGATAACCGGCCAAACGGAATCAATGAATTCCTCCCCGGAAACAGGGTGTAATCGCCGTACTTGCTCTGCCTGCTCCGCTCGAAACAGCAAAAGGCCAGGAACAGCCTTGCCAACACCCACAACAACCGCGTCCTCCACAACGGGACTCTGCTTGATGCACCCCTCGATCGGTAGCGGGAGGACCTTCTCGCCGTTGAGCAGGGTGACGCGGTCGTCGAGACGGGAGACGTATTTCCAGCGGTCTGGGATGGAGGGGTGTGGCGTGAAGACGTCACGGGAGTGGTAGGAGCCTGGGGGCTCGGAGGAGTTCGAGGCCGTGAGGGCTGGGTGGCCGGCTAGGTAGACACATTCGTATAATTCATTCTCTGGACCAGAGGATAAAGGTTTCATCCAGATGAAGGGGGTTAGGTTTGGGAAGAAGCGGAGGTAGTTCCAGAAGGGGTCGGATTTGGGACGGGAGATGGACTCGGCGACGAGGCCTGCTTCGGTTCTTTGGTTCTTGTTAGCTTATCAATGAATGGATGGATAGTGGGCTGTTGAGAAGGCTTACAGTCCGAATGAGCCGCCGAAATGCACTCCCTCGGCGACGAGTCGGTCTCCTAGGTCGTCGGGGCAGGGTGCACCCCCGTATGTGACGAGCTTGCAGGACCGAAGGGCGTCTAGGCCCTTGGTGCTGTCGACAAGAAGCTGAAGGAGATATGGAACGCCCTGGACTGACTCGGGCTTAGCTGCTTCCAATGCGGCGACGACAGTTGGTGTTGTCAGTGGCAGTGCGGCATCCCACATGTACGCGACCTTCCTCATATACATCGCCTGCAGCGCAGTCGACAGGCCGTGCAGATGGTACCAAGGGAGGGTGTTAAACGAGGTAAGACCCGGTCCACGCAATGGATGTGTCATGATGGCTTTGTGGCTCAGGAACAGGGGCTTGGGTGTGCCCGTCGACCCCGAGGAATGGAGGATTAGGGCTGTTCGGTTCCGAGCGGCGTCTCGGTTGCGGCTTCGGTGGAGGACCAGGACAGATGGGCCTTCTGCCGTGTCCGTTTGGGAGGGCCGCTGGATGATGGGTCTGCAGGCGACAAGTTTCTGGCGTAGGATCTCGCCGACGGTTGTGCGGATGGTTGGTGCATGTCCGTATAAGATAGTGTCGCAGCCGACGGTGTCAAGGAGGGAGACGCATGCAGTGGCTGAGAGGCGAGGGGAGAGCATCATAATGGTGTATCCAATGCGACTGAGGGCAAAGAAGGTGACGACCATGTTCAGGTCTGAGAGGGTGAGCAGGGCGATAATCTCGCCGTCATTCTTGGGCTGCACGGTGGTCAGTTCAGTCAAGTCATGATACTATCCCGAGTGCAACAGACGTACCGGTCGAATGCCTGATTCCAGCAACATACAGACAGCCTGGTCGACCATCGCATCCAGGTCCTCGCCCGTGAAGTGCTCGTAAGAGGCCACGCCATCTTGGGTCTGCTGGGGATAGGCCAAAATCGGCTCCTGAACTGCATCTGCTGCTCTCAGTCGGATCAAGTCGTCTAAGGTGTTGAGCCGGCCAAACCGCTGGACCAACTCGTCCGCCTGGCTCTGGCCCTGGTTATGGGATGGCTCATTATACTGAGGGATTCCCATGTTGGCAAACTTTCCTCAATCTGATCTCGAGAACTAGGTAGGTTGACAGGGGGCAGTGGCCATTTAAACCACGACCGAGAAAGCCGAATCCCTGCATGGCTGATTGTGGCTCTTCCAGCTGACCACCATGTCCCAGATCTTGATTCAAACCAGGGCTGTGCCGGGCTTACAGGGACAATCCGATCAGCGCAAACCCACACATGCGACGCCTCACCCTTGCAGCTGTCGACACTGGGCACTGGCAACAGACAGGGTGGAGCTGTGGCGAGCATCAGACGCGGGACCAATGCATGTCTACCCAGTATACTATGCGCAATCTAGAGTTTAATTCCAGCTGCGAACTACTGTCAATTTGATTTGTTCCCTTGGAAAATACACGCCTGCACTATTAGTCGTGTCCGAACGCAAGAGACGCTCCCCCAGCTAGACGGTGACGCCAGGTTGCAGGATATCACTGCGCAGGAAACTCTCTACCTTCACCGATGAGAGCTCCCACCTTGTCTAGCCTGCTTCAGTATTCGAGCTGCAGCCAATGCATGTCGTGGCGAGCCGAAAGGACACACCAGCTGCGGGATTCAAGCCTGACTCCTGTTCGTCGGCTGTTTTGACCACCACCACCACCACCAGTACGACAGTCCAAGTCTTTGTAAAGAGGCGCTGGATTGATAATCTCTTCAGAGTCCGTGTCTCGAGATGTCTCCGAAGTCAGAACGTGTTTGGGCCGTGGCTCACATTTCGACGAGTGGTTCGGGGCCTGAGAACTGACATGTCTGATTCAGCGAGCGTCCCTCCACCCCATGATTCATTCATGTCTTAGAATAGGATTTCTGAAGGATTTGCACTGAGGCAGGTCACGGCTTGGTTTACGCTGTGAGTACAGATCAAATTGTAAATAAACAACTCTGCGCTGGGTATCTGGTGGCGATCTAGGGCTCGGCATCGCCGGTCATCCAGCGCGGCGCTCGCCATATCATCTAGATAATAAATAATGTTGAATTGGCCAATGTAGTAATTCAGAGGATGTTACTCAAGTGCGGCTTAGGGATTGTTTGGAAATCAATCAGCCGGTCTACTCAATCTAGGTCCGTTAAAACAAGCTGGTGGTTCACCATGGTTCGGCTCCTCTAGTTTTACAAAAAAAGCGTACCTATACAATGTAGGCTGATATGACAAAGTAGGAATGTTCTCTGTAAAGCAAATTGTAGTTTTTTATAGCCCTTTTCATCCTTTTTAATGCATGAAAGGTTAAAACACGGTTCTGTGCAACACGCTTGATATTTATTTCTCCAACAGAAAAACTGGACTGTGTACAAATAAACAAAAACAAAAACAAACGATTAGTGAACTCGCCATTAAATGCCATACACCCGCCGGGCCTCCTCTTAGCTGGGCCGCCGGTGTTTGATATCCCGGAGCCACTCACGCAACGACCGGCTGCTACGGGTAGGCTCGACACGTTCTTCGGGTATAGCAACGGGTATAGCAACCCCCGTTGACTCATTTGTTTCGAAACAAGACGCGTATTCACACATGCATTTTACTCCATTCTCAATCGAGTCCACGAGACACCCCGCTATGGTTCCATCTCCTGAGGGCAGTGAGTAGGCACCCGTTCTGGCTGTTGTTTCTAGGCTCTCGAGATCCCCGAACATATAAATCCCTGTTTATCGGCCCATTAGCTTCGATTGTGATTCATAAATACTCCAGGGGTGTGGGGGTGGGGTTGGATTCCTTACCAGTTGCCAGTATCGTGTCGAGACCTTGCAGCATGCTGAGGATGTCGCTGCGCGTGCGAGCGTCCGCTTCGTGGAGACGGTTACGCTTAGGTTGCCCTATGGGCTGGGGCTCATTGGCATGATAAAGGTCGACGTTTTTGACAAAAGCCTCGAATTTGTCTCGACTCTGTATAATCCTTGATCGCATTGCAGGTGCGGTTCCGTGGCGCATTTTGTCGTCGATGCGCCGCCACTTGTCCCTTATTTGGGTACCCAAGTGATTGAAAGCCGGATACGGGGGTGAAGCTTTGCTCGGCATATTTGCGGTTTGTATAATATAGTTTCTCTGGATAACAAGAACAAGATGCTGCTGCTGCTGCTGGGGTCAAAATGTTGGTGATCTATGTAGTTTATATAATTACACGACTCTATTCAGGTCGAAAGGAAGAAAGGAAGAAAGAAAATAAGGGAGCAATCAAGTGCAAAGCAAAGAAAAGGGGTAGATAATGGATAAACAACAATAAAACAATGCGACTGAATAGACATTATCGCCATTATACTATGACAGTAAAAGAATATACAATCAGCCAGGAGTAAGCAAAGACGCCCGTGCTGCAGGCAATGTAAACTCCATAGGCCAATTGGTTGCTCTGATGAGCGTCAGAATGAACGGCTGTTTCGCAGCTGGGAGAATATGCTTTTTTGGCAGCTTTGAATTTAGAATCGCTTCTTCATGGAATGTTGATCATAGAACTGCTGCTGAATGACACTGCTTGGGAACAGACGGTTGTTGAAAACATAGTTCTCATAAACAGGTAAAATATCTGACTCTACAAAGGCGAAGATATTCAGTAGGAAGAGCAGGAGATTGTCTCTCAATATGCAACTCAAGTCAAATGTAATTGAACTTATACTAAATTGATAACGACAGCTAGAGTGATCGTTGCAGTGCACAGCTATCACTCGGTTTTCATGGTCAGCCACTATGACCTCAGTATCTACACGGCTAACCGTTTATTTGTCGGGGGCGAGTTCGCTGACGCCTTCTGGGAGTAGAAGATTCAACACCCCTATCCCGAATGGACCTAGAGCGGCCCAGTGAGTCCATACTTGTTTTAATACTATCAATAGCATTGTTGAGCACTGCCTCATACTGAGTCGCAGCTGAGGTTCTGGATGGATTCCTTGAATTTGCAGGTAACCCTAACAACCGCCGGGCGGAAATACTGTTCATATTCGCACGAGATGTTAGCTGTCACTTTTACAGTTAGGCTTTGCTGATGATTGAGGTTGAAATAGGTATATGCTAGGTTGAAAGCGATTAAGAAAAGGGTACTTGCTACATAACCGTGTCCAGATAGCCTCTTAAGGCTCTTTAAGCGTACTGTTGCTCGACCAATTCCCAGCAATCAAAGACACAAGGGTACAAAAAGCAACAAATAGAAACAAGGAGTAGAAAATGGAAATAAGTTTCAGCTTACAGTAATGACATGGAGATAAATCGCAAAGCAAACAAAGCCAGTTCACCGTTGACCGAGTACCCAAAATGCTCCCTTGGGGAATTGATGATAGATGAAAGGATTGGTATTATTTGACACACTTCTTAATAGATTAAGCCATAGGATAAAGAAGTCAATGCCTGCACTATAACTGGTGAGGCGGAGTTTGTAGGACATAGGGTTATCATACTTCACTCTGATACCAATGCTATTCAACGAAGACACTCGGTTCATACTTTATTCGTCTCTTCTACTCTAAATGGTATCGAAAGTAGGGAATCTGGGTCTGATTAGGCATTATCTCCATTAAAAATGGAGAAGGGAGCTTAAGCCCACGAGGCTGTCAACAATGAATTTGATACAGTTCATTTTGATTAAGATGTGGACCTAGATACCAACCGCCAATTCTACCCTGGAGCCCAGCTGTGGCTTGCAGTCTATTTCGATCCTGTGACACAATATTGAGTGACTCGAACCCACTCCCAATCGATGATTGTGGCGTCTGCACTGACGTGCGCTGAACTGCGCGGCGCCCCTTTCCACTACCTGAACGAATCAGTCAATTTTGCGGTCTTCAACATTCGTTATAAGTAGGGGCCTACTGCATTGCATTTGTACTACCCTTGCAACTTGCGTTTTCCTCCAGTTTCTGGAACATCCTGTTCTGCTGCTTGCATATCCAAAACGCAAACCCTACTACATCCACCAATGCCGTTTCAAGACCAGCTCGACCTGCTCTCCCTGATAGAAGATATTCGCCAGGCGACAGCCAAAGACAGCAGCAGCAGCAGCAGCAGCCGATCGTCACAGTCCCATTTCCATCTTCTGAGCCTCATCGACCAATTGAGGCTCGCTGTCGAGACACCAACTGAGACCGTTCTCCGACTGATCTACCAAGTTCGTCTTGCACCCCCCTGAAGTGTGGATTGTGATCCAAATCTAACCATCCCAAGCCACCCCAGAATGCTGCCCTGCGCACACTAATCGACCTCGGAGTCTTTGATCTCCTGGTGAGCCACAGCGGACGCGGACTCTCAGCAACGGAGTTATCGGCGTATACAAGCGCCGAGCCAGGCCTGATCAGTACGCATCCTATGGCATCACTGTGCTACCCACCATGCAGACGCAGAATCTATCTAACCCATGATTTCATCCCGCAGTCCGCCTCATGCGCGTCGTCACAGCCCTCGGGCTATGCGAGAACCCAGAAACCGAGATCTACTGCCCAAACCACCGGACGGCGATCCTCACGCAGCCAATTGGTAGAGACGGGATACGATGCATGTACGTTCAGCTACACCTTTGCCACCACCTAGATCGGGGTTCACCGCCGGATATTGATAGTCTGACACATGGATAGATACGACCTGACGATGCCCACGCTCGCGAGATTACCAGAGTACTTCCGCGCGCACAACTATGATATCCCGAAAGAATATTCCGCCTCCCCGATGCGCTGGGCCACGGGGCAGAGCCAGTTCGAGTGGCTTGCCCAGCGTCGCCACCAGCAGGTCCTCTTCAACTCGTACATGAGTAGTAGGCGACAGGGCAAGCCGAGTTGGTTTGATGTGTATCCTGTGGACCGGCTGACCGCTGCTCTTTTGGACAAGGGCGATGTCTTCGTGGTTGATGTCGGAGGCAACCAGGGCCATGACCTGGTTCGATTCCGTGAGAGATATCCGGATATTCCTGGCAGGCTTGTTTTGCAGGATCTACCTGCCGTTGTAGCGGGGCTTGAATGCGAGGGGGTCGAGGCGATGGGATATAGCTTTTTGGATCTGCAGCCGGTAAAGGGTAAGTCTGACACACCCCTACCTACACCCTGTTTCTCTATCAAGTCCAATCGCAGTTCAGAGACTCCTCAAATGAGTACTATACTAATTCGACTAGGAGCCCGAACATACTACTTCCGCGCCATCTTCCATGACTGGCCGGATGAGGTCTGTCTCAAGATCCTCCGCAACACGATCTCTGCCATGGACCCGGCCAAATCCCGGATCCTGATCGTGGACTTTGTCCTTCCTGATACGGAGACGCCACTGCTGCAAGCCTCGCTTGATATCCAGATGATGAGTATCGGGGCGGGCGTTGAGCGGTCTAAGCGGCAGTGGACAGAGTTGCTGCGCGCGGCGGGGCTTGAGATTTGGGGGATCTGGAGCGCAGGTCCTGGGACGGAGTCGGTTATTGAGACTGGGATTGGAAAGTCAGATCAGATGTGACTTTGATCTGATCCTTGGGTTGGGGAAGGGTCATTGGGCGGTGGTTTGTGGCGGTTGATATGTCATTTTTTTGAGATTTTGGAGTGTTGAGAATGATGTGCTCCTTGCTTTGGCGATAACGGTTGGGAGTTGATACGGTCAATGGCTTGGAATAAGAATATGACATGGTATAAATATTAAGCATTCCTTTCAATGGTCTTGTTGACACCACACTAGGGTAGCGTGGTTATGCAAACTGCAAGCCTAATTACGAGACGTCAAATGCACGGATCTGCGGCCGTTTCGACGAGCATGAACCCTACTTCTGCACGGAAATCATAAACGCGGCTGTCAGATTGTTGCTTCCATATCTGGTTGGGTCGTTTCACCGCAAGTCCAGGCATTACTTTTGACGACCACTGTTTGGAGATCTCTGACTCTATACTCTAGTCTCTATAGTTGTGCAGGTGGATCGGTCGTTATGGCAGTCAGACTGGCCTGGCACCCTCGCACACCAGGAATGGGAAACCCAGGGTATCCCCAAGTTTCTGC
The DNA here is from genome assembly GCF_016861865.1 of Aspergillus puulaauensis. Classification (NCBI taxonomy): domain Eukaryota; kingdom Fungi; phylum Ascomycota; class Eurotiomycetes; order Eurotiales; family Aspergillaceae; genus Aspergillus; species Aspergillus puulaauensis. Next base: position 1,913,196 of record NC_054858.1, read on the forward strand.
CCTTCCCAAAGCTCCACTAACTTTGCCAACGTCCATCCCACCGACACCTTGACATCCTGAAACCCAACCTCCTTCATGAGGTCCTCCATCCAGCCTGCCGGGATTCCATGCCTCTCGACACCGTCCAGCTTGTTCGGCGGATGAAACTTGATTGCCTCCGGTCCAAAGTCTTCAAAGTCCGTCAGTGCAACCCGACCCCCGGGGACTAAACACCCGAGCAATATTCCCAGGAATGCCCGGAGGTCGGGAACATGGTGCATGACCAGGTGCGAGAGGATGAGATCGAACTTGCGCCGGCGGCCCGTTGGGTCGTTACCATCGAGAGCAGGAAGGGCCGGATCCTCAGGGTCTTCAAGGAGACGGCAAACTGGGAGGACGTTGTGCGATCTGTTCCGCGGCCCATCTGCGGCAGTGTCCTGGCATGTGGAAGTGTTTATCTTGGCCTGTAAGGTCTGGATCATCCCGTGGGCTGGATCGATGGCTACGATTTCACGGACTAGCGGTGCGACGCGGAGAGTGAGTAGGCCTGTGCCGCAGCCTACTTCAAGGACATCGAGACCAGCTCCTGAGGTAGATTGTTTGCGCTCAGCAAGAGTTTGGATGATGAGGTTGATGCTGTCGAATGCGAGGCGGGTCGCCTCCTGGACCGACGGGTTCTTATCCCAGTTGGCGGCTTCATCGTTGAAGCGTTGGTTCCCAGCGGATGCCATCGTCAATCACGATTGTCGTACCGTATCACCGGATCACCGTATCAAATGCGTAGGAGTAGTGCAAGAAATGGACATCTGTTGATCCGTTCGGCAGTCGGGAAAATCATCGTGGCGAGCGGGGTTATAAAGGGATGCCCGGGGAACAGCCGACCTCCATCGCGACAACTCCATCTCTTCCCCGGATTTTGCATGCAGACGCAGACCTGCTCGCGATGCCGTCCGCTAGCTCCTCATCCCTGTCGCTCGCCTTCCTGGTCGCTGGCTATCTCAACGCCCGCTGCACGACAGCCCCGAACCAAGCCAGCGTCCCCCATGGCACCGACCGCGTCCGCTTCTTGACGACAATCCCATCAGTACTCTCCACGCACATCTCCAACCTAGTCGTTCTATATCACGCCCTCGTAACGCTCTTCTGGACCTCTTCCTCTTCTGATCTCGAGATCATCGACCGACTGTGTCCCTACCCAGACCACCTCAACGCCCAGCGCGTCACCTGGAACGCTCGCACGGTCGGATACCTCTCGCTCCTCGCAGTCGGCGCCTTAATCCGACTCAGCGCATACGGCGGGCTCGGGCGCAACTTCACGTTCCAGCTCGCGAAGCCCGACAGGCTGGTCACGTCGGGGGTATACAGGTATCTGCAGCATCCGAGCTACACAGGGCTTGTGCTGGTGCTGCCGAGTTTTGCGGGGCTGGTTGTGAACCGGCTGGATACGCCAATCGCGTGTCTCATCCCGGGGCCATTGCTGGCACTATTGAGGGACTGGGAGATTGTGTTGGGGGCGATAACAGGCGCGGTGCTGGTTGTCACTTTGGCGGTGCGGATTCGCGATGAGGAGAGGATGCTGAGGGAGAAGTTTGGCAGAGAATGGGAAGAATGGCACGCGAGGACGGCGAGGATCATTCCAGGATTATTCTGATCCATGGCAGTGATTATCGTTTGATTGACAATAATATTGATAGCTAGGTAGAGCATAATTAATACAGATTAACCGTCGGAGTTGGTCCGGTGACGGCATCACCAACTCCCAACCTCCTCTTCCTCTTCTTCTCCCACTCCTTTCCTCTCTCCATCTCCATTCCCATACCGTTTATACCCATTATACCCCTTACCTCAACCCCCGCCTCCGCAAAAGTAACATCGCCAAAATGGGGCTCATCGGTCGCACCCTCAAGCTCTCCACCTACACCGGGCTGGCCTCGGTCGGCGCTTTCTTCGCCTACACGCGCAACGACCGCTTCGAGCCCATGACCACAAGCGACTCTATCTTCAGCCACCCGTTCTACCTCAAATTCAACCCGTCTAAGAACCCCACTACGCACGATCTCTGCGTCCGCCGCGTGCCCCTGTCTGAGATCAACCCATCGCTGCTGGAGAAGAAGGGCAAGCTCGTCGAGGCGTTTTGCGCCGGTGTTTGGAGCGGCTGGGGTACGTCATCATTGAGCTCTTGTCCGTTATAATATGGAGACAACGGGTCAATTATGAATTGATTTACTAAATTGAAGATGCTGACGAATCTCTCCACACGATCAGGATACGCATTCCAACGAGCCTACCTCTCGCGCAAGTACGAAGCCGCCGATACCGCATCACACCTGTGGTCCAACGAGCAGCTGTCAAACTCGACTTATGACGTTGGAACCTTGATCACCGACCACTTCGAAGTCGTCGAGAAGACGTCTGACCGCATCGTCGTTCGCTGCGGTGACTCGCCCCGTCGTCAGGACGTGCGCGGCTCAGACGGCCTTTTTGAGATCTCCGCCGTCGTCAAGCCCGAGGAAGGAATCGCGGAGTTCGGTCTTAAGAGCTGCTTCTACAAGGGATTGGGCAAGGCCGAGGGGGAGCCGATGCCCCCGCATATTGCTTGGTTGCATCAGCAGTATACGAAGCTTTGGGCGGAGACGGCCCTATACAAGGTTCGGAGGTAGATGGTGGTGGTCTGGAAGTGCGGCGCGCCTTGTATATATGCGTTACGAATATGATGGCGGTAACTTATGATGGTTCATGGTTCAGTGTAGGTAGCCAACTGCGTGAATATACTTTGCGCCTTATATTCTAAGAGAATGAATAGTGCCAGCAATCAATGCCGTATCGAACCATGTGACAATATTTTTCAGTCTCATCTATTACCAAATCCAGCCCTGTTCGACGTGGCCTTTTGCTGCAGCGTATTGGCGCATCTGCGAGGGCTATACTACTGACAGAATATACGTTATCTGAGTCGAAAGCACCAACCAGGTCGGCTATTCCCACACGGTCCGGAACTTGGTTTCCGGGGGAAACTATGCAAACGCAACATTGTTCCTATTCCATCTTCATTAGGGGCCGCAAGGGTAGGCTGGCCCCTAAATGAAGTCTGGAGGTCCGTGGGTGTCAGAGGGCGGCTGAATATCTTGGTCCTTCGGTAAGCGTGAAGCTCTGGCCACTGTGATACCCTCAGATCGGCTCGAAAAGGAAACTCCCCACCAGACGGGACGGGGCGGATTGCAGGCAATCACAACGCTGCATTTTACCCAAAATGACCCCCACTCTCAACAAATTCTCATTCGAGGATTTCAACACCTTGTCCCCTCGTGCTGGGGGCCCTACGCGGACTGCTCTACGGTAATCGACCGAGTTATTAAAACCGGGAGGTCTTAACTCGAAATCCTTAACTGGGAAGGATCTATCAAAGGCCTTGGGACGAGCACTAGCGATTTACCCCTTTATATAGAGCTGAATGCGCCCACCATACTCTCACCGCGTTTGTGAGGCTCGGATCTATTGAGTCCTTCTTGGACGACCCATAATGGATACTCTCGAATATATACGGCTATGATGAGTGTGAAACAGGCGGCAGACACCCCTAAGCATGAAAGCAGGAGAACTTTTCCGCTGAGATGAAGGAGCATCTTCTGCCTACCCATGTACGCTGGTGAGAAGAGGCTGAGAAGGGTTGGGACGATTGAGATTGCCATCGACAAGAAAATACGAGAACACCACGAATGGCGTCCCTTGCAGACCAGATCTTTGGCATCGGGCACACCAAGGGTCTCAAACTTTCTGCAAACGAAGACGATTCGTCGTCGAAGGGCCGTCAAATTGGTATCAGCCCCAGCAGACCCTGACCCACCTCGTGTTCGACTGGGCCACAATCTCCAACAACAAACCATCGCCCTTGGCATTCCCTTTTATAGATACAAGGTGCGAGTCTATAGAACGGCGGGGACTCGTAAAATGTTTAAGCGAAGAAGCTGCGAAAATAGATATACGAGGGGGAAATTGGAAATAGCCCTATATAAACCAACTGCGAGCCGCAACCCCATCACCTTCTTATCCAGTTTTATCTTCCAGTTTTATCTTCATTTCTCTCGCTCACTCTCTGTGTCTACACCCCAGCCTCTAGAATCCTTGACTTACTACCGTATCTCATATCTCATTACCTCCATCATGCGTTTCCTCGCTGTTACTCTTCTCGGCCTTGCCTCCGTCAGCGTTGCTGAAGTCAGCAGCTGGCAGGATGTCCTGGGCGACGTGCCCTCGTGCGTGAAGACATGTCTCGACGACTTCTACAAGAACGTCGGTTTCGAAGACGAGTGCGGAAGCCCTGACGAGGCCTCCGTGGACTGTCTCTGCGGTGTTAAGGATACCTTTGAAAAGGCCCAGTCTGAATCCAGCAAGCTGCAGTCCTGCTTTACAGACGGCTGCGACACGAAGGAACTGGCCAGCGCTGCTAGCAAGCTCAGTGACTACAACGACCGATACCGTGACTTGCAGAGTCAGTGCAAATCCAGTGACAGCAGCAGCAGCAGCAGCAGTGGTGGTGGTAAGTTCCTATCCTTTCCATGGATCTCATTATCCCGTCCATCAAGCATCCAGAGGATTGGCAGGCTAACATCTCTTCAATCTTGCAGGCGACACCGGCGCGGCCAACTCCCTGGTCCCCAGCTTTGAGACGTTGCTAGCTTCTGGGGCTGTCCTCTTGGCCGCTTCGGTTCTATAAGTTGATTCATCGTTCTGCATATGGTATCAGGATTAATCACTGGGGGTTTGGTTGACTCTGGGATGCATGAAGATATTTGAGGTGAAGATCTTGGACGGGCATTGATTACAGATTAACTTTGTATTTACTTCTCTAATTCTATTTTTAATACCTGTTTTCACAGTGATCACGAATTCAAGACTCAAAGTATAGGCTATCTGATAGAAAGGAGCATCGACACAGACAGTAATCATGGCTTCAGCATCGATGAGAAATATCAGACATGAGCAGAGTGCTCATGTCGATACGGAACTTCCCGATGTGACAGCAAGTGATCGACGGCATACTAAACTCCTCTGGGTATAGAATAGTCGCGATATAGAGGCTGAGTTGGCACACTTTGAAATAAGCCTCTCCAGATAACTATAACTAAGCCACAACTACCAGTACTCCAAGCCTGCTGTAAGCTTTTGGCTAACGCGATTCCTTCAGCATGGCATCGTTTGCAATCATTTGTAATCTGAACTATCATGGTACCGGTTTTGATATCTCTTGTAGATAAATTGTTTCTTTGGCTCTGATACTATTATTCACACAGTTGTTCAATGGTTCCCAGGTGGTTCCCATTCCAAGGCGCAACGTGTTGCAACATCGTCAAAAGTCCTCACGATTTGACGCCTTCCTCGGCGACCGCGCAACATGACCCTTCCCAGTTGGTGAATCTCCCATCATGGCGTTTACATCTCTCTGTGAGACAACCTTCGACCGTCCGATCTTTGCCTCCCCTGTGGCATTTTCAACATCCTCCTGTTCCACAACCCCGTCCCGTGGAGACTGATATCGCAGCAGCGCATAACCGGCCCCAATAACGCCGAGGATGCTCAGGAAGGCTGTATTTCGCGAAGATCTGTCCAGCATTTATTCATCCATTGTTAGTTGAGAATATACACAACGACTCCAAGGGTGATCTTACCGCGCTGTGTTGGAGCGTGTTCCGAGGTTCAAACTACCAGGTGGCATTTTGACTGATATCTTGAGTGCGGAGTGTTGAAAAGGATTCATGTCTTTTAGGTATCATATATGTCTTGTTTTTGGTCTCGCCACGATGACGCCAGGATGAGATCCATCGAAGGCCTGGGCCGGTCCAGCTGATATACAGATAAAGATAAAACTATTGCGGGAGCATCTTATCTGATCCGACGGTTCGGAGTCTAAAGAGTGTTGAATTGTGTGTTTTATTACTTTGGATTGGGTTAGAATATAGGCAAATAATAAACTCAGCAAATCAGGGATCTCTTATTTCCCATTATTCTATGAACATGCATCCAGACTAACCTTCTGCTGTATCGCCCTGTCGGCAACACAGGGAGACAAGACTAATTGGGTCTTCCTTGATTCTCTCCACCGCACCTTCCTCTTTATCTCCATCAGTAGACCCAACTGTGGGAAAGAGCGACCTATAACAAGGCCAGTCGCTCCTTCCATTTTACTTATTTATGTCCGTAGTTGTGCCTTCCTGAATAGACTCACTGAAAGACAGTCTTAGCAAGGAAAGTACGATGGAGCCTGTTGTTCCTTCCTGGTCTGGCAGGTCTAGTCTACCACTGCGCTTTCCTAAAAATATCCTGCCCTATTTATGCTACATGGAAGGAGCTATGGGCTTCGTCTGGACATAAACTCAGGGGAGGAATTCCCGTATATCGTGATATTGTTCTGCAACGTTGAATATGGGTATTTGCCCTCTTACTTCTAACCGTAGTCACCAACATACCCAAGAAGCCATAGCAACGACGGCTGGCTGAATCTTTCAATTGCCTTCCACCCGTTCAATCTTCAAATATAGCCCATCTTTCGGTCTCACAGAGACAATGCCAACAGGAACAACTTTGTCGAGCGGCCTCGCGAGCTGAAACCTAAATCTGGACACAAAAGCCGCAACCAAAGCCCTCATCTCGGCTTTCGCAAAGTTCTGTCCGATACAGCTTCTAGGCCCATGCGAGAATGTCAGATTGGCGTAGTTGCTGACCATTCCGCCATCATTGTTGGCTTTGCCTGTTTCGGGGTTAATCCAGCGCTCTGGCTTGAATTGGCCGGCGTCGGGGCCCCAGAGCTCTGGGCTGCGGTTTATGGCGTAGGGGCAGATCAGGACCTGTGTACCCTGTGGGACTGGGTGGTTTAGAATCGTTGTTGGGGTGGTGCAGACTCGCCGAATTAGGGGGACTGGGGGGTTGAAGCGGAGGACTTCGTTGCAGACTGCGTTGAGGTATGGGAGGTTTTCGAGTACGCTTGCGAGGGTGTCGGAAGCTGGGTCTTGAGTGAGTAGTGATGGTATAACCTCTAGTAACTCAGCTCGTAGACGTTCTTGGGCATCCTGGTTCTGGGATAGGAGATGGCATGCCCAGGTGAATGCCGATGCGGACGTTTCATGCCTACACCGTCTGTCAGTAACCCTAGGCCGTAAACCATAATGGAAGGGAAGGGAACATACCCAGCAGCAATGATCGTAAGCAACTGTTCAACCAGTCCCTCAGCCTCCCATCCACCTAACCTCATCATCCTCGATATCAAATCCTCGCCTTCCCCGCCCAGTCGCCTAAACTCATCCATCTTGTCCCTCACCAGCCCCCGACAAGCATCCCTCAGCGTCGCACTCGTAACATAGATCCGCTCATTCACCCTCCACGGCAACCACTGCACAAGCGTCCTCGGCAGGACACGGTTCAGCGCCATAAAGACATCCTTCTCAGGCGCCCAGGTGAAGATCTCCTGATACGTCTGGAACAGGTCACTCTGGACCCCCTCGCCACCAAGACATCCAAAGTCGCGTCCCAGCGCCGCAAGACCAATAATATCCATCGTCGTCCTATTCGCCCACTGGTTTAACTCTTCGACACCAGAACTTCCACCATGTAGATTGGTATGGGTGGAAAGTCTCCCCTCAAGACATTTAACCAACTCAACCCCCTTCTCCCAAAACAACCCATAGAACGACCTAATATTCCTCAAGGCATAAATCGGCGTCATAGCCTTCCGCTGGAATCTATGCTCCTCGCCCTCTGAAATCGTAAGCCCGTTGCCCAGAAACCGCTGGATGACGGAGCGTTCGCTGGGATGTTTCGTGTAGGCATATGTATTGTGCACCAGGACCTCGGCGATTGCTTTGGGTGATGTAACTAGTAGTCTGTCTTGGTTTAGGATGCTGCGGTAGGTTATTAGGCCCTGGTTGGGCGTTGAGAGAATCCATTGGAGGTATGTTGAGCCGAGGGGTTTGGTGTAGGGGGTTGTGTGTTGGCCCAGGAGAGGGATTTCGCCCTGTAGGTTTATTAGCATTGTCTTGGTCTTATTGTGGGATTGGTAGTAGGCACCTTTGGTCTGGGGAGGTGGCGGAATGGGCTGTAGAAGTAGGGGTATATTATGGTTAGGTATGTGAGTAAGAAGAGGAAGTTGAGGACGAAGAAGGCGGCCGCGAGAAGGGCGAGGGAGGCTCGCGGGTCGGAGGTGTCCTTGTCATGTTGGAGCCAGGATAGAAGGTCTGTTGTGATAGTCATCGCGTGTCCATGCCCATGTCCGGGTATTCCGCGGCGCAGCGTCTTGATGGTGTAGGGTTTTCCTTCAGATCAAGTAGGAAATAGAGAGATCCTGGATGGAGTTGTCCGGATCATGCTAGGCATTCAGATGTAGGACACGTGGGAAACTCTACACAAAGTCAATATGAAAAGAGTGCATGTATTCCCATTAAACACACCTTTGGAAGGCCGGTTTATACCCATCTATTCTCACGCTGGGAATAACCGAGGCTTTCCTGTGACCCTGTAGTGAAGTCTTCGTTTACTGTGCAAACAGTGAATGTCGACCTTGCCACTTTGACATTGATGAGAAGTGAACTATCCCTTCACCGAATCGTCAATGTCGAAGGGACATTCACTAGTGGTGGTAACTGCGGGCACAGCCATATATATCCAAATTCCATATACTAGAGCAGCCCTCGGCGAAACATCAATACGACATACGCATTGGAGATCTCTCAAAGTTCAGTCCCATGATACGGCCCAAACATAAGTGGCAAGCGTTATAGAACCCATACACAGCAGTAAGCATGATGGACATTAAATCCATACTTCGAGCCAAGCCTGACCAACCAATCAGGACCCGCTGATTTATTCGACTGAGGTGGTGTGAGATCGGAACGTCGTCTTCCACTCCCTCCATGTCGGCGTCGCTGACACTCCGTCCATGCTGTGGATCAGTCGTATTGCGTCCGTACCGGTCGATCTGCCCCGAACGAGGGCGTAGGCTGCGTCATTCTGGGATGGAGAACGGTGTCAGCGGCGGCGACTCAGTGGTGAAGCCCTGCTTGGACAGCTGGGGCACTAGTGCATTTAGCGTGCGAGCAATAAGGGCCTCGGTCCGAGTGCCAACAACGGGTGTCATTTCAACTGAGTCATTATTAATTTAGATATTCCCATCGGAATGCAGTCTGCATAGTCGGGTAGTTCTAATGGTCCCGAGGACATCCCTATACGGAGTAGGTAGCTGACATGATCCCTACTGCAGCTCTTTAGGATACTTCCTCGAAAACATGCCCATCGCCAGCGTCGTAAAAATAAACTTGTAGTTCGGATACGTAATCGCACAGCTCTTGTTGAAGATGCCCTCAATCCCCTCGGGCAACCACTCGCCGTTGGGCTGCTGGCGGTCCATAATCAGCTGGACGCCCTTCTTGATCGGGCCCACGAACGGATAGTCTGCCTTCATAAGCCCGATCAGAGCGAATGAGGTCTGGACTATCTGCGAGCCGGTGGGATGCTCAATGTACTGTACTTTTTCGCAGCTCTGTGCGTTGTTAGTAGACGGTCCCTTACGCTTTGAGCAGGGCCTTACCTCGAAGCTTTCAGACCATCCGCCGTCGCTGCGCTGCTTGGAAATGAGGAACTCGCATGCCCATCGGACGTCAGGGCTGTTGTGGTAGGTTTCTCCTACTGAGGCGAGGCTTTCGAGTGCAAACATTGTGCCGTATGTGAAGCAAACCCCCCAACTGCCGTACCAGCTTCCGTCAGGGCGTTGAGCGGCCTTGATATACTTCAAAGCGCCCTGGATAAATGACCGGATCTCAGCGGGTCGGTAGTCAGGCCAGTAGCTGGTGAACAGAGAGATGGCAGTCACAACTGCCGTCGTGCACTCGGGATAGTCGTACTCGATCATGATGCGTCCGAATACCTCCGCTGCGTTGAGCATCTCCAGCTGCTCGCCCCCCCTGGTCGGTTCATATGACGAGCAACCACCAGATGAGTTCTGGTATGTGAGAAGGGTATCGATTGCGTCGAAGATCCTTTGGTCGTCCAGTAGCTGGGGATATCCTGGGGTCTTTTGCAAGATGATAACCGATTTCAACGCCTCCGAGATACAGTCACTAACAGCGTATCCCTGCTCCTTGTTACTGAACGTCCAGCCTCCTTTCCGTTGTGATCGGTAGCAGACATCAGCTTCGTCACAATTCTCGCGGATCTGCTGGTCATCGAGAAACTCCAGAGCCCGGGTGAGCATGGGCTTCCAGCGCGGGTCTTCAGCCAGACCAGCTGCGTGCGCTGCCTGGATAGCAAATGCTGTATCCCAGCACATCACACCATTCGTTCCGTTGGCCAGCATGCCCTCACTGTTCACCCACAAGAAGTCCTCCAATCTCTCGCGGTGCCGTCGAACAGAGTACGCATCCGGCCCATCCCGAATATAGCAAACCATCATATTCATCGGCCCATTGACACACGCAAGATCCGAGTAATCCGAGTTCGCGTCCTCCATATCAACAAGCCTACTCACCCAGTCCTCAGCCCTCCTCACCAGCCCGCGCGGGCGCAGGTAAGGACACCAGACATCAGCCAGCACCCAGTTCACAGTATTAAGCACCCACGACTTGGGATGATAGTTATCAACATCAGCAATCGCATTCCGGTACGACGCCCACTCAATACTCTCCCACGGCTGCACAAACAACTCCTTCCTCAATTCCCTCACAACACTCGTCTCCGGCGCCGTCCACTTCCTCGACCAAATCCAGGACATGGGCAGGAATACCTGGCGCATATGCACCCACCACCGCCAAGGCGCAAGGGGTACCCAATCCGGCAGCAACCACGTCTCGGGCGGGACAGGGTTCACAATATCCCAATGGCAAACGCCGAGAATCGCAAGCCAGAACTTGGCCCAGTGCGGGGCGTTCACCGCGCCGCCGTACCCGTGGAGCACGCCGCGTGCTTTCACCATGATGGGCTCCTCCGCGTCAACGCCGAGGAGCCGCAGGGCTGTATAGTTGAGGGCGGTGCCGAAGACGGTACTCTCGCCTTCGACGTGCAGGCCCCAGCCGCCTTGGGGGTGGGCGCGGGCGAAAAGGTAGTTACGGATTTCGGTGCGGTAGGCGGGTTGGATAGGTGTGTTTGTTACGGCCCAGGCGATGATGATGCCTGGGAGAAGGAACATGGGTCCGCCATATTCGCAGCCCCAGTTTCCGGGGGCGAGCTGGAGTTTTTCGAAGAAGGTGAAGCCGTTTTTGACGGCGTCTAGCGGTGTTTGTGGTTTTGGGAGGGTGGGTTGGTTCTGCAGAGGTCAGTATGTCTTGTTATGTCAAATTGGGTTGGAAGGATACCAGAGGAAGCCCTAAGTAGTACTTATCCGCCAGGGTCTGCGGCCAGCGACGGGCAGCCTCGTCGTCCTCGAGGTAGTGCCATGTATGCCGGCCATTCTCGTTCTTGAGTCTCCAGCGGGTCCGATCGAGATTCTCGAGAAAAGGAGAAGGAGGAACGGTTCTGGTTACAGTGACAGTGGCCATCTTGACCAGTTTGCAGGAGACTTTGTTGAATTAGACGCATGGCTGCTGCTGGGAGCAAGAACTATAAAGTCGGGGGTAGAATGATAACTACGTTGTAGAGATGAGCACAGCTGCGCCCGCTAATCCGCGCTAAATTTGTCCTTCAGTGGCCTCCACTCTGCCTCTCCCAGGCTCCATGCCTCGAGCTATCCCCACAGTTTCATCATGAGCCGGACCAGAGTTGTGAATTGTGAATTGTGTTGTGGTTCGTGAAGTGGCATATCTGGTGTTCCAGGCCCCGTGCTGGCCAAGATCTGCCATTTTAGTGGCTTCTCCGGTGCTCCGAGATTCACAATATTAGATCCGCGCGCATAAGTTGGGACCATCAAAGGTACATTGGAAAAAAAAAAAAAAAAAAAAAAGGACATGTTTAAGAAATATTCTTGCCATTGCATATCGAGAATCAAAACTTTCGGTGTAACCGTGAATCGAATTTTGCAGCCTAGACTCCCTATTCCCATGTAGTACGGGTCATCGCTTGTATCACAATCCATTTGTTGATGACAGTGCAAATTATTGCCCCCTGGCTTTAAGGCATGCAGCCTAATTGTTCAGGTTTACCGGTACAGTTGCTCCTGCCTATTCTGCGCAGCAGTCGTGCCTTCCTTACAATACTGTTCCCACAGGGAAAGCGCGATTCGCCGCCATGCGTCCATCGCGCCTTCCTCCAGCTTCTGTCTATGTGTACTCCATCAGGAAGACGCGATGGCAATTGAAACAAAATAGGAAAGAACGCAACTTATTAGCCGTAGCTTTGGAAGTACCAATGGACAATGTACTTTCCTTGCTACCATCAGTTGCTGGAAAGGCATGAGGCCTAAGTACCAGGAAATCGAGTCATTCAACGATCATCTTTGAGTTTGAGGTCAACTGAAAAGCAAGTATGGGCCCTGTACCCAAGGCTTGCGTATCGCCTTTAACTATATTAGGTGCTTGGGAATATATTTTCTCCATATACATCTCGCCGTATAACTGCGACTCCCCCAGAAAATCTGAATAAGGTTTCATACCTCAACATCTAAATATTATATCCGGAGAAGCTGATCCAATATAGTGGTGCGATAACCTTACCAGAATACATATGCCTGGACTAATAGTCCAAGCTTGACAGGGCAAAGAACGACTAGTCTGAATAATAGATGTTCTTTTCTAAGGTACTGGTTGTCTCTCTGAAATTATATCCTATTCCTTTACTCTTGTTGATGACAATAGTGTCGACATACACGTGGTTTGCGAAAGCTATACTGCATCTACACCGACTCTGCACCCCGCGTGGGGTCCAGCTCAGCCACAGCACTAGACAGCTAAACTCTTAGTCGCTTGCACCACTGGCGCTTAAAATCTGACAGGGAGCTGTGCCTCTGATCTTCAAACCATCCTGGTCCAGATCGATATCATTCACGCGATGCCGCCACCCCGGCCGTCTCTCTGGAGCCGCTCGTTCGACACAGGTCTCACGTCTTCGGAGATCTCAACCCAGTTACGCAACCCCGGCGACATCTTCTCTGTTCTCCTGATCCTCGGCGGAGATGTCGTCTGTCGCGCCATTGCCCAGCTAGCTGGAGACGGAATCACCCCCGTTTCGTTCTCTTTCGGTCCGTAGCCCTATCTCAAGATCCCTTGTCGCTGCGTCACGGTCTGAGTCTAACCATAGAATCTCGCAGGATGGGTGGCTTATATTGTAGCAGCACTGCTAGCTGCAATAGGAGATCGTAGACTGATGCCTCTCCCAGATAGTCCGTGCCTGGTGATCAATGCGCGGTCAGGGTATGTCCGGGATAACCGCAGCTGGATCCTGGGCCGGATTCTACGCGACTTTGAAATCTGGATGGATGATGGACATCCAGACGGGCCAATCCATCGCCAGCTAAATAAGATGCGCGATCAGCGGTGGGAAAAGGCTCGTCACAACGCCCACCGCGAGCATCCAGGCGCTTCCGAAAGCATTGCCCGGCCGTCAAAGGCCGGTCTTTGCGTCTCGGTTTTCGACGCTGCGCAGGCCCGGCCTGGGTATCCCGGTTATGATCTGCTTTACTACTTGGGTATCGGCACTGCAATTCTGCAGTTGGGCATTGCTGCTATCCCGCTTGGGATATGGGGTGACTGGGGTGTATTGCTTGTCACTGCCGCTGGGATCATCCTATCGTTTACGACAGCTAGTCTTCCTCAGTGGCAGCAAGAGAAGTGGTCTTGTCGACGCAATTCCAGAAAGACCATTATTCTCACTCGTGGCAATGGGTCTCAACACGCTATAGTTATCGTTGGCGCCGGCCGGGGGTTAGACTTGGAAGACCTCGCGAGCGGGCCTATAGATATGGATGTATCTCGCGCGTCAGCGACGACACTAATCCTCATGGCCCTCGCCGCGCTCTGGATAGTACTCCTGATTGTCGCCGCAGGTCTTCAGCAGAATACGTGGTTCTTGCTGGCTACGGGAGGCATCGGGATGTTTGAGAATATCCTGGTTGCTGGATGGCCACGCCAGCCGAAATATTTTGGCATTCCACTCGTATTTAAGGACGTTATAGGGGAGACCGGAGTCATGGATACTTTATTTGCTGTAGAGCGGGCCTATCCTCGTGCTGGCCAGGCGATGCTGAACACATTCTTTCCGGGTAGGCTGTCCAACAAGGAGAGGGAGAGATGGGATGAACTGCACCAGTTGGCGGACGCATTAGATGAGTCTGCGCGAGAGACTGCATTAACCTCGCCAGAGTGATATGCATCTTCAGCCTAGTGTATTATGTTTTCAACAGCAGCATCTATAGGATCTATCGCATGTTGATATGGTCGTGGGTTGCACCAACTAAAAGCTAAAACCTTGATAGGCACTGGCGAATTCTTGTCAGCATTTATCCTGATTTGGCCCCTGTCAGACAGTTTCAAATAAATAATTCCCCGTCAGAGGAGCTGAAGCTAAAGAGCTGGGCAGCTGAAAATCCTAGCGCTTGTGGTGCGCCCCCACCTTCGTCCCTCAGCTTTATCTTCACCATCACCACCATCTCTTCCTCCGATTTCTATTGTCCTCTATCACACTCATAATGGACCACGTAGAGACACCACCAGACTCCCCATATGCTCCTCTGCAAATTCCATGTCTCAGCACGGAACCCTATGACGACCCCGACTTCTTAACATACCCAGAGCGTGCAGGCTGGGACATCGATCGGTTACTAGCAGGAGACTTCTCCCAACATGAAGACGCCGCATCCTTTCTCCAGAACTGGCTCTTCTTCGGAGTCCTCTGGGAAGCATTCGGTCCGATTGGCAGGGGCGCAAAGCACCACTACATCCAGCCGCAAGAAGGCTACCCGAATGGCACCATCACCGTCGCCTCGCTCGACGAACAGATCCTCCAGCTCACATCCTTTATCAGCGCCACTTTTCAAAGTGACAAAGCTGCTGCGCAGACCGTGGGACATCGCGTCGAAACATGTCTCAGGACTGTATCCCGGTTCTGTCGTCTTGCGACGTGTGAAGGGGACCCTCGCCCGGGATTCAAGGTGTGGCCGCTGTCGCCTGAGATTGACCTCTCTATTAGGGCATTAAGCCAGCGGTTATCTTGGAGCTTTGCAACAAGCGCGATGAATCTCGTCTTCAGTTCTTCGACTGGGGGGTTGGAATTTTCTTGCGCCTGGCTTCCACTCAGGCGCATGCAGGCGGCTGGGTGGTGCATCAGCGAAGTCGCTATGGTCGAAGAGACTTTCACTTCTGCATCGGCGTATTATACATCTGAATTGAAACCGCCGCCATCTTCAGAGGAGAAGGATCATTCCGAGTGTACGAGGAACTTGTGTATGGCGCGGCAACTTAACGAGGAGACGTACCGTACAGCACATTGTCCTACACCTCATACAACTGCAGAATGTGACTGTCAGCATTACGGTCCACACATTGAAGATGTGACTGCCATCCTTGAATCCGGGGGTATTCCATTGCTATCCATCACGCCGACCAAGAAGGAACCATACATCAAAGTTGAGGTGGAGCGATACACTGAAGGGAAACGATACATCGCGTTTTCACACGTCTGGTCCGACGGGCTGGGGAATCCCTCCGCGAACACTCTGCCTCAATGTCAGCTACAGCGCATCCACGGTCTGTTAGACGATCTTGTCTCCGGGATACGCTCAATCGATCTCGTTAATAGATTAGCCTTCAAAGAGCTGTGGAAGAAGAAGTTCCATGGGCCGTCGCTTTTATTCTGGATGGACACCATGTGCATCCCTGTCGCTGAAGAACACCGTGAACTGCGCTCAAAGGCCATTAAGTCTATGAAGGCCGTCTACGAACGAGCTTTTCGCGTTCTGGTTCTTGATGCTGACATTCAGTCGTTCCCCTCCAGTGACTATACGCAGTCATTCATGCGGATCCGACTGTCCGCGTGGATGAGACGTCTCTGGACCCTCAACGAAGGTGTCCTCGCAAACAAACTGTGTATTAAATTTGCAGACGGATTCTTAGACGTCCAAGAACGCGCAGAGGCGGCACAGAAGGAGAGCTACGAGTCTGAACTGACCAGTATCAAAGGGTCATTCGGAACTCCCAGTCGCGACGCTGACAATTTCCATTGGAAGTTCCGCCTTCTTCGAATTAATGTCATATCGGAGCCTGATCCGCGTCTGGTTAAACGCACAGAAACAAGTATCACGAGTCCTGGAGCCAAACGGTGCTTCGCGATCATGGAAGCCTTCAGTGCTGCCTTGTACCGCTCGACAAGTAAAGAGAGGGATGAAATGCTCTGTTTCGCAAGTTTGATCGGGTGGGACACGTCCTTGCTAAAGGGGCTTCCATTCGAAGACCATATGCATGCATTACTATCAACTGAGTCCCAGCTCCCACAGGGCATGTTGTTTCTTGCTGGGCCGAGAATGAGGCAGCGCGGCTGGCGATGGGCCATCAACCGATTTGGGAACTGTGGTGCAAAGAGACTGAATGTTAAATCCGATGATATGACTCCTGGCCTTGTTACTGAGGACGGATTTGTCGTTGATTACAGTGCACTGGTTTTACCGGCGGGTTATACAAGGGAGCAGCTAGAACGCGCAACCGTGTCTGCCGAGCTGGGGAATGGGATCGTGGGCACATTCGAAATCATACGGCATGATGAAGGCATAAGTAACGCCACAGCGGAGTCTGAGTCTCAGTCCGAGGACTCCGATTATGACCAGCTGTACGTGTTGTTCTGGGATGCCATTGGGACCATCGCCCCTAGGACTCCGATGCCAGCTGCAATCGTTTCAGGGCCTTCTAATGAGGACCTTGTGAAGGGGGAGGTGGTGTACCGGTTCGAGTGCCTCGCGTATTTGGAGGTACTCGAAAAAGGTGTAGGGGAATTGGAAAAGGACGATGGATTGGCTCAATTGGTGAGGAAGAAGTGGACCATTGGGTAATTGATTTAAATATGAGCACAACTATGTGTATATGTTGTACATAGCAGTGCTTAAGCGAAATGTCCATTGAACAGTTACAGATCTCCCCCAAAGTGAGGATTATACTCTATCCACGTCTTCTAGTGGTTTGACACCTGGAAATAGGAGCTACTTGCATATTCCGTTGTAAATATACAGCAATCTATATAATGAGAGCATCTCATTGGCTAAAGCGGGGCAGATCACGTGGTGATACGATATCGGAGTGAGTCACATGGGAGGGGCCCAAAAAACATTCCTGCCCGCTTCTTCCTCACACGAGTATCCCAGACACAACCAATTGACTCAATTGCGACCATGAAGAGAGAAGACATCACATACCTGGGTGCTGGCCCTGCCGCCCTGCCTACAAACGTCCTTGCAACCGCCGCAGAGGCCCTCCAGAACTATGAGGGCACCGGATTGTAAGCTCTGCCCCTCACTCAGCTACATAGCTACTTACCTTGTGCGCAAGAATCCACCTGCTAACAGGAATGTGTTCTTCATAGGGGCGTGGCCGAACACAGCCATCGCAGCGAATTGGCGTCTGGTATCTTGAATACTATGAAAGCGGATCTGTCGAATTTCCTTGACATTCCGGACGAGTTTGAGATTTTGATCATGCAGGGTGCGCAAGACCGATTTCGCAGAGTTATGGGGGGAGTGGGGCTCTACCGACGTATACTGACATTGCGGGTTTAAATAGGCGGTGGCTCCGGTCAATTCGATGCGACGGTATACAACCTTACGGCGATCTGGGTTGAGAGGCAGAGACAGAAGATCCTGAAGGAGAAGGGCGACATTTCAGAGGAGGATGTCATTACTGAGCTGCGCAAGAAGGTCGAGGCAGAGTTCCGGGTGGATTATTTGGTTACTGGATCGTACGTATTCTCGTCAATTGCAGCGAGGGCTTTGTGCTGATGTGGCTATAGATGGTCGCTCAAGGCCAGCCAGGAGGCAGTGCGACTCCTCGGACCCGAATACGTGAACGTCGCCAGTGACGCGCGGACAGCGAACAACGGGAAGTTCGGTAAGATCGCGGACGAGTCGACATGGAAGCTGAGCCCTAAGGCGGCGATGGTGTATCTCTGCGAGAACGAGACTGTCGACGGTGTCGAGTATCCCGCTTTCCCCAAGGTCCTTGAGTCGAAGGGCTCCGAGGATGACCCTATTGTCATTGGAGATTTTTCGTCTACCATTCTTTCAAGGCGCATCCCCTTTGAGAACTTCTCTATCGTCTACTTTGGAGCTCAGAAGAACCTGGGTATGGCCGGTATCACTGGCGTTATCATTCGCAAGAGCCTGCTCCCACCTGTCTCTCCTCCGTGCTCGCCAACTATTCTGCGGAAGCTCGGATTGCCTGTTGCGCCGACTATCCTTGATTACTCTGTTTGCCAGAAGAACAACAGCCTTTACAACACTCTCAGCATCTTCGAGTAAGTTCACGATATCATTTAGTTTGGCAGGTCAACTAACAGGTCTTCAGTGTATACGTTGCTGGACAGGTCATCAAGAAGCTCCTGAATGACTTCCCCGACAAGGTCGACGGACAGCAGGCTGTTGCTGAGCGGAAAGCACGCAAGGTCTACGATACTCTGGAGGCTTATCCTGAGATCTACCGCATTGTCCCAGACAAGGCCGTGCGCTCACGCATGAACATCTGCTTCCGGGTTGTCAAGGTACAGTCGCTCACTTCCTTATTCATTAACAATTCTCTAACGGTTTGTAGAACGGAAACGTCGACGAAGCCGAAAAGACCTTCCTCAAGGGCGGCACTGAGCGCGGCATCACCGGCATGAAGGGCCACAGAAGCGTTGGAGGCATCCGCGTTTCAAACTACAATGCCATTCCTGAATCTGGTATCGACAAGCTTGTTGTATACCTAAAAGAATTCGCTACGTTATAGACTACATACACCAGAACAGGCCAGGCCGGAGTGTTCAACGCAGGACGGGTATATTTACGGTTTAAAATCAATGTATGGAGGCTCAACCTTCCACTTAATATTCTCTGATCATATTTTTGCTATTTTATAGCGCAGTTACTATTCACTTGGATAGTTTGCATATCGTATCGGTTCAATCTATTGCCGATATTCCTTTTCTCTTATAGTAGTTTGCCGTCTGGATAGATCTTTGGAAACCTACGTTTGAACCGGACTCCATCTGCAGCTTGCTTATCACCCCCACATTAAATAATGCTTATTTTGTTCCCAGCGTACGCGCTTAAGAATTGCTTTTTGCGGTGAAATATTTGTTGCCTCTGATTTACCCGAACTCGATTAGTTACCTATGGCGGGGTAATACAAAATCTCCCAAGCTCTTCGGTGTCCAGCCCTCGATACTCCGCATAAATAACCCAAACCGGCGCGATCCATCGTGTAACCGTGATCACACTATTTGTATCACTTCCTGTAACCACCAGAAAAATGCCCGTTGTTGCTGTCGCCGGAGGCACGGGCGGTGTCGGCAAGACTCTTGTTGACGTCCTCACACAAGAGGCCAGGCACGAGATCGTTGTACTTACACGCAAGGTATCTTATACTCCCTTCAATTCTTTGCATGTTCTCAATGTCGGTTTATCCTTTAACAATTCTTACAGGCACGCGAAAATGATGCAATCCTCGACCGCGCAAAACAGATTGAAGTCGATTACTCGGACATCGCGTCGCTCACTCAGGTACTCGAAGAGCACAAAGTCAGCATTGTCATCTCGGCATTATCGCTCTTCGAAGACGAGCATAGCGTGTCGCAGCTGAACCTCATTAAGGCGGCCGAAGATGCGTCTTCGACGAGGAGGTTCATCCCGAGTGAATACTCGTTTATTCAGACAGAGGAGTACGTTCCTCCACCTCTCTTCTATTCTTCGCACGACGATTATAACTAGTACGTGATGCTAAGTAACTCCCTAGCCTCCTTCCCCTCGACCCAAGCATAAAGTACTTCCTGGACGCGGCGAACCAGCTCAGAAGTTCAAAAACACTGCAGTTTACGCGCGTAGTCCCGGGCTTCTTCATGGACTACTGGGGCATGCCGCATGTACGCACTAATATCAAGCCGATGGCCTTCGGTGTCGATATGCAGAGCTGCGAGGCGGTTATCCCGGGCGACGGGAACGATGTGATCTGCATGACTTATACATATGACATGGCGGTGTTTATCGCGCGGTTGTTGGAGGTTGAGCAGTGGGAGGAGTTTAGTGTTGTTGTTGGGGATGAGGTTACGTTTAATCAGTTGGTTGAGCTTGGGGAGAGAATTAGGGGTAAGTTTCGTCTATTTTATTGCAGTTGTTCCGATTCGTCTATATTTTGGAAGGTTTGCGTTACTAATTCAACCAGGGAGGAAATTCAAGGTGGTGTATGATAGTGTGGAAAAGGTCAAGGAGGGCGATGTTAATGTTCCGCGTCAGCCGGAGGGTCATGGGTATAGCCAGCAGGAACTGGTGGAGACGATGGCATTTGTGGACAGTCTTGTTATTGAGAAAGTGTTTGACTTTCCTGCTGCGATTCGGTCGACTGGGCTTTCCGATCTTCAGTTGGTCAAGATTGAGGAATTCTTGAGGAACGCGTGGGAGGGGAGGGGGTGATTGTTATTGGATAAGGGCATTTGTATACAAACAATTTAATAATGCGGTCAAGAATCAACACCTGGACGGAGAATAATGAGTCCAGCCCATGGAGTTAGTATTGCATCAAGTTGTTGTCACTGCTAGTGCAACATTGGAATAATACGAGCAGCTATACCTTCCACCGCATCCTGACGCAACTGTATCTACACAACACTAATTCCAATCGACATGATTGCTGGGTTGGATGCCGAGCTAACCGGTGTCGTGAGATCGCACAGACTTTCTCCAACGGAGCCTTAACTTAGCCGTTTTGGCGACTTCGGGCTGACCAGCCAACCTATGGAACGCCTGCCGTCTGACATGGCCTGTCCTGTCAGCCGGTCCGCTTTGTCTGGCTGCCCCAATGGCAGGAAATGGAAAACACAAGCAAACCGCCCTGAGAGGCAGCTGCGAGTTCAAAGTTTGCTTGACGTAGCCCTGTCTGTGCGTTCCTGCAGCTCACCCACACAAGGGAAATGCGCTGGCCATGATCCCTTTTTAACGAGTCGAGCCCGCTGCGATGTGCTGGCATTCCTGGCTTCTCCCTTTTTCCATTTAATCTCTCACCTCTCTGCCTGATCGTCTTCAAGTTCTCCCTTCCTCTTCCCTATGTAACGCAGTGGCTGGCCCGTTGTTGCTTGTTTGGTATGGGGAGAACTCTCCAGCTTCGCATCCGTCACCCTGTCTCGCGACTTGTCGTTGAAGCTGGCCAGAGAATGACCTACAGCGCTACCATCTAAACCGTGAGTCTCTACTCCCTACAACTCGGAATCCCCAACTGTCATCGCTAATCCCTTGCGTCCAGTCCAGTCCACCGAAACAATGCGGCCACGCACAACGACAACCACTACGCCGGACAAACAGCCCCCAAGATACAGCCTGGCCCCCAAGTCCTCGATATCCGATCCCAATATTATCGCCCGCGTATCGAAATGGCTTTGGTCGTGCCGGACTACTGCAACTACAACTATAGACACTAGCGCAAAGGCCGGCGCAACTGCCGATGTGGAGCACGAGATCCGATCTAGCTCGTCCGACCACCACCACGCCGTCGAGAATGCTTTCCCCTGTCGCGCGTGCCAGGCCTGGGGCGTTGAGTGTGACCGGCAGAAGCCGCGCTGCACCCACTGTCTCGATCAGCAGATTCTGTGCTTCTACGTTGAGCCACTGCGGGTGACGATGAAGCGGTCGAAACTGGAACAAGCCCAACAAAAAGCTGTTGCCTAACTCCTCGGAGGACCGGAGCTGCCCACGTCATGGACGCCGAGATCGTGATCGAGCAGGGATCGAGTTATGGATTTCATGATTGGATGAGAGCATGGAAGCTTCTCTTTAGGCTTTGTGACGAAGTGATGATTTTTGGTGAAGGTTTTTTATACACATTAAAGCGCTGTTGGCGGGTTTTTCTGCGCCGTTCTTTAGTATCCTTTTAATCATACTCTCTATTCTTTCCAACCGAAATTCAGCGTTCCACATTATCGGTGGGTTTGAACCACGGTTTCTGCCGGAGCGCCCGGCCCTCACTGTTATATCTCGGCTTGATATTCCATGTAGCTGGTGGCTCGTCTTGATATGGAAGTAGGTCTGGACTCCTGGATGCTATCAGGCTACTCACCATCTAGCTTACTTCGGAATATCTCGTAGGCGTGTATCAATCGAAGAATAATAGAACTGGATGCACAATACAACGGAAATCTCTGCCCCGTCGACTCCAGATACGCAACGTGGTGATATGACAGCCCACCACGAAATTATGACAGGAGTCTAGATGCAGATCCCAGCGCACTAGCGGTCTGTTCAGGACATAGACTCCTCCAAGTAGTAGTCAAATGGTGCTCAAGATATACGGAGGCATCCGGCTCAAGCTCGTTCAGTTACGTCATTGTGTCATATATTGGGGCAGACAAAGCAACACCAACCTCACCAACATCAACTTCTGCCAGCTGAAACCCATCGCAATCAAAGCAATCAAGGTATACCAGAAAAAAAAAAAACAAAGAAAGTGAAGTCCTCGCCTCAGTGCTCAGGCCTCGACACCAACTGCGGGGTCCTCCACACCCAAGAATGGCGGGGCACCAACACCAAGCCCAAGGCCTAGAACGGCGATCCGTCGTCTCCTCTTTCATCTTCCACCTGCCCCATGCGCAATCCGAGAAGCCTCGCGTTGCGCTATTCAAACGGAGCGCCAAAGTTAGTACTTACAAGTATGTATACCCTGCGCACGGACTGCCGTACTCTGCACCTACGAGGACTGGGACTGAGACGCTAATCATCGCTCCACTCCACTCCACAGACACCACCTCGCGCCCATCTCTGGGAGTATCAGTCGGAAAGACCCGAACCCGCTCACGGCGGCATGGCGTGAGCTCTCCGAGGAAACCCAGCTCAGTTCGGCTACGGTGACGCTCTGGCGGTTTGGGAAGCCATTCTCCTTCACGGATGAGTCCGTCGGGCGGGAATGGACTGTTCACCCGTTTGGGTTTCTGCTGAAGGGGGCAGTTGGTGATAATGCGATTGAGATTGACTGGGAGCATGAGGGGTGGGAGTGGTATGATCCTACGGCTGTGGTTAACGATGACGGGTTTGAGAAGACGGGTGTTCCGCATCTGAGGGAGAGTCTACGGCGAGTGTGGTTTGAGGGGGAGTTTGGTGGGGAGGCTGGGAGGTCGTTGGGTGGTGGGTTGGAGAAGTTGCAGAGTGACCATGAGAGTGGCTCGCATGAGCTTACTTCTATTGCGTTGAAGGTATTCCGGGACTTTCTTGTGCAGATGCAGCCGCGGATGGAGGAGGGAGGCGGGAAGTGGTGGGAGGATGTGCAGATGGCTGTGTGGCATCTTGTCAAGAATGGGCGGGAGAGTATGGGCGCGGCGACGCTGAATTCCCTTCTTGCGATATTGGAAGAGATGGAGGAAGTTTGGAAGCTTGAGTCCAGCTCTGAATGGAAACTCGAGCGGATGCTCACCATCATCAACCACCATTTGAAGAGTCGCACAAGCCGCACGGATCTGGTTAAGGAGATGTTTGCATCCTACGTGCGGACGAATTTCCTTTCCAGCGGGCAGTCGAAAGACGAGCTTACTATTATTACCTTGTCTGCTAGCTCGACGATTCGTGATAGTATCGTGGAAGCCTTTGCTTCGCTGGACATCTCAAAGCTTGATTTACGCATCCTCGAATCCCGTCCGCTGTTCGAGGGCGTCAGTATTGCATCTTCTATATTGTCACACTTCCAAGAGAAGTGCAAGGATACGCCGGATAAGAAGCTGCATATCAGCATATATGCCGACGCACCTGCTGCCGTGGCCGCAGATGGCGTGGATATCGTTCTTCTAGGCGCAGACCGGATCTCTAGGTCCAAGGGCGTCAGCAACAAGACCGGGTCTCTTCCACTGGCTCTCAGTACAAGGCACATCACGCCAGGCGCTAAGATTGTGGTCCTTACTGAGCTCGAAAAGGTAAATGGTGAAAACGGCGTCATTGACGATGAAAGACACGAGGACAACGATCCAGCTGAAGTGGTCAACGCATGGAAGAGCGTGGGGGTCAAAGGCGTTGAAACTGTAGAAACCTTCAGCGATCCCGCTCGAGCTGAGAACTCAAACGTCTCAGTGGACGTTAGAAATATCTATTTTGAGTGGATTCCGTTGTCTTTCATAGATGCATTCGTCAGCGGCGAGGGTGTTCTCAACGATGATCGAATCCATGAAAAGGCAAACCAGCAGCAGGAACTGGCGAGTCGCTATTTTGATAGCATCTCTGTTCGGTACTAGCTTCTATTCATTCGGTGCTTGTCATTTGAAGTATTTGGCGCAAAGTGCTTGTCTATATTAGTGCCAAATTATGTATAATTAAATAATCTGCTCAACACGACTCCAGACGTGTTGTTGCCAGGACGCCGTGGACGTGATGTCGAACGCGTCAATCAAGTCAGTAAATATCCTCAGTATTTTCATCCTCATTTTGCTGTCTTCACTCTTCACTCTCTATCTATCCATCAACAACCGTCGACCGCGATGCAGAATCCACCATGACTTCAATTGCTGCAAAAACCTCGCTCTTCGAATCATCCTCCATCCCCTCCACCTCTGCGCAATGGAAGTCCACCCTCCAGGAAATAAAGCTGCTATACATGCAGCGGCAATATAAA
The DNA here is from genome assembly GCF_016861865.1 of Aspergillus puulaauensis. Classification (NCBI taxonomy): domain Eukaryota; kingdom Fungi; phylum Ascomycota; class Eurotiomycetes; order Eurotiales; family Aspergillaceae; genus Aspergillus; species Aspergillus puulaauensis. The sequence goes on from NC_054858.1 coordinate 1,937,894, forward strand.
CGATGCGTCTCCCGTTCGTCATCTATCCTTTCCGTGGCCAGAGAACCTGTACCCCCCCTTGTCCTCAATACATGCATTAAGCGGCTGCTAATCCTGCCGAATATGCAGATAAATCCCGTGTACAAGACATATCTGTACTTTTACAGCGCCATCTCCTACGAGGCAATGGGCCGCTACGCGCACGAGTACTCGAGGAATAAGATACCGCTTTTGCACTCGGCCTTGGACTGCTTCGTTACTTGTCTTTCTGTCCTTCCTGCTACTGTTCCTGTTGACGAGGGCTGTAGTCCCATTCCAGAATCCGATTCTGCGGATGACAACTATGGAGATGGTCTTACCAACATTTCTAGATCAGAAACAGACTTTGGATTTCAACAAGTCGAATTCTCGTTGTCAGAGACCAATGAAACAACATTTTCTCTGTCGCACTCTCCCTCTCCCTCCTCAGCCCCGTCTAGCAGGGCATCGAGAGAAACATCACCAGCGGAAAGCATTGTCTCCAGCATCACAGATATCATCGACAGGGCGCTAGATGGCCCCGAGGATGATCCTTTTCTCTCAGACTACGAGGACTTGGTTGATATCCCAAGTATCAACAACGAAGACAACCTTGGCCCAACAGTGGCCTCACTCGATAACGCGGATAAGGCAGAGTACCGTCTAGTGCCACCTCCTCTCCACGTCCGCAAATCATCCAAGCCGCTTCCACTCGTTCTACCGTCTCTCGAACCTAGTGGTGACACTAGTACATCTTCAAAGACCCAAGCTCAGGATACAGCTGAACCCGCGGCAGAGATTCGAGTCCGCCCTCCACCCCTCCCTCTTCCTGTCAGAACTAAAGGCGCGGCTACCAACAATACACTCGGGGCCGTTGTTCAGGATAGCCAAATGCATACATACAACACCAGCACATTGCAAACTTCCTCCAGACGAGAAATTCCACATGTTGGAATTGGCCTCCCCTCACCATCTTCAATAACAGCGTTTAACAACAGCCTTGTTTTCCTGCACAACCAAGTCACATCTACAATCACAACCCTCCACACCCTAATCCAAGAAGTCACATCCATCCAGCACGCCCGAATCCTATCGAGACGAAGCATCCAACGCTCGGTCTCATTTTGGTCTTTTAGTCCTGTCAGGAACGGGTCTGGTCGTTCTCCTGGAGCCAAATGGCAGAGTTTTGCCTCTAGAGGGCCTTCGGCACCTACATCTGCGCCCGTAGCGTCTTCCGGACGCGAGAGCCTCCAGGGGCGTATCGTCCGCCTACGATCCGAGGGGTGGGAGACCGTCGGTTTGAAGAACCGGACACGGGGGTGGAAAGGAGCGGAATATTATAGGGAGTTTTGTGGGATGGTACTTGATGAGCTCTATCTTGGATGACCTGGGGTTCTGTGTGATTGTTTAAAGCCTTCGTGTAGATTATTGGCGGACATGCACTATTGGCCAATTAGTTTTGATGTTACTATTCTCGGTTCTGAAGGAGTTGGGTTGGGCATCCTGGTATCCGCTGGCTATGGAGCTTTTAGGTGTTTGGAGTACTATCAGTTGTTTGTTTTTCTCATTCATTGTGGGTAACTAAGGCCTGATATTTGAAATCGTTCATGATGTCAAGGATTCGTCCTCCTATTACGGATGCTCTGGTTGCCAACCGGTTACCTTGCGCTCTATAAGTTGATAATGCAAATGATTCCTTTTTTTTAACTATACTTCAGAACCTTTTCAATCAGGGACTACGAAGAGCATATCATGTTAATAAGGCATATTTAGCCGCCATCATTTCAAATGACTACGAAACCCAATCTATACGTACTCGGTGTCCGGTGTCCGCTCTTCTCGGCCGGGCCTGGCCATCCATTCCTGTTTGGTTCGGAAATCCGAGCGGAGCCCTAGTGCACTCGGAACGCCGAGCAGTGGGACAATAATAATCGGTGTAGAAATAATGAAATGAAGAATTTGAGACTAGAATCTTGAATTTCGCAGCGTTGTGTGTTTAATTCTACTTTACAGCGGAGTTATCGGTATGTCTTGTATGGAATTAGGGCTAGGGTCACAACCGTTTCGGAATCAAAAGGTATACTAGTCATTATTCTATCCAGCTAGTTTATACCATTTTCCCTCTGCTCGATAATAAAGCCATACACGATGGAGATTGGGACTATTTGCCGTAAAAATATAGCCTCAAAGCTAGTAATATATCCAGGGGTATCCCGTAAGTGCATCAGGCTGGTACCGAGTAAACTCAGGTCTTAAATGGCACCACAAATATGTTCTCGGGCCTCAACTACTTCATAGGTTCCCAGGCGAGAATGGTTCCGTAATCAGGAAATGGCCAGATTGGTGGGCTCTTGATAAATCTATTTATTTCCTCTGGATTGTGGGTCATTGCTGGTGACATTTATTAAGACACGGCACCGACCAACTCGGGAACGACATTCAGAATTATTTACTAACATGTCTAATATACTCATTACAGGTTGCTCTCGTGGTCTTGGCCTTGAGCTGGTGCGACGGTGCTCAGCGCGTGCCAGCAAAGAAGGAGGGCTTGTTATTGCAACGTCTCGCAACCTTTCCCAAGAGCTGGACGATGTGATATCCCAGTCCAACGGTTCTGCAGTGTTCATTCATTTAGATGTCACAGATACCCCAAATATCGCACAATCAGTAGGGGAAGTTCGTCGAGTTTTGAAAGGATGTAGCCTGGATATCCTCATCAATTGCGCCGGTGTCTTCGGTATCACTCAGGGAAAGCTAGCACTCATGTCAGCCTTTCACTACCGATATCAATACCGAATATACTAACGATTTCAACAGGAATGATCTCGAATATCAACTCTCTGTTAACGTGACAGGAGCCCACAACGTTATCCGGAAATACATACCCCTCATGCAGGATAGCAAGGCGAAGAAAGTAATCAATGTGTAAGTCTGAATTGGCATTATGATTAACATCTGATACATCCAGGTATGCTAACTTACTCGTTCATTCCAGTTCCAGCGGCTTCGCATCGATGACTTTGGCCTCAAGCTCGACCTACGCGCCTTGCCCGGCGTATAAAATCAGCAAGGCAGCTTTGAATGCCTTGACAGTGCAATACGCACTGTCATACAAGGAAGACGGCTTTACCTTCGTCCCATTAAGTCCGGGAGTAAGTTCTTCATCTACTGTATGGTTCACGACTACAGTCTATTTGTGCTAACTCTCGCTCAGTGGCTCCAAACCGATATGGGCGGCGAGAATGCCGACCTCACTGTCCCCCAGGGAGCAGAAGCGGTTTTAAACGTTGTAAACTCTGTCACTCATGAGAGTAACGGTCGATACAAAAATATTCTCGTTCCTGGTTGGGATGCTTATAGTGGTCAAGATCTGCCATGGTAGTACGGTATATCCCACATACATATCTAGAAATTAGATACCTCCTTACCGAGGAGTCTATAGCTTAAATCATTGGAAATAATATCGGTAATCGACCAGTGAACATCAATAATCCGGACGGTATGTGTGTATATCAATTGTTGTCACTTCTCGTTGTGATCAGTCAGCGGAACTGTGCAGACGGACGGATTCCGCTCGGCTGTATTTTCTCCCTCGTAGACACTCGCTGCATCCTACCTCATCCGCCACTACTGCCGAGTACGTAGTGGTCTGCATACCAAGGGGAAGCAATCGAAGAGTTGTTCGATTGATAATGTCTGGGAATGTTGCGCTCTCGGGGGAAATCCCCCCTGCCGTAGGTCTCCGAGGCGTCCCCTCTTGGCCGCAACGCGACTAACTGATGCAGTGTGATTTGTGCCATTCTAGAAAGGTTCAACGCCTACTAGCTCACCCTTGATTTTCCCGGCCTAATCTGATTCAATCATTTTAGATTAAGTGCGATAGGCGCTCGCCTTGCGCCAATTGCGCCGACGCCAGTGCCCAGTGCCAGCGGTTGCGCCCCGGGAGGTCATCGAAAAAGAGATCTCTACCAAGGTTAGCCGTATTGCCCCTGCAACCGCTCTTGTGCAGGCGCTGATAAATGATACAGTGACTCTGCTCCCGAATTTTCGGTGCTCGAGTTCAATCGATCGTCACGTCCAAGGCAGATGCGTCCCGGTGGAGTTGATCAAGTCCTGAGAGGCATCTCTCCAGCTACCACACCCAACTCGACAGCAGACCCCGACGACTCCAATTATCATGCAATCCAAGCAAAAGACATTATAGAGCTTGAACTCGACGATTCCAGGTTCATCAGCCATGAACGACAGGTTATTCTGAGGTCTGCCCTCCAGCTGGTGAATGAAATTTCTGAGAGGGAGCGCCGTCAGTCGGGGACATTCATGGAGGATGGGTCGCCGGAAGCCCCTACTATCTCTGTTCCCGAGGTGCCCCCTCGAGAGTTGCTATTTATGCTGCTTCCCGGTATTTGTTCCCTATGAGCTCCTGGTCCATGCCACTACTGATATAGACCAGGTCCATCAGACTCACTGCGCTCTCAGTGGCCACATCATATATCAGACACTGCATGTGAAAGAATGGCCACAGCTTTACTACAAGGAGATCTTGAACCTCATGAGCAGTTGTTTCATCAGTATTGTATTTGTATCTATGTCAAGGGAATCGTCCACTTGAACCATGTCTCCCGAGTCTCCGACAATGCGGCCATAAAGAATCAGATATCTCAGTCCACAGCTGCCTATACAGCTGCCGCCCTTAAAAATATCGAACATTTCAACATTCTCAGCCGACCAAATCTGACAACTATACAGTGTCTGATCTCAAGCGTGAGTTCCCGCGCGAGCAGTCGCCCATGGCTTATTTAACTTGTAATCCGTGCAGGCCCTACTCATGCAATTTGTTGGAAGACTCAACCAGTGCTGGGTTCTAATGTCATATGCAGCTCGGCAAATCACTTCTCTGAATTATCACAAAATCCGCAGGACACCAACATCAACGAGTGAAGAGCAAGATATTTGCATGGCGGTTTACTGGTGCTATTACCTCGATAGAACTTTGAGCGCCCTTTTCGGGCGACCTCCGTCGTTGCCTGGCCTCCAAATTTCACCCTCTGATCTGATTCCGCTAGACCCATCATCTTTATATGACACCATGCTCCGCGTCATACTTGATCTTGCTCAGATCCAGGGAGAACTCCACGAGATATCCAACTGTGGCAACCGTGAATCGAAAAGCGCGATATTGGAAACATGTCGAGATCTCGAAGCGAGGATGTCCAACATACTTCCAATACTACAAACAGTTAGTGATGTAACCTGTTGGTGCTTGTTCTACATGGCAAATATTAATATCAGCAGAATCTACATCGTCATCGCCCTCCCACAAAGGTCTGGTGCGATTGGCATGCTACCGACTTCTGCTTCAACGCGATATTCGTCGAAATCCTACGAACGCGTCTGAAGAGTTCATTCAGCCCACTGGTGCACAAAATAACACTCTTGTACGCTGAGAACTCGCTCAAGGCGTTTCTTCTTCTCCTCGAACGGCCAGAAGAGGTGCCCGGGTCAGGGTTCGACGATCCATATCCGTCCTTCCTAACATGGTTCGCTGGCAATCGTTTCCGCTTCCTTACAGTACGCACCGCTAACGAAGGCTTGTCGCAGGACTTTGTTCATCTATCCCCTGAGTCCCTTCTTCGTGGTCTTTTGCAACATCATCGGGACATTGAACCATGACGGCTATGTATGCATGCAACGCATCATCGACAAACTCTCCGGGTTCAAGCAATACCCACACCTGGAGAGGCTCTTGAATCTTCTCCGGTCCCTACAACGACTATGCGATCCATTATTTCAGGAGCAAGCCGAAAACCATCTAGTCTCAGAAGACGATTTCAACATCGAGGGTCCGTCCGGCTTTGCTGCAACAAATGGCCTCGCAAAGGTGCCAGACACCTCCGCGAACAGGTCTGTCACTGATCCACTAGGGGGTGATACAGTGCTGCAGAATGAACCCACGGGTTCGAATATTGAAAACGGCCCGTCGGCTGACTGGCTTATGTGGGAACTATTCAACAGCCAAGTCCCTGCGGGCTGGATCAACTCAGACTTTGATCCTTTTATTGCTGAATGAGAACAAAGCTCCGTCAGTGGCTTCCAGCGGATATTAAGTCTGTTTATGTGCGACGGATGTGGATCTACTCACTCAACTGCTTGAGATGTGCGATCAGGCCAAGTTGCCCTCTAGAGGGCTATTTCAGTATCATGGTGAATGTGGATAGAGTAACACACTGCACAGTGACGACAGGGCTGAATATAGCGGAGATTGCGCCCGCCCGCGTCTGCCTCACTAGCGACTCATCACGCTCTCGATAGTCGATACCCAAAAAAGGCCTTCGCAGCGCCCAGGGCTGAAATGAAAAGCTTCTGGGCCAGGCTAAAATTGGGTGTGAAACGCGCGCCGCTCCACTAGAAACGCTCTCATCGGTGGCTGTGCTGGGGCTAGTTCCGCTAATTCTGGACTGCGGGCCAGACCTACTCTCGGCTCTACTTCAGCTCCCAGGCACCAACTTCAGTGCCGGGTCCATTAATTCTCTTCTGCCGCCTGCCTTGCGATCTGCTTCTGGCAAGAATTCAGCTGTGCGCCGCTGGAAGGCAGAATCGGTGAGTGCCCGTCCGCTGTCGTTGAGGGAGAGCTGTGGTGGATGCGAGGCCTTCTTTATCCGCTGCGATTCCCTTGCGATCACGAGAAATTCCCCCGCTTCCCCTGATCCTCACTTCAGCTTGGAGTCCCGTCCCTCGCAGTCGATCGAACACCTTTGCTGACTCGATATTTTATCGCTCTCAGTCAATTATACAATCCACGTCGTCCTTATAACCCCTTTCTCTACCTTTTGTCTTCTTCCCTACGTGCGGGGTTGTTTTCGCGTCCCGCTGGCTGAACCCCGCTATCACCACTATCGCCCACAGACGCCAACGCCGTCACAATGAGTTGTAAGTCCGGCTTTCGTCTGTTATTCCATGGGCTTTTGTATCTGTCGGCTTTCAATTCTTTTGCAATGCAGTCGAATTCTCTAAGAAACCTTGTTCTGCCCGTCCCCTGCACATCCCAATCCCCCGCTCTTGCAGACAGTCAGCCGCAGTCAGCCTTGTCGAGTTACAACCCAACATGCTTAAGACAGCACCGCCAGCCGCCCAAGTGGTTTGGTCTGACTTTTCTCTTCCATCCCACGACACTGTCGCAAGGTCTCGCCTTCTGACTGGCTTGCTGTCGCTCGTCGAGTTTCTGTTCACCTCTATTCAGTGGTTTCTATTTGCAGCGGGGTCACTAACCGACGGTCTTCGTATAATAGTCGCAAACATGTTCAATAAGCTCTCGGGGCAGCCCGAGAGTTACGAGAAGAAGTACGCTCCTCCCAATCCTAATCCGTCTCCTAAATAATAACCGTTTTGTTACTGCAGATCCTTGTATCGATTCGGGAGGACTCTGGGTGCTGGAACATATGGTATTGTCCGCGAGGCAGACTGCTCGTCGGGCAAAGTTGCAGTCAAGATTATCCTGAAGCGCAATGTTCGGGGCAACGAGCGCATGGTCTATGATGAACTGGACCTGCTGCAAAAGCTGAACCACCCTCACATTGTTCATTTCGTTGATTGGTTCGAGTCCAAGGTGAGCAGTCCCGGCTATCAGCAACCTACTATTTTGAGAGCATCCACATTAACAAATGTCTAGGACAAATTCTACATTGTCACTCAATTAGCTACTGGCGGCGAATTGTTCGATAGGATCTGCGAGTACGGCAAGTTCACAGAAAAGGATGCGTCGCAAACCATCCGCCAAGTTCTCGAGGCTGTCAACTACCTGCATCAACGGAACATCGTCCACCGAGGTTTGTTTAAGCCAATCTAGTTGCCCATGGCGGTTCGACTAACGCTTGCCATTCTCAGACCTGAAACCAGAGAACCTCCTCTATCTTACCCCCGACCTAAACTCACAACTAGTACTTGCGGATTTTGGAATTGCAAAGATGCTGGATAACCCTGCTGAAGTGCTGACTAGCATGGCTGGGTCCTTCGGTTATGCCGCGCCCGAAGTTATGCTCAAGCAAGGCCACGGCAAGGCCGTCGACGTCTGGTCTCTCGGTGTCATCACGTACACCCTCCTTTGTGGTTACTCTCCCTTCCGGTCCGAGAACATGACCGATCTTATTGAAGAGTGCCGCTCTGGCCGAGTAATCTTCCACGAGCGCTACTGGAAGGATGTCTCGGATGATGCCAAGGACTTTATCGTCAGCCTGCTCCAGGTGAACCCATCGCAACGACCCTCGTCCGAGGAAGCCCTGAAGCACTCATGGTTGAAGGGAGAATCTGCCAGCGACCGCGACTTGCTTCCCGAAATCCGTGCTTACATTGCCCGTTCTCGCCTGAAGAGGGGTATCGAGATCATCAAACTCGCAAACCGCATCGAAGCGCTCAAGGTGCAAGAGGAAGACGAAGATATCCCCAGCCCCGTCGACGTACAATCTTCTTCAGGTGGATCACCTTTCCCAGGTATCCCAGCAGAAAACAAAAGCGAACCTTCAGGCGGCGACGACGAATCAGGTGGCACTAAGAAGCGCAGCCTAGGCAATATTGCACGTGGTGCTATTTTCCGCGAAGTCGTTCTCGCCAAAGTCCGGGAGATGAAGGAGAACGAAGAGCGAGAGAAGGTCGAGCGCGAGGCTCGTGAGCGGGCTCATTCATAATGGAACTGGAGCATACGTACTTTGGGTGGCATTGATTGGGTATCATTTCTTTTTTCTTTTTCAATTTGTTTCATTTCATCTGGAGACCTAAATCATCAGATACATATTCTGTGACTTCTGTTCAAGTGATTCCCCTTTACTTATTGAATGACGACGGATTCTTACATGATTTGATTTTCGAGATCTGAGTACGATCTGTGAGCTTCTTTAAGTTCTTTTTAAGCTGCAGTCATCATGATTGTATCAACGCCTCGTTTTCTAATCCCACTGCCAGTTCCAAACAACAAAAAAGAACAAAAAAAGCCTAGCCATCAACGTACATATTGTAATAACATTGTCCTCACAAGTAGTCTTCACGTGTCAAGCTGCCTGACCGTAAGCCAATCAGGCGGGGTCTCCAGGTGACCTGATCAAACAGCCAAGACCAGCGTAGTAAGGTACAAGCACAACCTCCTCACAGCCTCATCTCCCGTTCTTCCTTCTCTTTTCTTTTAATACCCTTCTCCCGCTCTTGTTCATACTTCTTTGGCATTTATCCCTCATCTTAAAGGCGTGCCCATCTCCCATCGCTGCAGTATCCCTTGCGTTCTTGCTGCCGATCGCCCCACACTAGTTCTAAACGTCATACATTTTGCGCAACCTCAACTGCTTTGCGCCAGCGACCTCAGCACCTCTCTCCCAAACCCCCAGAATACGAAGCTCAACAGCTTGAACGCCTCTTACAAGGCGCGCCGCCAACATGTTCGCTAGCAAGCGACTGAGCAAGGTACCTACACCCCTCCCCGCAGCTGTTCCGGCTCTATTGCTAATGTCTTCAAGGAGCTCATAAAGGTACCTTCCATGCAGCCCACCCCTCATCATACCCTAGATTTTCCTTACAACCGTTCGCTATCCACCCTCTACAACAGCTCAACTCAACTCTCTGTCTTTGTTTTGCAACTTTCCCACAAATCACCATCAATAGCAAGCCTAACCTGACCGCTCCAGATGCAAGAACACCTTCCCCCGGGAATCTCAATCTTCAAAGCCGAAAACCTAGAAGACTGGCAAATGGACATCAAAGTCCTCGACGACAACCCACTCTACCGCAATGAAACATACAGATTAAAATTCACATTCGGATCCAAATACCCAATCGGTACCTACCCATACCCTCCCCGCCGCCCTTCATTGCCTCTGGAATTCGGCGCATCATACTAATTCGCTGCTTTCTTCCCTACCAGAACCCCCAGAAGTCCAATTCATAACTGAAGCCCAATCGCAAGCTCAACAGCAGTCCCAATCGCAGCCACAGACACAGACAAATACATCGCCACCCGCCGACCAACAGACGCAACAGCCAGACACAAAGCGCCCAATCCCCATCCACCCGCACATCTACAGTAATGGCATCATATGTCTCGACCTCCTCAGTTCAGCCGGCTGGTCTCCCGTGCAAACGGTCGAAAGCGTTTGCATGAGTATTCAGAGCATGTTAACCGCGAATTCGCGCAACGAGAGACCGCCTGGCGATAATGAGTTCGTTTCATACAACCGGCGACGGCCGCGGGATATCAATTTTCTATATGATGATGATAATGTGTAAAGGGCTTGAGGTGGGAAGGTGGAGGAGACCCTTCTCATTTTGTGGTGGGATGGGACCACCGTGCTTGCATGGATTCCGGCGCTTGTTTTATGGGTTTACCGTTTTCTTTCATTTCTCTATGAACTTTGCGTAGATGGGTTGTGATGAAGCGGTTAAATTGGCCCGGCTATATATACTTTCCCGCTTTCCTTTCGGTGTAGATAAGGTGGATATTTCCAACCCAGCATGCAGTTAGCATTTACGACTACTAGAGGACAATTGAATCCGAAATTCAGTGTTCACTATACACAGGTTAAGAAAAATAAAAGTAGAGGTAGAGGTGTAGATCGCGATAGGAACAAAGGAAAGAAAAAACGCCATATAAAATGAACAGGTACATCCGGTACTTGGATCTCTCCCACACCTTCTATCATATTTCCAGCTCCTCGCCAAGACAGCGGGAACTGAAACATCGATCAACATCCATCGGTCTGCGGCGGAGTGACCTCTTTGAATTCTAGACCTTTTGTTTCATTGTTTATCGGGATTTGCGTTTTGTACAGAAGATTGGAAAGTAGAATTCCCCATCCATGTATGATTTTACCGGTCAACTTCACCAAACACGAGATCCATGGTACCTAAAAGATTATTAGTATAAGTACTTCCAGGTATAGAGTTACTTAGTAGGTGGGCTTACCAATAATAGCGACAGCATCGGCAAGAAGATGGCCGCGAGAGACCTGGTCGAAGCCACCCAAGTGGGCGAAACCGGGAGCGCGGATCTTGCAACGGTAGGGTCGTTCGCTACCATCACTGACCAAGAACACAGCCATCTCACCCTTAGGCGCCTCGATGGCAGAGTAGGTCTCACCAGGGGGCACGGCGTAACCCTTAGTGAAGAGGAGGAAGTGGTGGATGAGAGCCTCCATGTTCTCCTTCATAGCAGCACGGGGAGGGGGGCTGATCTTGTAATCCTCAACACGAACGGGGCCGGCGGGTATCTGGTTCAAGCACTGGTGAATGATGCGGAGAGACTGGCGGAACTCCTCCATACGGCAGAGGTAACGATCGTAGCAGTCGCCGTTCACACCAACGGGTACATCAAATTCGACCTGGTCGTAAGCATCGTAAGGTTGGGACTTGCGAATATCCCATGGGACACCAGATCCACGGAGCATGACACCAGTGAAGCTCATGTTCAGGGCGTCCGCAGCGCTCACAACACCAACTCCCTGAGTTCTGGCCTTCCAGATACGGTTGTCGGTAAGCAGCTCCTCAGTTTCGTCGATGCGGTCACCAAACTGTGTGGCCCACTGGTAGATATCATCGAGGAGACCAAGGGGAAGGTCCTGAGAGACACCGCCGGGGCGGACATAGGCGGCGTGAAGACGGGCACCAGATACTCGCTCGTAAAATTCCTGTTTAAACAAACCATGTGTTAGCAAGCAGTGGGCACATAGCGCGTCTATTGTTGGATAAGCATACCATAAGCTTCTCACGCTCTTCGAACCCCCACAAGAATGGCGTCAAAGCACCAACATCCATGGCGTGTGAAAGGACAGACATGAGGTGGTTCAGAACTCGCGTGATCTCTCCGAACAATGTTCGGATGTACTTGGCACGGTCTGGGATCTCGATGTTCAGCAATTTCTCGACAGCTAGAGAGAAACATTGCTCATTTGTCATCATGGAAACATAATCGAGACGGTCGAAGTAAGGCAATGCCTGCATATATGACTTGTATTCAATCAACTTCTCAGTACCACGGTGGAGCAATCCAACGTGCGGGTCGGCGCGGACAATTTCCTCGCCATTGATTTCCAAGATCAATCGAAGCACACCGTGAGCAGCAGGGTGCTGAGGTCCAAAGTTGACAGTGTAATGGCGAATTTTGCGGCCGACCCCTTCAGCCTCGGACTCCAGACCAGAGGGGATCTCGGGGACTTCAGAGTCCTTGTTAGCGAAGTGTGCAAAGCTCGGGTCGGTAGGGATCAATCGCGTGGCCTGGTAGCTGGTGGGCTCTGCTGCCCGGCGAGGCACTGACGTCGCTATCGACCGTGATCTGGGAGCAAGGGTGCTTCGAGCAATGCCGGAGGGCTGTAGGCAAAGCTTTTTGGGGGCATTGCCCGCCAGGCGAGCGAACGGAGCAGCCATTCGTAAATCGTAAAGGAATCGCTGAGAGGAGAGGCTGACTGTCCTCAGTCCGGACGCAATTGGTGGGGTAGCTTCGTCGGAAAGGTTCGCTGTCGGGGTGATGCTCGGGAAGTTGCGCTGAGATGCAATTTGGCCCGTCACGTGGCGGAGGAGCTGGTCATCAGGCCGCCTCTGGTTGGCCTTTGGCGTCTGCTATTCTGCACTCAGACTAAGGCCACCGCCCACAGAAATCGTACATGTTCATCTGCTTTTTTTGCAACAGAAAATAAGTAGTGCCGCACAGTATAGTGGTCTCTCCTCTCCGCCTCAAGCCCGCGAAAATATTGCCGGTCGCTCTCAAAGAACTTTTTGATTTCTTCGTCCCGACTATAGAACAGGGCAGCCATTCTTCTATACAAGCCCCATCATGGCCCCCCTTGTGCCATCGCACGAGGAACTTGAACGCCGACGGGTAAGTCTTGATACCCTCAATGTCTGACATCAATTCTAACAATCTTTCCAGATCGTCGACATCAACGCCGAGACCGTCACCAACATCCCCTCCACAGACTTCCCAGGGCATTGGCCAGGCGAGTCCCACGAATGGAACGTTGATAGATTTAGAGATGTATGCTCTCATTTTCTTTTTACCTGAATTGCCCACTAATCCAGTCTGCAGGGCTTCCGGGTCGAGTTCCACCAAAACAAGCAGCTCGAGTCATCTTTTTCCTTGATCGGTCTCGATGCCGCTATCGCAAACGCATTCCGTCGCATTGTCGTGGCCGAAGTCCCTACGCTCGCGATTGAATATGTATTTGTTCGCAACAACACTTCCGTCATCCAAGATGAGGTGCTTGCTCAACGCTTAGGTCTTATACCGCTCAAAGGCGACGTCGAGGGCCTCAACTGGATGCACTGGTTCATCAAGCCCAGCGAGGACGACTCGGTAACCGCTAGCGAACCCGCAGACTTCAACACAATTGTACTACAACTTAAGGTAGAATGTACCAAGAACCCAAATGCGTCGCGTGAAGAGCAAGACCCTCGCAAGCTGTACAAGAACGCACATGTCTACGCCAAGGATATATTCTACAACCCGGTCGGTCGCCAACTTGAAATTTTTGTCGGCGATGGTGCTATCCAACCTGTCAACCCCGACATTCTCATTGCTAAGCTTCGTCCGGGCCAGAAAATAGATTTGGAAATGCACTGCATCAAGGGAATCGGGGCAGACCACGCCAAGTTCTCGCCGGTAGCAACGGCAACCTACCGTCTAATGCCGGATATCAAGATTCTCCGTCCGATCATCGGAGAGGATGCGAAGAAATTCGCAAAATGTTTCCCCAAGGGAGTTATCGGCCTCGAGCCTATCACATCCGAGGATGAGCGGCAGAATACCGAATACACTGGTCACAGCGGCGAGCTGAAGGCAGTTGTCCGTGACGCCTTCAATGACACGGTTAGCAGGGAATGTTTGAGGCACGAGGAGTTCCAAGGGAAAGTCAAGTTGGGCCGGGTCCGGGACCATTTTATCTTCAACATTGAAAGCACGGGACAGTTTGACAGTGACGTCCTTTTCCTAGAGAGCGTCAAGGTACTGAAACTCAAATGCGCAAGGTGGAAGAGGGGCCTGACGGACCTCATGCGGTAATCCTGAGGTTCTGGCTTCTTTTCCGCCCTGTTTCAAAGTTTTTTAAGCATTACCCGGCGTTGGATTCTTGTTTCTTGTGCCATGTTTATTTGCGACAAAAGTGGGCCAATACCTTCTTTACATGAGTGGGAGTCTGGATCAGGATTTAAAATATAGAAAAGCTTGGTTTAGAATTCTGTCAAATCTAGTCATAATCATCATTCTTTCGTCGTAACGCCATCTACCCTGCGATGTTCTAACCGAAAATCAATTGGAATCTGAAATCGATGGTATATGCTGGGTCGCTGACAGCAACTTCCTGACCATCCGCAACAAGATCACGGAGCTTCAACTTGAGGTGTGGTCGAGTTTGCTCTTCCAGCTGGGGCGGGAAACGTTGGTAAAGTGTCTTCTCTCCCGTCCTCAAGCTTGGCTTCTTGAGCTGCGCTTCCGGCCTTTCTCCAAGCGTTTCGATAAATTCTTCCAATGTTGCATTTCCGTTCACGGTTATCTTACGCGCAAGAGATCCACATACAGGGCAATCCGGCTTCTTTTCGGCTTCGAAGGTGTAGGTGTAAACACCCTCCTCTCCAGCATACATCATGTAGTTCTCTAAGAACGGGTTGCAGGATGTCGCAATCTTCAACACCTCAGATGTTGTGGCAGCTGCGATAACTGCATTCGTAGACGCAATAGCCGGGATGATGTTTTTCACCACACCCTGTGTCATCTGAAATGTGACTCCAGGTATGTTAAATTCTTTGGCACGTCCAAGTGCAGAATTATATACCCAGCCGATATGTTCCATGTCGTCACTATCAAACGTATCATCCTTACGCTTGTCTTGCCAAGCTATCTGGTGCGCCCATTCAATACAGTGCTGAGGCTGGCGGGGAATAGTAGCAATGGTGCAAAGCGGCACAGCTGGGCGGGGGGCATGCATATCAAGTTGACACTCGATACATGACGTAAGACTAGGTAAAATAACACGCGCCTGGCCCTTGAATCCTGCGAATATATTAGGTCGTTGAGTTGGGGCTTCGTTGAGGTTACTTACCTTCGGTACCACCATCAATGAGAGGCTTCAGGCTCTCTGGGTTGTCCATGTCGACCATCCCCACTAGCGTCGAATTAATCCATCGCCTTGCTTCGATGCTATCGAGTCCACAGATAATAATCTTGAACTGCATGTAGTAGTCTTCATCCTTGTCCTGGATCTTGCCCACAAAAGGCGTGATCTTAACTCCGTTGACTCGTTTCTCAACAAATGAAGCGGCAACCTCTGCCTTTGGTTTGCCGATATCAGACTGGCGGAATAGAAACTGCCGGTTTAGGTTAGAAATATCAATGGTATCTGCCACTGTTAGCCGAAATTCCCTAACAACCGATCAGAAGTGAGCTTGCCCATGTCAATGACGTGGATATCCTTGAAGCCCGACAGGGCAAGATTCTTTAAGATCTCGCATCCCAGACCACCAGCTCCGCTGTAAGAGTTAGGGATTAATCATCACATATAAAATTCAAAAAAGCAGCAATCGCTCACATCACCCTGAAAACATGTTAGTATCAGTTCAAAGTAAACTCAGCACAGATACGTACAAGATTTTTGATTCTTCTAAAGATTTTATAGTCTCATCTCCAGGAACCCAGTCGGGGTCAGAAAATGGGCCAGGCTTCGATAGCGCCTTGTAGAGATATTTCCTAAAGAAGCGTGAGTATTACTGGGAAGGATGCCCAAGTGGGAGCCTCACCATTGATCACCCCCACTCATGGTCAAAAGAGAGCCAGTTACAGAGATGTCAAAAGGGTATCGGTACTATTTTCCCCCCTTATAGCCTAAAGAAAACGGCTGCAGTCACTGTATTCAAATAGGAGCAGAAGTATGTACGCGACGGCGAGAATGTTGAGCTCCGTTGATGTTGACTGATGGGCCACTTACAAAGCCACACTCCACGTGACCTCTACTCCGATCTTAGTGAACAGCAATAAATATGCACAGGACCAGTGAAGCTCTCAAAAAATGTCGGGCTTATCACCCCTTGGATGTTATGGACTTTGAGTAAAAGCAACTTAGCCAGACATTTGTCGTTTGAGGCTAACTTTGTAGAATAGTCTATGCCATGTGGAATAGTTAATGCCGACACTGCTGACTAATTATGCGTTACCGGTATTGCATACAGGCTCTTCAACCGCACCATTTACAACGGCTTTCCCTTTGCTAAATACCAATGATGATCGCCTCGAAAAATGGACAAGCTGATTACAGAGATAAAAACAATACGGCGTGATCAAGATCCCGTTCTGACGGCTCGAGAGCAGAAATTTAACGATGCCGGCTCAGAAACCAAAGAGCCTACGCCAATCGCGGAGTCGAGTCCAGACATCTCGTCACCAACACATATTTTGTCAACATTGAAGTCGAATCCCAGCCAAAATGAGCTCTCCCAAGTCATATTTGCTCTAGACCCATTTAGAAAGGGTGTTTCCGCAACTACTTTCGACATCAGAGTGCCAAGTCCAGTATCAGCCCAGCTCATCAATGCTCTCGTCGGCACCACAATTCCGGACCATTGGCAATCTATCGGTGCAAGATCAAAAGGTTCTTTTACCAATAATAACAAGCTCCAGGCTGCGCTTCTGAGGTGTCTCAGCAGTGTCCCAGGCATCAGTTGCTTGGTGACGCAGCTCCGTTCGCTCATTTCCCAGTCGCGGGCATCATCCCAACAAGCAGACGCATCAGGAAGCGGAATCCGGATTAGGAACATTCTAGAGGTTATTTCTGCCTTGCTGGAACCGACCGACTTGCTCTGGCGTCTCTACACCGACATCGGTGCGGCCTACAGCAATGGTACTCAAAGGCAAGTCTCTTGGAAAGAACTTACCTCCCAGATTGCGGGTGGTAGAGTTCTTTCGGTGGCAGCAGAAGCTATTCCACTTGCTGGAGGATCTGATGTTCCCGCGAAAACTTCTTGGATTGGGACCGGATCACAATATGCTTCGTGGTTGGGAACCAACATCTACCACATGGCCTCCAAGCTTAACATCGGCGATGAGGAACAGTGGAAAGCTCTCGCTTCTCTCACAGGAAGAGCATTGAGTCTCGGGTATCCTGGTACTTACATTTCACCTCTTTCAAGTTAACATGCTAAACAATCTACCAGATCATCTAGTGCGGGAAATTTACTTTAATCTCCTCATTAATCAACAGCTCGCAAAACAGTATTCTGCACTTTTTGATCATCTACGATGGACAGAACAGCTCAGTATGCTTGAAGCTATTTTTCGTGACATTGAAAAAAAGTACTTCCCAACTGAAAACTTCAGCGGAGACAAGATGGACCTAGACCAACCTATCGACGGCATCGCAGCTCTGTGTTCAGATCTGATATCAAAGCGGACTAATTTGGAAAGTCAATTGGTAGAATGGCTTTCCAAAGGCCATGGTGGTTCTATACAGACGGTCGCTCTGAAAAGGGCAGTAATTGTGAATTTAGCACACGATAAGGGTAGCGTATAACGAATCGAGGCGGGTGCTAAGTAGTATCACTAATTCTCGCGGTAACAGGTACTATTGCAACGTTGCTCAACAAAAGTCTCGAGCAGTCCGCAGACAAGATATACATACAATATGCCCCAATGAGGAGTCAAGAAGGTATGTGTTTTCGGTTCTCATCAAGCCTTATCTGGCCGCTAACATCGCAAAGCGAACACTCAGGCCATTCTTCTTGCTGCCGGCTATCTCCAGCGCCTTGATTCAGCTGAAATGAAGAGCATTGGGCGTACCAGCGTCTTTCTAAACGCTGTTTCGAATCGTCTAGCAGCCGCTTCCACGCGAGCCCGTTTCCTAGGAATGATTGTCGGCACCGCCGTCTCACAGCTCATTGAGCAGCCTGGGAAAGCAATGAAATTCGATCTCGACGAGATGGAAAGCAGCGAAGCTACATGGTATTTGAGTCTTATACAAACAGAAGATAATGTAGGGTCCATACATTCCATTAAAGCACGGAAGGATACCGCGAATGAGTCCCGACAAGGGCCACCTAAGGGCTCTGCTTCGGCCATCTCCTCTCATCCTCGAGTCAAACCTAATAAGGGTGCAACGAGAATTATGGCGATTGAGGAGATAGATGATTCAAATGAAGAAGATGAAGACGAGGAGGAGGATTTGATCCCTTATGAAAAACCCGATGAAGATCCCATTGACGAGGACGAAGATCCGACACTGGTACAACGGAACAAACCATCTGCCCCAGTGTAAGTGAAACCCCACTCATTCAATACAGCACTAATGATGAGCAGGTACATCCTGGATCTGATAAACTATCTCAGAGACACAGAAAACCTAGAACGCCATGAGCTAGCAATCACAACAGCTCCGGCGTTAATCAGGCGCAAGACTGGTTTTGGCACAGAGCTTGCTGAGCATATCGAGGAGCTCGCACTCGTCCTTGTTGGACTTCAAGAGCAAAGCAAGTTTCCGAAATTCCATGAGCTCCGTCTACAAAGCATTATCGCACTGATAGTATCCCAACCCATGAAGATGGGCCGGTGGTTTGCCGCTGTATTCTTTGACGGTGACCTTTCTCAGACCCAGCGATCCACCGTTCTCACTGCCTTAGGCCTCAGTGCTCGAGAGGTAGCTGGTCTTGGGGCGGATGACGCAAAAAATATGGGTCTCCCAGAAATACCGGACTCCTCGTTTCCTTCCAAAAGGCTTCCTGCTAGCCTTGAAGCCGTCTATCGTGGCGATGAGTCCCCCATTGCTAGCATTACAAAGGGGATCGCCCAGGCCTCACTTCAACCACTCGCGGCAGATGCTGCAGATTCAATATCTGGCCCAAATGCGCTCAAGGTGCGCACTTTCTCTTCCCGCATGGAAGTCGAGAAAAGACGTCAGCAACGCGAGGCGCACCGACAAAAGTCCACCGTGAAAGACCTATACAAAGTACTCTCAGAAGGCTTCTTCTATCCATTGTCCGGCCGTTTCGAAATCATGATAATGCAATTAACATCGTGAGCTTTACCTCGACGCAAAATAATTCAGACAGAATCACAACTAACCAACCAACCAGCTCTACCGCCCCCTCCCACAACCCATTCTTCGTCCCCCACCTCCTCTGCCTCTTCATCCAAACACTCACACTCGTCCTCTCAACGATGGGGCCGCACACCCCCTTCCTCCCGGCTCTAACCCAGCAAACGCTAACATTCCTGCTTTCGCTTCACGCCCGCCCCGCCTCCGAGGAGCCGACCATTCTATCTTCACTCCTCTCGCTTTTCCTTGCGGCGATTGACCTAAACGTTGAATCTGGTACGTCTGGAGAAGAGCGGCTCGTCACCGAATTTGCGCCGCAAGTTATGGAGTTTAGGGAATGGGTTGGGGAAATATTTGACCGTACGCCTGCAATTCAGGACTCCAGTGATCCTCGCGAGCAGGTAAGGACGCTATCGGCGGGGGTTATGGTGAAGTTGGGTGAGGTGATTGAACGGTATCAGGGGAGGCTTATGGGTGTTAATTCGGGGTTTAAATATTAATGTTATTATCTAGGGTATGACCGGCACTTCATTATTCATATAATTCAACGTCCGGTCCGATATAGACTTTAGTTACTATTGTACGAAATATCATTGTGCCATTATGATATGCTTATAACAAGTCCGGGGTGTGTTCGTTATGAATAGGGAGTAGTAAGGTCGTCATTCATCACATCAGCCGCGCAACTGGCAAGATCAAGCCTCAGCCAAAGCAAAATCTCCTTTCTCGATCGCGGCGTCCATCATGTGATCACCACTAATTACGCCCGTCGTACAGATCACAATCTTCCGCTGAGGGGCCTCTTGGGCCGCAATAAACCGTAGTGCTGCAATCTCAGTAAATGTGATCCCTCCCAGGAAGAATACAAGGACGGTTTTGGTTGCGTTGTTACCACTCAGCGTCTGTCGCGCACGAACTGCTTTATCATCGCCTTTCTGCACAACACTGAAAGTCGAACCACGCGCACTCTTAACCACGTCCTCGAAGCCAAGCCAACCGGGAGATGCAGTGTTTGCATGTGTGGTTGGGCCTCCCTTTATGAGAGACATGAGGTATGATTTTTGCAAGATGCATTGGACGAGGCGGACGCTGAGTGGGGCAAAGCCGCTGTAGACGTAGGCGACATCTTCCGGATCCTTTTCACTGACTTCTTCAACAACCAAACGGAGGTTCTTCCGTAGATAGGAATAGTTTGTCTTAGAGCCCGTTTGAGCTCCGGTGCCAGGTATCAGTACTGCGGCGGCGGATGAACGAGGCTGTAAAAGCTCCATTTTCTCCAGAGCACTGAATGTTAGGAGGTGTTGGTGTCCGTATGCTTGCACGACTTGTCGCTTGAAGTTTTCGAGGTCCTTAGGTCGCAAGCCACCCGACATGCAAGATTCGAGACAGAGTAAACGAAGCACTATCTTCAGTGGAACATCCCGCGCAATAAGTTCCTCAATTATAGAGTGTTGATAAGTTGGGTCGGCGCCCGCGGCATCGTTCTGCTGAACTTCCAGGATCTTACGGAAAGTGTCTGAGCGGGTATTCCTCATAATTTCTTCGGCGAGATTGGTGTGGACTCTGAGACTCTGATGCTCGAGCTGATATGTCGGTAATTTATTCACAAACTCACGGAGCTCGGTTGTCGTCTTCGCTGTATGACGGGTCTCATAGTCCGTTTCCAGCCGACGAGCGACCTTATTCAGAATGTCACCAACTATGGCGAAATTCGCGTCGCGCAGTTGATTGAACAGTTGGTCAGAAGCATCCAACTGGATTTTCCGTTTTTGGCCCTGTTTGGACTGCTGCGAGGCCTTAGAAGATTCTTGGGCCTGCGGAGTTGAGTTGCCCCCCGTGACTGACGTATCAACATCCGCCTGGTTATGTTTGATCCCCACCAGCTCATCGATTAACCCTTCATACGTTAGCTGGGTGAGAAGAGGGGTCGCGAAGTCCACCTCTCGGTCAATGACGACCAAGCTCTCGATTTCTGCACTTGGCAGGAGGCCTCGCGGAGAGATTCCTATTAAACCAGAACTCTCTTCTGCATCAAGCTCTTTTCTCATCCGCAGCAAAAGATCGGCAAGTCGTCGAGCATGGTCCCCCTTTCCTACTATCCGAGGGAAATAACCATGTCTCTGTTGAATATCCATGAGAGCCTTCGCCGAATGAAAAACACACCCAGGATCCTTGTGCTGTGCAGAACGCGTTAGCAACGCCCTACTGCCCGAAAAAAAAGATGTTCTCACCAAGTATAAGTCAGAGAAAGAGTCCTCCAATTCCAGGGAAAGCACATCCTGCTCCAGGGTGAAAAAGTAGAGAGGCAGCTCGGCAATGTTCACATCCCCGATAATTCCTGCACTTTCGAGGATGTTATTGCTTACAAGGGTCCGTCTTGGAACCCAAAATATGGAGAATTCATGGTCTATACTGCTGTCGCGTTGCAGCCGCTGGATCTGCTCTATAGGGATGTCAGCTCATTCTGATGGCATTCAATCGAGGGCTATGCAAAGATAGAAAGCCTTAGAGATGAGCCTCTAGACGTAGTCTCCGTGTAGGGAACTCGACTGATTACGGAGAGTAGGGTAGCAGTCTGCGTAATTTGCTGTCTATCCCAGCAGTCGACTCGAAAGCAAGGCAGCACAATTTACAGCAGGCTCAGGAAACAATGAATCGAGAATTGAATGAACATTTGACATACCTGCCACAGCCCGCACCTGGCGGATCTTTTCGGCATAAGCTAGAAATATGACATTGCGCTGGGATGAGTCGACATTTCCATTTTCAAGCAGGAACACGCGATCTACGCCATACTCCTGAAGCTGCGAAAACTTGACAAAGAGGCCAACAGGCCCAGCAAGCCCCTGGCTAATCACCAAGTTCTTCTTTCCGCGGACCTATAGCGACGGTAATGTTTCAGCCTAGGAGCAGTGAAAACAGTGGTGAGCAGGAGCCTTACTCACGCCTTCGAGGAGATTCAGCAGGTCCCTGCGGGCCTTGTCCTTAAAATAGTCGGCATCAGACCCAGGAAACGGCGCCATGACTACCGTGAAGGCTTATCAGAAGCATTGAACGTGGAAGTGTTGACGTTTGCAGAGGCGGCGTTGAGGCTTGGAAGGGTCCAGCCACTGCCGCTAGCCTAACCTGGTTAGTGGGTCGATAAAACTCCAGCCCCGTTCGTATTGATACGGTCATTACCAGCTGCTTCCCGAGAATAGCACCAGAACATTTTGTATCGCTATTACACGGCTGCCTTTCAATGTCTCAGGAGATTTGCCGCTCCCCTGACACTTTACACTCGACGGTCCATCCATCTTTCTTCCTCTTCTCTTTCCCTCAATATCTGATCCTCTCTCGCTCCACGGTCCTTGGGCTTATTTTATAAGACTTTCGCTATTACTGTCTACCTTTCAGAACCAAATTTCCAGCCAAAAGTCGCCTCTAGTACCACACCATGAAGCGTTTCGGCCTCAAGAAATCGTCTAACGACGACGACGATGATTCCAACCGCCGCGCTCTCTTTGGGTCGAAGTCGAAGAGCAAGAGTCCTGCGCCGAATCCCTACGCAAAACCTATTCCTGCGGACCCTTACACGAGAGCGAAAGCCAACCTCGGTGTAGCACCCCCACCTCCCGGCGTGGATCTCAAGCCGGGATCCAGTAATCCAGCAAGCAGTGGAATTCCCGGCGATAACAAGGCTCAAATTCCAGCCGATAACAAATATCAAGGCTACGCACCCAACTCGTATGGCGGTCAGGGTGGATACGGAGCGAATCGCTATGGTGGCGGCGCGGGCGCTGCTCCAACGTCACGATACGGACCAGGTGGTTACGGCGGATTAGGCAGCTCTGACCCCAATGATCCATCCGGTGGTGATGACAACAGAGCTGCTCTCTTCGGCGGAGCCAGTGAGAGAGCTGCGGCGCAACCCGCCAGTGCACCACCTCCATATTCCGAGCAGCAGGCTAGCCAGCCTGGTGGGGGGTATGGCGGCGGATATTCCGCCGATACCTTCCAAGAACGCCATCTCACCGCTGAGGAAGAGGAAGAACAAGAAATTCAGGCCGTTAAACAAGATATCCGATTCATCAAGCAGGGCGACGTTTCAACTACCCGAAACGTTATCCGTATTGCTGCACAGGCCGAGGAAACGTCCCGAGAGACGCTCGCGCGTCTTGGTGCCCAGGGCGAAATGATTCACAACACCGAGAAGAACCTTGATGTCGCCACTGTGGAGGGTCGCATCGCAGATGAAAAGGCTAAGGAACTGAAGACATTGAATAAGAGCATGTTCGCTGTGCATGTATCGAACCCGTTCACCAGCGCCCAGCGAAAGAGGGAGCGTGATGAGCGGGTTATGAACAACCACCGCCAGGTGCGCGATGCACAATCGGGTACACGAAGTGAGGCGTTCCACACCAACCAGCGCATGGAGCGAACATTCAGAGAAATCGAACGTGAAGATAGAAAGGCACCAAAGCAGAAGAAAGCATCTGTCACCGAACGTGCCAAGTATCAGTTCGAGGCAGACAGTGAAGACGAAGGAATGGAGGACGAGATTGATCAGAACTTGAACTTGATTTCGGGTGCCACAGGTCGACTGAATCTTCTGGCGAAAGCGACAGGTCGCGAGCTGGATGAGCAGAACAGGCATTTGGAGCGCATCACTGGCAAGGTAAGAATTAATATTTCCATATATGTTTGCCCAGGCTAATGATATTTTAGAGCGAGAACGTCGACGATCAGCTTGCCATGAACCGTGCCAGGTTGGACCGCATTCGCTAAACCTACTCATGACCGCTATATCCATCATGACCGCCCGGTGCCGTCTTCGATCTTTTTTTTTATCTCAAGCTATTTTACCTATAACTTCAGGCGTTATGGGTTTTTCTTTTAGCTTTCTTGGCCATGCCTAACCCCACGGGCTTAAGCTTTAATACATTTGTGAATAGACTTTGCTTCTCGTCACGAATCACATTGCAGCTAACATTATTCTCTGTTTTACTCATGAGCTAAACTTGGGTGTAATTTCTAATCCAACTCGAAATGCGAGCTCCAAAAATTCAATGTTTGAACTCAGAGATTTGCTCGCACAGGCTGCGACCACAACTGCATCAATGGGCCGTCTTTCCCGTAAACAGGATCTTCCTCGGGTGAGGCGACACCTGCAATCTCACTCTGAAAGGTCCTGTTATCAATTCGCTTTTTGCCGAACTGATTCTTCCATTGTGGGCACCCCTACCAAGCATTAGGTCATATACCCCCTATGCATCTTCCCAAATAAACACGTACATCTGGATAGACCCCTATGTATCTGTAGTCGTCCGTACTCTCCACCGAACTATGTCCGGTTCCAGCAGGCAACACAATGACATCGCCGGTGTGGACAGTGATTCGGAGCCCTGCATTGGAGACTCCATCTCCACCAGCTGCTCCTAGAAGTAGGGTCGAAGTCCCTTGAAAGACACCTGCAGGAGTTGGTATTCCTCAGCTTCTTATCGCAAAATTATAAATCTTACCATAACATTCATGACAATTGGGATGAAAGTGGCTTGTCCAGATAGCACCCCATGTACCCTAGAAGCTACATATCAGCACCTGACCAGTGTAGCATTAACACACCAACCCTCTTTTCCCATTTATGAGCCGTGAGAAACTTGGTTACTCCGTCTTCGGTTCGGGGCTCAGGGAGGACATTTCGGTAGTGCAGGACAGGCAGCGGGTTGTTGGGTGTATGCTCCGTTGCTGGCAGGTAGTATGTGCTTGGAACTGTAACCATTTTTACGCCGATGGTTGAAGCTCAACGTACAAATAAAGATTTCACAGCTCTGAAACAGGATGATAAATAAGATAATAAGATGGGCGGTTTTTGAAATCATGAAGTTATCTATCCTTCGTTGTTCAGTTGCCTAGGGCTTGCTACTCCGCATCCCCTCACAGGATAGTTTTGCCCAGATTGGTACTATGATCCCGAAATGGATATCAAGCCAATACTGTTTTGGGGCATTAATATCGAAATTTCTATTTCCCCAATAGTGTTCTGTTAAGGTTCTTCTCTGAGTCATGTTTTCCGGGAGATCTTGGAATTAAAGATATATACTTGGTCATCCCCACCTCTCAAGCGCCCGGTCCTCAGCACACCCATCATCTTACGCCGGTATATACCGGATAGTAGTCACCAATATAGAGAATGACGAAATAGTAACTGTACTAATGATATTCTAGCCCTCACTATGACTCAGGGCCAAGGAAGTCCAAGGGTAGAAGGCCGCTGTAGTCACGTGCATGAAGCAGCTATACGGTCACGTGGATCTTAGTCATCCACGCGGTCTTGACTCCATCCTTTTTTGCGCCCCCGTTCAGCCTAGAGACATCAACTCCTCGCCTTGAACCATCGCCGTGGCGCCATTTTTACGGCTTTTTATCCGGATGTAGCGGCTGCTACTGTTATTTCCAGAGGTTGCTTGCTCTCTATCGCGTCTTTAGCTCATTCCCACCGGCAAAATGTCTGACGGTAAGTCTTGAAATCTCAGATCGTCGCGACCTCCACTAATCACAATTATAGCGGATTTCGAAGCTGTTCGAAAGCTCCAGGCTGAGCGCAACGCGGCCGCGGCTGCGCAAAAAGGTTCTAGGACCTTTGATCCGTCTAACCAGCGCACTGACAACTCGACAAAGGCCTCCCTGACCGAGTCATTCGATACCACCCTTTACGAACGTGATGGTGCCGACAAATATGCGGGATATAGCACCTCCATTGCTGTCGACGATGGAGATGAAGACATGGAGGATGCGGATGGCGGTCACCGCCTGGTCGGCCAGTACACCGCAACGCGAAACCAGATTGACGAGTTTGCCCGAGGAAATGGGGTTGAGGAGGAGGACATTCTTCTGGGACGTGAAAAGGCTGCCAGAATCTCCGACCGAGAGACTGATTACCAGAAACGTCGCTTCGACCGCGGACCGCTGACGCCCACCAGGGCCGACCCCTTCGCTGCGAACTCTCATGCAAACGTTGAAGAAGAGGGCCAGACTTACCGGGAGGTTATGGCTCTTCGTGAGATTGAAAAAGAAGAAGAGCGTGTCCAGAAGCTGATCGCAGAGAAACAGGGTCGTGGTGAGAACGGCGTCGAGGAGCACGAGGCGACCTTGAAGTTAGATGACAAAGAGAATGCGGAAGCCGGCTCGACGGTATCTGTGGTCACTGGCCGCAAGCGCAAACAACGCTGGGATATAGCTCCTGAAGCTGACGAATCTGCCCCTGCACCTACACCTGACGATGGTAAGGCTAAAAAGTCGCGCTGGGATCAAACACCTGCACCCCTTGCCCCTGGTGCGGTTGAAGAGGCACCAAAGCGCCGTTCGCGATGGGACCAAGCACCAGCCCTTGGAGCGGCAACACCAGTTGGCAACCAAGGGTTGGCAACCCCCATGCATCCTTCTCAAGGTGTGGCTTTGGCGCCAACCAGCTTTGGGACTGATATCTCTGGCCGCAATGCTCCATTTTCCGACGAGGAGCTTGACATGATGCTCCCATCAGAAGGCTACAAGATTCTGGAGCCTCCTCCAGGGTATGCTCCAATCCGGACACCGGCGAGAAAGCTTATGGCTACCCCTGCGCCGATGGCTAGCTCTACCGGTGTCGGTGGTTTCATGATGCAAGAACCTGAAAGTGCCCGTTCCCTTGGTAAACAACTCCCCACTGAGATACCTGGGGTTGGTGATTTGCAGTTCTTCAAGCCTGAGGATATGGCCTACTTTGGGAAACTGATGGAAGCTGGCGACGAATCAGCCATGTCTGTGGATGAGTTGAAAGAACGCAAGATCATGAGACTGTTGCTCAAAGTCAAGAACGGCACACCCCCGATGCGAAAGACCGCCCTGCGTCAACTCACTGACAACGCTCGACAATTTGGCGCCGGTCCCTTGTTCAACCAGATTTTACCATTGCTCATGGAGAAATCGCTAGAAGATCAAGAACGACACTTGCTGGTCAAAGTCATTGACCGTGTGCTCTACAAGTTGGATGACCTAGTCCGGCCATATGTGCATAAGATTTTGGTTGTCATCGAGCCGCTGCTTATCGACCAAGACTACTATGCCCGCGTTGAGGGTCGTGAAATTATCTCCAACCTAGCGAAGGCTGCTGGTCTAGCAACTATGATCAGTACTATGCGTCCTGATATCGACCATGTTGACGAGTACGTACGAAACACGACGGCTCGAGCTTTCGCTGTCGTCGCCTCTGCTCTTGGTATCCCCGCCCTTCTTCCCTTCCTTCGAGCCGTGTGTCGCAGTAAGAAGTCCTGGCAAGCCCGACACACGGGTGTCAAAATTGTCCAGCAGATTCCTATTCTCATGGGATGTGCTATTCTTCCTCATCTCAAAGGCCTTGTTGATTGTATTGCGGATAATCTCAGTGATGAACAGGCCAAGGTTCGAACGGTCACCGCCTTAGCCGTAGGAGCGTTGGCTGAAGCTGCCAACCCCTATGGTATTGAGAGTTTCGACGAAATCCTCAATCCTCTCTGGACTGGAGCGCGAAAGCAGCGTGGTAAGGGTTTGGCTGCGTTCCTCAAAGCCGTTGGTTACATTATTCCTCTCATGGACGAGGAGTATGCAAACTACTACACCAGTCAAATCATGGAAATTCTGCTCCGAGAGTTCTCATCGCCCGATGAGGAAATGAAGAAGGTTGTCCTTAAGGTGGTATCGCAATGCGCGAGCACTAATGGTGTGACAGCTAGCTACTTGAAGGAACACGTCTTGACAGACTTCTTCAAGAGTTTCTGGGTCCGACGTATGGCCCTTGATCGGAGGAACTACCGCCAGGTGGTTGATACGACTGTTGACCTCGGACAGAAGGTCGGCGCAGGCGAAATCCTGGAACGGACAATCAACAACCTGAAGGACGAAAGCGAACCGTACCGGAAAATGACTGTGGAAACGGTTGAGAAAACCATCGCTTCCCTGGGAGCTGCGGATATCTCGGAGAGATTGGAGGAGCGTCTCATTGACGGCGTGCTCTACGCATTCCAAGAGCAGAGTATCGAAGATATTATAATCCTGAACGGTTTTGGAACCGTGGTGAATGCTCTCGGTACGCGCTGCAAGCCCTATCTCCCGCAGATCGTCAGTACTATTCTTTGGAGATTGAACAACAAGTCAGCCACCGTCCGTCAGCAAGCAGCTGATCTCATCTCGCGAATTGCATTGGTCATGAAGCAGTGTGGGGAGGATGCCCTCATGGGTAAGCTGGGTATCGTGCTCTACGAATATCTCGGTGAAGAGTATCCAGAGGTTCTAGGTTCCATCCTCGGTGCTCTCCGTTCCATTGTTACTGTTGTGGGTATTAACCAAATGCAACCACCCATTCGAGACCTCCTTCCTCGTCTCACGCCCATTCTGCGAAACCGTCACGAAAAGGTTCAAGAGAACACCATTGACCTTGTCGGCCGTATTGCCGACAGAGGGCCCGAGTCTGTCAACGCCCGCGAATGGATGCGTATCTGCTTCGAGCTGCTTGACATGCTGAAGGCTCACAAGAAGGGTATCCGTCGTGCCGCAAACAACACTTTCGGTTTCATTGCCAAGGCAATCGGCCCCCAGGATGTTCTGGCAACATTGCTCAACAACCTTCGGGTCCAGGAGCGTCAGTCGCGTGTGTGTACAGCAGTCGCCATCGGCATTGTTGCTGAAACTTGCGCGCCGTTCACTGTCCTCCCCGCGTTGATGAACGAGTACCGCGTGCCAGAGCTGAACGTGCAAAACGGTGTGCTAAAAGCCATGACCTTTCTCTTTGAGTACATTGGCGAAATGGCAAAGGACTATGTTTACGCCGTCACCCCTCTCCTCGAGGACGCACTCATTGACCGCGACCAAGTTCACCGCCAGACGGCAGCAACGGTCGTCAAGCACATTGCACTGGGCGTAGTCGGGCTCGGATGCGAAGATGCCATGGTCCATCTCCTCAACTTGGTATTTCCCAACATCTTCGAAACAAGTCCCCACGTTATCGACCGAGTCATCGAAGCCGTCGACGCAATTCGCATGGCCGTTGGCACCGGAACGGTTATGAACTACGTCTGGGCAGGTCTCTTCCATTCTGCGCGGAAGGTGCGCACACCCTACTGGCGCCTATACAATGATGCCTACGTGCAAAGTGCAGACTCGATAGTCCCCTACTACCCCGAGGTAGAGGACGACGGACTGAAGCGGGATGAATTGCTGATTATGATTTGATTTGATTTGCATCAAAAGGACGGCATTGCTATTGCCCATTTGTCATTTCCATATTCTTCTACTTTTACCACCCACTGTCTTTTGTACATTCGATATTATATTGGCGTGTTATTCGGCAGGCTCTGGCGCTTCATTTACTGGTGTTCGTCTTCTTTTTTGTTAACTCTTGAGATTTATTTTCAACAGTTTATTTTAAAAATCGTCTGTGCTTTCTCATCCCATTCCATCTTGGGTAGGAGTCTCTACACTGTTACATAGGAATAGGTGTATAGATACGAGTAAAGAGCCCCACGTCATCAACATGAATCAATATTATGTCCCTGACAAGCACGCGAAACCCCCTTTACTCCATTGACCGCGCTCGCTCCAGGCAGGCATTCCAATCCTCCCGAAATCAGCCCAGCTCCTTCAATCTCCTTCAGGAGAGTGACAGTTTATAGAGTCATGATTAACTTCTTGTTCCTTAGGTGTTAGGACGGGCCTCTCTCAACCAGGCACTAACTACGTCATCGCCTCGTATGGAAATCAGTCCAACCACCGCATATTCTAAAAGGTAAAATCCAAAAGACGGCACAGCAGGCTACATTCAAAACCAGACAGGCACAGGCCAGATCAGAGTCAGCGGAGAAAAGTCAGGATTCAATCATCCAAGAGTACGAGAACAACCAGATGTCGTCGCCGTCGTAATGTGCAGAACAAGAATAGCAAATTTGCCACTAGGCAACAGATAGACCCACGGGGGCCAGGGAAACCATATCCAGAGTGACAGAAATCAAATCAATCCATCCAGAGGGTTTTCGGAAAGTACGCTGTGCTTCCGGCGAGGTCGGCTGTACCAGTGTGAAGAGCAGACTGGCTGCAGAGGCCTGGAGACTGGAGGGCAGAGCAAGCAGGCTTACTTCAATCCAGCCAACCAGCCAACTGCAAAGCAGAGGCAGACGTGGTATGCCAAGCATTCAAGGTGCAGGGGGGTTGAATGTGCCGCGTAAGCCTTTTTTTCTCCATCGGCGCCCCCCTGTCATGTGCGGGCTTGGCGGGGGCGTGTGGGGAGTCCACGTCGAAAGCATTCTTGCTTGCGCTTGTGATTTCCAGACATCTTGGTCGTTACGACTTTGTATTCTTGTTTCCTAGTGTGGGGAGCCGGCTAGCAGGATTGCAGGGATTGCCAGGGTCTTATTGGTAGGGCTAGAGCTGTCCTCGAGTGTGATGCGTGACGAGCCTGGAGGTCCCTGAGAGGTCAGGGCTGACTGAAGGAAGGAAAGAATGAAAGCCGCGGAAAAGTACGACCTTCTAGTTCTCCTCCTACCAGGCTGGAATCCTGCACATAACTCCGAAGTGCAGTCCAAGGATGAGATGGAGGGCTTACCCATGGGTTTTCATTGGGGTCCGAGGACGGAGAACAAACTGAACTGGAGTGCACTTCACTGCGTGCCTTACTTGGTCACGTACCGTGACCTATCACCCAGGGCCATCCTCGTATTCATCTCCAGCCCCTGGCCAGGCAAGGCTCGAGAGGGAAATGTACGTGTACCTTGCTTTCCACGGGACGGAGAAAGAGCGGGTGGCACCCTCAGGCTTGAGCGTCGAAATTGACACTCAATAGTTGGACCAGAAGGGAAGGAGAGGGGACCCTCAGGCGGGCTGTCCAGTTCGAGACGTTTTTTGTCTTTATTAGTGGAAGCTCTTTTCCACGTTTGCCTCCGAGAAGGATTCTTCCGTTTCTACGTATTGGTTCACCAGCTGAGGCTGAGTGCTTCTCGTGGCCGGGATAGAGTCTATGTGGATTGTGGAGTGATTTGATTTCCGTTTGAGGGAACCCGGGGGATGCCCAGTCCTACAATGAGAGAGAGGACCACACCCACGAGCGCGTAAGTGTGATGAATCTTGAAATCGTTTTTGCATTTGCCAACTGGTTTTGCTTTTTCTGCGAGGTGAATCCTGGCTCCTGACTCCCTGAGCTAAAAGTGATAAGGCGATGGAGCAGGCAGATCGCTCGTGGCTGCTGAGGGTTGAGGCGTGCTCTTCCGAACCAACCATTATTCCAGGTCGGACACGGTTGGTTATCCACCCAGAAGTCAACCGGGGTCTTGACTCTTGAACCATGAACGGGCGAGTTACCTCCGTTCCTGTATCGGAGAGCATCTCGCCCTGGCTAGTGATTGAGTTGAACCAAATTTTTCGACGACGGCCTGCAAACAAATTACCTGAAGTAAGATTTATCAGGGCTGTATCCCGATGGAAATCAAGGGTTGAATCGAAGATATGTGTATGCAAGCCACAATATGCACCTGTAATGCAATGTGATTCCTTCACAATCACATCAAGTTGTGCTTCTTGCATTGCATCTTCGTTCAGGCCCGCCCAGCATGGATGCCAGAAGCCATCGCGTTTACTTTGCGAGCAGTGTGAATCCCCAAGTGCACGAGACGAACCTATCTAGGCATACAATTGAATCCAGGTTTTTTTATTCTATTTTCCAAGCACGGGTCGGAAGAGGGCCTTGTTGGAGGCATGCTCCGTTCGAGACCCTGTGCGTGCCCTGAGTTGGAATCATGAGGCAGGCCCATGCTCGAGGATTCACCGTCGGCGAATCATGGTCTCATAAAGAGGCAGGTTCGCTTTCAGTGTTGGATACGGTGCCACGCGTTACGCTCGCTTATGGATTATTGTTAGAATTCTAGAAGAAACCTGTGGTAACGACGTCGCGAAAATTAAACCCGCACTTTAAATCCCGTTTGAGTAAGCCGTTTCGTATAGTTACGTGACAGGAGTGTCCTCTACAGCAGGAAATTTGTACAGAGCACGGTGTAGTTACCGTATTGAGGGGCGAAGCTTAGACGAGGTCCTGACAGCAGAACTGCGCGCTGGCCGCTGGGGGCAAGTAATCCGGGCCCAGTAATGTACGCTTCGTTTGCAAGCCTTTATCTCAGGTTTCTTTCCGGAAGATGGAAGAGGGCTCCGCGTCAATAGTGAAGGGACCTTCGTCTCGAATCACCTCCTGTATGTTAGTCTTCTGCAGGGTCCATAAAGGCGGTGGTATCTGTTTCGTCAAGAGGATCATAAGAAGGACCTTATCATGATGTTGGGCCAGTAGTAGAGGCTCGGCTGGACCCTAATCTGATGCATTGCGTGTACATGTGCGGGAACGTTACGTTCACTATACTCGAGACGACTCCCGCAAAGTCGCAGCAGGACATACGACGAATCGCCCAACGGAGAATTGGTCTCAACTGTATAGTCCGTATTTGATGCTCTCATTGAGTCAGAAGTTTGAACTTTTGAAGAGGGAAGACAAGGATAGAAACAGAGCTCTGAAGACAAACTGTTGGACCCACTTTGAACATGAGTACAGAGGAGACTAAAAGATGTTCTTTGGGATAGTAAATTTGCCCAGTGCGCGAGTTTCGCTTCGCGAGGAACCAACCTGCCATTTCTGTTTTTATCGACGATGCGTGTTCGTTTAACGTAGCTGGAGAAGGTCTCCCGGGTTCGTCGCTGGTGTTGCGAAGTATGGCTTTATCATGCATGCCTGGCAGCCTGATTGTCTGTCTGGTGGAGTGTCAGGTGACTTGACGGGACAAGCAAGGATCAGGCTGGAAAGGCCCCTGAAGAAGATGATGTCAAGGAGTCTAGGATATCTAAATTGCTTCTAAGAATAGCAAAAAGAGATGTGAAATGGAGAAGACTCGTCCGTCATTGCAATCTCATGGTGCCCCTGGTTCCATCAACCGATCTTCGTATCGTGGGCTCCCCCGATTAATTGTGACGATTTTTGAGACCCGGATTCAGTATCGGTCCTCGACAACTGTGGAGTGAGTACTCAGTGGTGTGTTTCAGGCTACTTTAGCTGCACACCCTGAGGATTGTGGCGGCTTGAGTGGGGACGCCAGGAAAATCCGCTCAGGCGCTCAGGCAAAAAAAAAAGTGAGAATTTCATAAGCTTGCAGCTGCCATGGAAGAGACGATATCTCGAGACGGAGGATTCGTGGAAGAAAGGGGCTCCTCACGGAGGAAAGGAGAATGCAGGGTACGAACCGCCATCGTGAGTCTTCTGTTTCCCAGCTGAAAGAAGTTCTTCAGTGAGGGGAACCCTTCCGACTGACAAAACTTGGGCCAACAGGCAGAGCCAACAGAAGTCCAGAACAGGCAAGGCGTCTCAGCGAAAGCTTGGTCATTGGGTCAAGATGGATGTGCACGCGTAAGCTCGTGTGGGGCGTGAATGCTTATTGGGTGATCATGGATATGCCAAGTGCGGCTATCGATTATCTGCCGTCCCTGGGGAACTTGAGCAGCCTAGCCCTGGCGTCTTTGCGACTCCTTGGCCGCATGCTATGCAAAGTTCTCATTAACTGAGTTGGCCCTAGCTAGCGGCTAAATTCACGAGGGCCCGAACTATCCTAGCTCCGTGGGGCAGAGGCGTTCATTTCCGCTGCTGAGACCCACCTTCTGTGATGGTGGCTTTAGTGGCTTTCGAACCCCCCCCGACTTTGCGCCTTGTCTGGAGTTGCGGGTGTTGGCTATTGGTACAATGCCGGCCAGAGAACGAGCGCTTGGGGAGGTGTCAAATTTTTGCGGCAAGTGAACCCTCATCACCGGACGTCCGATTTCAAGAGCTGGGCGCTACTCCCTAAACTGGAAAAGAATACTTGTGGAAAGCCCATCAAGTTTTCGAAGCCTGTGCATTCTCTCAATCGGGCTGCTCGCGAGGGCTCCTTAAGGAAACCCCATGGGCCATGAGTGACCCGTGCTCTGACAAGTCTCCAACTTTCGTCTGTGCAGACTGCAAAGACATCCTGGAGGCTGGAGTTCCTCTGGCGGTCTAACCTGTTACCTCTCGCTCGCGCGAGCCGCGGACTTTCAATGACTGGGCTTATCTAAGCTTCACCCACCTCGTTAAGTCAAGTCGTTCATCGAAACGCCAATCAACGACGATCTGCCGTTTGAGATCGACTCTATGCAGATGACAGATGGGCCTTAGTAAGGCTATACTTATTTTTAAACGCCATGTCGTTGAAGTAGATCTTCACGTTTCACTTCGATCACTCGCCTATCGCGCCTGGAACCAGGGAGCCGGATCGTCAGTGTTCCTGAAGAATCGTTTGATCGAGCGGATTTGCATACAAGGCAGTGTCAATCGTCAATATTGCCATGCAATTCCGTGCGATTTCTACCATGCTTGATCCAGATGGCCTAATATCGAATTGGTTAGTGTCTTATAATTAGTTTTCATTTTGAACCGGAACCCTAAGGCAGATTTTCCGGTGTAAGAAAACATGGCAGGCCTGTTGGAGGCAATGGTTTCAGCTGCTGCACAGTGCCATGTGCACAGACGTCAAGGGAGAAGAGCTCAAAGCTCGAACCTGATGTAGGCTGTAAACATAATTGGACGGGGTTTCTGGATGTGCTGGGCACATATCCGGCGAAGACACTTTCCTTTCGGAGAAACCGACTGCGCAAGACTGTTGTCAGTGATTGGACACCTGAGTTCGAGTCTTTGATGGCACTTTCCTGACACTCGATGTGGTGGGAAGGAATCCGTTCGGCCCATCAAGCATATGCTCAAACGCCACCAGCATGTGCCAAGTCGTGGCTCACTTTCCCAATTTGCAGGACCAGAGCACCAACAAATTGGGTGGTCTACAAGGGGAGTTTTGACTGTGAAGCGTGAATGGAGCTCCAGACCCGGGCTCCCATGGGATTTCCTGAACTGGCCACCCCGCAGCAGTTTTAGGAAAAGGACCAACAGGGTCTGAGAAGGGTCGAAGGTTATTGGGCTGAGGGTGGTGGGCGATTACGCGTTTAAGGGATGATGTGCCGTGTCTGACCCCACTTTTTGCCTAATACCGCAATCTACGAGCTGCCAGGACGGGCTTAGAAAAGATCCCTGTCCCTTGGAAACACTCGGACGTGCCCCAAATCATTTAAGGTAAAGCGGGAGGTGGGCCTGAGAATGAGCAGCAAATTAGGCCCAGCAGGAGCTGAAAAGCGGTGAGCTGGCTAACATCGCGATTTGAGTCTCAGATGGTTTGCGGGTCGAGCAGCCAAAAGAAATGTCAAAGTTAAATTGTTGTTTCCTGTTGTGCTTGCTTGAACTTTCCAGTTGAGCAGAGGCCTGGAACATAGTTGGAGGCCGTACTTTTGCACCTCCACATGGAGGTGAGCTGTTTTCGTGTCGGGGTGCGTAAGATGAGTAGGTGTAGTCAGTTTGGAGTTACCCCTGTGCAGTCACAACCCAAAGTTAGTCATCGTGGTCGTCAATTCATGGATGAGGTTATTCTTTTTACCAAGAATACCAAGAGTGGACTGGGCTATTGGACCTCTCGAGTCTCAAACCGAGGCCGAACCTAGGCATTGTCACAAGCAGAGGAGGGTATCCGTGATTTTCGAGAGCTCAACCAAGCCGTGGGTCGTTTGGGGAATTCTCGTCCTGTCGGTATATTCCGCCGGGTGTCCCGGCGACCCACGGGGCGAGTACGTGGTCGATGGGTCGATTTTAAGTGATGGAGGCGAAACCTGGCGCTGGAAAGCAAGCGGCTCCATCCTGTCGGGGTGAAGAATCCATCAGAGTTGAGACTTCAGTTCCGTGCGAGATCAGGTGGGTTGCAACTTGCCAATGCCGACCCGCCTCGTCGATTCTTTCGCACCTGCCAAAAGCAGCAGGTGGGCTTGCTCTCCACCAGCGGGAACTGAGCTCTCTCTTCGATAATTTCATTCTTCAATAAACCGGTCTTTGCTTTTGTGAGCCACGCGGTCAATTGAGCTTCTGCGGTTCAGGAGTCCTCAGGGTCCCAAGGAACCGGTTCAAACGTCCCAAACCAAACGATGGCCTGAGGAAAGAAAATCCGCGTTCGAACGAGAGAGAGGAACGGAGCACGTCCGTGGGACAGCATACGTCTACAGTGTACACTTCCTGTGACTGCATGATGGCATGGACTCTGCGTCCCCTGTCGCTCAGTCCCCGTTCCTTCGTGGGGTGGCGGTTGTTGTCGAATCAACAACGACAATTTTTCGGGATGCACGCGGGACAGACGAGATAAACTTGGCTCCGTTGGTGGCTGGCGATGTGCTGAGCTGTTCCCTTCAGATTGATGGAAACTGGAAAGTCGCTCTGCGCCTTGGGCTTTTTGGACGTGGCGTTTTGCCTTGACCAGCTCGGCGCCCGCTGAAGAAGCTTGGGCTCTCGGAGTGGTCTCCCTACGGATTTGTGTACCTCCAACTGTGTGTTCCTCTTATGGTTGATATATGCCAATCACTCCAAGACAAGCCTTAAAAGCACTGCGATCATGATGATCACTGTCTATCCTTTGCTTAAGGTTAAGATCTCGATCGTGCCACTGATCCGCAAACTGCTTCGACCGCCGTCGCCCATCTCATGAGCCTTCTAGGAAGGGTGATATATCAAATCAATATATATAATGAATGGTACATAGTAGACGGCGCGGGACAGTCGCCCACCCTCCGGTCGCGTGGTTTACGTTTCGCATCCCTCCATCGTTATTTTCAACGCCAATAGCAGGGTTTAATTACAACAGCGCGGGATGCTCTCAACGATTCCATATAGTCCGAGTACTAATGCAGACGATGGTGTTGAACGTGAATGCATTTGTTCATGGCATGCCGCTAGTCCAGGGTGTGGATAGCATCTCGTGGCCACTGACGTCGGTGGTGGAGGTATGTCTCCTCTCCGCATGAAGAATGAGCTCTTCCTTGCGCACAGATGAAAGCCATCGGCCCATCAGGCAAGAGTGGAAAAGTCGTTGCTAGAGAGTGTTGAAGAGCTCGGGCGATGAAGAATTACGCCTCGGCGACCGCGGCAAGCTGCATTGGAGACGGAGTCGATAACTCTTTTGCGATCGCGCGCGGGCTGATGCTATCTTCACGATGACGGAGAAGTCTCCGCCAGCTCGACTCAATCCAATAACTACAAGACGAGATGGAGAGCTTCACAATAGGCCTAGTTTCCATGCCGTCGCCATCCCCGCGTAATCCTGACGGTGCCAATGGTTGTTTGCATGCGGGGGTGGTGTTGTGGCATCCATGGATGGCTCTTTTCCAACCTTGCTCTGCACCGGAAACTTGCCAACCAAATCGATTTCGGGGAGAAGACCATGACGCTATCAACAAGAACATGGGCATGAATCTGCGAGTTAGTGAGAGATCTCTGCAGGATGAATGCAACTGGGGGAATTCATGCCGGCCGCGATGTCGTCACTCTGCAGAGACGACTGGCGTTCATGCCACTGGGGAGTTGGATATGCTGCTTGTGCAGTGCGAGGGTCTCAACTCTCAAGCGCCATCTTTCGTGCAGTATATTCTCATGGTAAAATTATTATATCGTCACAGCGATGAATCTGGGAGTCCACTCGACCGCCTTGTCTCTTGATCGGGTTGAGCCGTCCGCCCCATTCCTGTCTGGCCACTCACAATCTTGATGACGAGTCCTCGACCTGTGATGAATGTGGGTAATTTGGGTCGATTTGATGGAGAACTTAACTTGTTCATTGTTTCTAGCCAAATTTTCATTTTGTTGCGTACCGTCGAGCGTATATGGAAGATTACACAAGAGGATACCAGGTATTTCATGATGGGCTATCCAGAATCTAGATGAACTGGTGAGGGCCGCGGGACATCGAGAGAATGGCATTATTGAATTGTGACGCCGAAGCATCCCCCACGCACAATGATGTATCTTTGTGATCTCCCACTTCCCCGCCACGATGTCGAAAGTTGAAACTCACTGGGTTTGAAGGGCCCAAGGCGAACCCTGGTTAAAGCGCCTTAGCTTGTGGCCCGGCATTAGCAGTCGTTTCCTCTGACAAATACCCAATTTTCACTCTTTAGTCTTTGACTCCTGCTGGAGACACGGCACAGAGCCCACTTGTTCCCCCCCCTTTCAGAGCCCTCAGCCAGTCAGTGGCTCCTGCTTTCGAGCAGTCCCTGACTCCCCCAGAACCCAAGTTACCCAACCTTCCTCGAGGTCCAATCTTGACTCCTCAATCCGCCCACTCTCTCCATTGTGAGCCCACCGCCGCTCACTCACGTCCTTTGTCTGTCGTCCGCACTGTTTCCCGGATTGGACTTAGCATGGCCGCAGACTCCATAACACTTCAGAGGCAGGTTGCCATTCCGATATGTGCCTACAACTGGGGAGACGGTAATGAGGGATGGCAAACGGAGACTCAAAATGGACGCATCTTGTCTCGAAAGGGAAGGTTGTTTTGGACGCTGTACCTGAAATTGACTTAGTCTCCCTACTGCGTTTGCCTCTTTTCCCTCTTTGTGTGCCCTGCAAAGTGCGAATCCACTGCTCGAGCAGTCACCCCTGCCATCATCATTCTCATCACAGCAGAAGCATTACACCCTTGACATGGTGTTGTCGGTTTACTCCGGGATCGAATTTTTTGAGGGCCCTCCACTTTTTGTCGCGAGCGTGCAGAGACGGCTGCTCAGGTCTCTACAATTTGTTCCGATCCCGGAGTTTCAGATGCTTCCCATGGCTCACTTGCCCCTGCTTCACTGCTACTTTATGTGTTCTTATTTTCTTTTTTCGAGCTGCACTGGGATTCTTTGTTGTGTATAATTTTTTAATTTTTTAATTTTATTTTCTTTCTCTTTATCCTGCAACTGCAGAAGCCAGCCAGCCATTTACTCCCCCATTACTCTCTTCTTCTTCTTCTTCTTCTTCTTTTTTTTTTTTTGGAGGTATGGATTGAGATGAAGTGCAGTATAGATGTGACATCCATGGTCGCGATCCTCACTAAGATTTAGTGGTTAGCACTGAAGAAAAGAATTAAATATTAAATAATAAATTTATTATTTTTTTTTTTTAAAAAAACGAAAGAAGAAAAAGCACGAAGATGGGTCTCAACCTTGAAGGTCACCCGAGGAACTGGTTCCCATTTGGAGATTTCCCACTGGCTTCTCCTTTTTCGCGCGCTAGCACTGAATTTTGCGATGACCATTCTGATTTATTTATTTTCTCAATTTAACACTGGCGCCGTTTCGAAGCCTAAGCGGGCCAAAGTAACGATCTGCAACCGTCCCCCGACGGGACGTCGTCAGTGGCACTAGATTCCTCGTCCCTCTGAACGCCAGGGACGAAGAAAGCCCATCCTCATGCTGCGATCCTGGATTTGTTCATAAGCTTCGTCGATCGCCCTTCCCCAGACTGTCTTTCATTTTCTCCCTGGCTGTCGGGTTCTCTCTCTCCCATCTTCCCTTCGCAGATTGTCGCTCTTATTACTCCTCCCGTACCTGATCTTTGCACAACATTCTGCACCTGCGCGCATCTCACCACTGCGGATCATTGCACTCAATTGAATCTCCCTGTCGCAACGCTCTATCAATTACCCCTTCTGCTTCATCTTGTTCAGATTTACGTTGCCTTCGCGCGCTGCTGTACCTCGCCGCCTATATCGCGTCGGTTGTGCTTGTCTGACAACCGATCATCTACCCCTTGATTATAGCTCCAACCGCAGTGTTGCGAGCATTACAGAACCACGAGCACTCTAGATCTCCCTTGAAAACAACTACCCTCAATGACGATGGTCATTGAAAACCAGAACCGCCAGTACGGCGGCGGAATGGGGTTTGACAGTGTCTACCAACATGGCGTCCCGCATCACGGTCAACCACCACAATTCACAGACCCTTGGGCTGCCGCCCATTCTTCGTCTCACTCGACGCCCCCTGTTTACCCGGCTCCCGTGGGCATCAAACAGGACGAAAACAGCCGCCCGTCTCACATCTCTCTGCCATATTCCGTGCCTGTTTCTGCTCCTTCCATGGTCGCCGGCAGCAACTACTCGTCCGCCACATCATCCACCAGCTATCCCGCTCCTGACATGATGGGCCTTGCCCATGACATTCCCCGGACCACTTTTGAACAGACTCCTGCGTACACCACTGCCCCTTCGATTAGCAGCTTTGCGCCTGCCAGCTATGCACCGATCAGCTACGCATCCCCTGTCCACCAGGACAACCGTAGGATGTCTCATGCGTAAGAAAAACTACTCTACTCGCTCGAAATGAGCGAATTCATAGGATATATGCTTACTTTGCCATTCAATTTAGTGAGGCTTCTCGTGTTGCCCCAGCACAACCTGGAGCTGGCCCAACA
Source organism: Aspergillus puulaauensis (assembly GCF_016861865.1). Classification (NCBI taxonomy): domain Eukaryota; kingdom Fungi; phylum Ascomycota; class Eurotiomycetes; order Eurotiales; family Aspergillaceae; genus Aspergillus; species Aspergillus puulaauensis. The sequence continues at coordinate 1,978,277 of NC_054858.1, forward strand.
TTCGGTGATGCGCTTGATGCTAGCCGTGGAATGGTGGCGCTCAGTCAGGACATGACACCCCGAAACATTTATGGGCCTCGAGGCTCGCGAGGTTCAGGAGATTCGTATGGATTTCCCCTGGCACACTCCGCTGGTTCGTCTATCTCATCCGCCAACTCCTACCCATACTACAGCGCATCCGTGGGTTCTGTAGAGTCATCAGTCACCGACTACAGCTCAACAACTTCAGAGTCTTACGAGAATGGCCATTTGTCGCGCACACTCCCACGACCGTCCACTCTTCTGACTGGCAGTGCTCCCCCAGGCCCGCAGTCCATGATGAGCCAGTTTAGCTCAAAGATGCCGTCCAACACCCAGAAGAAGCACAAGTGCAAGGTGTGTGACAAGCGGTTTACCCGACCATCGTCTCTACAGACCCATATGTACAGTCACACTGGCGAGAAGCGTAAGTTCTTACAAGCAAGCCCAACCGCATTTGCCGGTATTTGTGATACTAATAGGTTGGATTATAGCATTTGCATGTGACGTGGAGGGCTGTGGTCGACACTTTTCCGTTGTCTCGAACCTGCGCCGCCACAAGAAGGTCCACAAGGGTGGAAAAGAGGGTGGTTCTGGCGATGACGAAGAGTAATTTCTTCGACTCGTCTGTACTGTCTTCAGTGCCCTGCCTGGCTGGTCCTTCTCCTGGTGTGAAGGATTGTGTGTGATTCGGCTTTCGAATTCTCCACGCATCTCACACAGTGGCACCTTTTTTTCTTCCCGATTGGATCTCAAATCTATTGTACAACAGCCTAATCCTCCTTCCGCTATTTTCTTCTTTCTGTCTCAGCCATGTCGGCAGAGAATTGATACCCCGAATACTTATTTTCCGCGTTCTCGACTTGTTTTCATGATTCGGCAAAGCAAGATTTAGGGACCCGGACGGATACCCCAGTGATGCTTTTCGATTTTTTTTTACTACCAAAGTTATGACCATAGAGGTATCGGCTTTTTTTTTGTGTTTTCTCCCGATGGAGGTCCGGTTTGCTTCGTTTCCTTTCTCTCGTTAGACTAGGGTGTTTGGTTTCGGTCGTTTTGTGAGGCATGGGGGGTTCCTGTTATTATTCTGATACCAATGGGTTGCGTCAGTCACGTTTGAATTCTGTTCTTGCGTTTCCGTGACATGGGTTTCTTTTCGTTCGTTCGGGCGCCCGGATCATCACGACGACGGGCAATCATCATCTACTATTTCTTCTCAACGTTTATCTTGCCACTTCTTGCGGGAAACTGGCTCTCGAACTTGGATGGATATTCCAAATTGCTAAGGAGTTCGTTGGTATCCGGGAACAAAAGCTGGGAACACAGCGATTCTTTGTTGCTCTTTTTTGCCTGAACCTTGCTGTGTTTGTTGGGAGACTGACACGATTTGTGTCACCTACTGTCGCTACTACTACGATATTGTCTAATTTAGATGCGCGAAAAGGCATAATAATATGGGCTCGCCTGATTTGGGCACCTGCTCTTCTCAGTCGGTCTGATTTGTATATAGATGCCCAGCAATATATATCTGCCTTAAAAGCGAATCCGTTTCCAAACTCTATAATGCACACTGTAGGCGTATCTTCAACCGAGCTCAAATTCGAAATTAACGCCGTTTTCCCTTGTGCGACACAATAGCGTCCGTGCTTAGTGAGCCCTTTGTGATATCTGAAAATGCGGCCATCCAGGAAGACAGGTTACGAGTGCATATTGGAAGCTAAAACGCGTACCTGCCTCGATAAGTGCTGGACGCAGAGCAGGATGGAATTGTGTTGTGGAAGACGAGATGGATAGAGAGGATAGTTTGTTATGAACCTATGGATCTTTCCCATCCCGCCTTCTTCCCGCCCCGCAAAAAGCCGACGACATCTTTATTTTGTCTCTCTCCCTTAGCTAAAACCACCTATTCTCAGCATCAACCAGAAAATGCCTTCATAACAGCACTTGTCGCTTTTCGAAGCCAACTATGTCCGACGATCAGCGCCCAGCGAAACGTGTTCGACAGGCTTGCGAGCCATGTCGGTTAGTAGTGATTCCTTGACTATTTTGACTCTGGGTGTCCCCCTTCTATCGCGTCGATCATAAGGCTAATGGAACCAGACGCAAAAAGTCGCGCTGCCCTGGAGAAAAGCCAGTATGTTCCTTTTGCGAACGACTAGGCCAGCAATGCATATATGCCCCAGGCGAGGGTGAAATGCCGGCAGCGGACATTGTACGGCTTTCTTCCTTTCATCGGAAAGTGCCTAGTTAGACTAATTCATCCCTGCTCTAGGCGAAACGGTTATCAAGTGTCGAGGACAAGCTGGAGGTGCTGACTCGAAGCCTCAGGTATTCGATCCCTTAGAGTAGAGATGTCGTTCGGATAAGCTTGCATTGGATCGATTTTAACTCTGAGAACCATAGTCGACCGAACTCAACCCCAGAAGTTTCAGTTTCAGTTTCACGCCCGGCCCTCGTGCAGCAACAGAGCGAGCACGGGTATGAGCAGCCAAATCTGCAGCAGAATGATCTCTCAACCATTGCGCATCTCTTCCTAACCTGCTGCAACTACCAGCCGCTCCCGCTTTTCCATCCTGATGGGTTTGTTGAAACGCTGGAGGGCCGCGACCCGGAATTGATCCTGGCAATCCATGCTGTCGGCCTGCGGTTTGGGCGTAGTCCTGATGGTAGTGACCTGCGGCCTTATATCGCAGATTGTTCGCGCCGAGCACGAACTCTTGTGATGGAGCGTGTTGGCCGTGGGCCTTTGGAGCTCTCGACCTTGCAGACGCTCTGTCTTTTGGCCTTGTTTGATTTCACTGGTACCGGTCCCTAGCTTGTATTCTTGATATATAATTGGCATTGACGATTTGAAGTGGGCAACAACGTCCAGGCTGGGTTGCATTTGAATATGGCGACGTATTTGGCCCAGAGTGTCAATACGGCGGGAGAGACCCTGGGCACTTTGTCTTCTGACCCGGATGAGAAACGGAGATGTCTTTGGAGCATCTATCTTCTCCAAAACCTCCAAGGAGATGGGGTGCAAATGGCTCGACTTATTGCGGGTGTGCGGACCCCGTTTGATACCGGATCCGGGTTGTCTCCTACCTATGATTTAGGTTCCATGCCGGAAACCATGCCACTTAGTTCTTCGAAGGAGGATCTTGACCTAGTCTCTTATGCGATTCAAGTGGGCGAGGTTTGGTCCATGGCCATGGCGTATGCTGCGAGTCGAGTCGAACCGGATGCACCGGCGCCGTGGTCACCACGCTCCGACTATTCCATCGTCACGTACCGCCACATGGAGTTCGATAGCCAGGTGCCCCTGAAGTATCGCTACGACGCCAACAGATTCCACGAGCACCGCCTGCATGAGTTGAACCAACATCGCGAATACTGGGGTCCGTGGCTGTTCACACAGTTCCTCTACCTGGCTATCCCTTGTCTTCTAAACCACCCGTTCCTGTTATCAAGGAGGCTGCGCAGCTTCCGACATACCATGCCGCAGTCCTTTATCCGACAGTCATTCGAGACCATTACCAACAATGCCGCGTGGATCCTGCACCTAATTGATCTGATTGAGCACAAAGGGTTCGAGGTCTGCGACCCAACGCTTGCCCACTGTGTGCTTATCGTGGCCACGATCCACCTCCAACATAGTTTTGTCGAGGACCCGAGCTTTCGGGAGAAAGCGCGAAGGGGGTTTACGAAATGCGTCCGATTTCTTCATCCATTGGCGCAGCGATGGCCACACGTCCAAAACATGGTAGGGCTATGCCACCCAACAGCACTGTTCATCAATGCTATTAATCATTCGGCCATGTTAAGCGCCATTACGGGGAGGCAAGGCAGACTAGGCTAACTGCCCAACTTTAGATTGACCGACTTACTCGACTCCGAGAGAACGTCTCCGCGGGGGACCCTCAAGCATCCCACTCTCGGCAAGCATGGACCACCAACGCCCAGCTTCTCTGGGAACTCTTAGTCTACGACCGTGCAAGCCGATCTCCTCTCCCGAGCCAACTGCTCGGATCGACACTCTCAGATTCCTCGGGACGATTGACAGCTCGCATGACCCCAGACCCGAATTTTCCTTTAGTAGGATCGGCAGGGATCACTGGGCATAAAACGGTTGCCAAGGAGATCTACACGCACCCTCCAGAGACGGTTACAACACCGCCAGCAGTCCAGGCCGAAGCGCCGGCCGCGGTTGTACCTTCGATAGATCTCGACCCGTTCGGTATGATTGGAGACCCCACACTGGAGGGAATAACGGACCACATGTTTTTAGAACCTGAGAGTTATGGTCGAGCAATTGAAGATTGGTGGGAAGGCGATGCCTTAATCTAGTGGCTGAGTTACTGAAAGACGGATAGCTCGTCGCCAATCATCTGCACAGCGAATTTTGCCGGGAATCTGGACCAACATCTCCAACGGGATGAATTGTCGAAAGAATAGAGACGAAGGAAGCTATGAACAAGCCACCTCCAACAACGTGGCAAGGCGCAGACCAAGACCAACCCTGGTGTTGGAAAATTCATCGTTGTCGGAACCGCTGGCGCGAACTCGGCGGCTAGATTTCAATGTTGTTGGGTCTGCCTCGCTCCCGAAAACAGTTTCACTGGAGAATTCACACCTTCGCCATTAACAACCAGAATGAATGGAAACGATCTAGAATTGTTTGTTATTCACTTATTAAACTGCATGGGGAAAGGTGTGCTCCACGTGAGACCGCAGCACTGCCGTGTTTGGTGGTGTTTCTGCGTACGACCCAGATCAAACCAACAAGGTTTGGAGAAGCGCCGCCTAAATTGCAGTGCATATGAATGCAGGTGTGCAGGTATGTAATATTTGGCGTTGGGCTGAATTGGAATACAGATGGGCCCTTCGCCAGACTAGTTTTGAATCTAGGGGGATACATGTATCCATCGTTTGGGGTGGTCTATATAAGAGGCCAGGGTCTATTCTTTCCCTGATGTTTTTAACAACACAAATCTACATCCGACTTCGAGAAGCCCCATCTTCTTGTGATCTATTCAAGAGCCTTAAGACCACCATAGTCACCATGTGGATAGCTTCCTTTGTTTCGCTCCTCCTCCTCTCGGCCACCGCTGCGGGCGCCCTACCAACCAACCTCCCTCGAGACGCATCGTCCTATTCATATCTATTCGAAAATGCCCCCGATGACCTCAAACTAATCAACTGCCCACTCGGAAACTCGGTTCACTTCCCCGAATCGACCCTGCCAGCTCCATCCAAAGGCCTAGAGCTCAAGTTCATGACCATCGGCCGCGGAACCCAGAACTACACCTGCCCCGCAAACAACAACACCGCGAAACCCAAAGCCACCGGTGCAACCGCAAACCTCTTCGATGCATCCTGTATCGCAGCTCTACACATAGACAGCGACTCCGGAAACCAATCCCCCATACATATCGTCCCTGACGTCCTCAAACCCATCGCAATGGGCACTGTGGATTTCCTAGCTGATATGCTAAGACGCACCCGGGGTCAGAATATGGAAATTGGAAAGCATTATTTTACTGCAGACGGGGTGCCCTTTTTCGACCTTCGCTCGCAACATTCGTCCAATGATTGGCTGTCTTGCCAGAAGGAAGCTGAGATTTCCGCGCCTGAGAGGCCCGGAAACGAAGGTAATGAGGACGTGGCATGGCTGAAGCTGAAGCACGTTGACGGAGGCTTGAATGTGAGTACCCCCTTTACTTGTTGACTAGACATTCTTCTATATGTTCATACTGTATGCTAATACTTGTTTCTAGGAGGTTTACCGCCTACATACAGCCGGCGGCGCGCCACCTGCTACATGCGAGGGCGTCTCTGGAGAGTTTACGGTGGATTATGCAGCCGAGTATTGGTTCTATGGTTGATTGAGAGCATAAAGTACTTTGAGATCGGTGGCATTTCCTGCATTTACCTAGGTGGTGTTGATCTTTTTAAACTTTCTTTTCATTCTGGCGCACACAGCATCCTATCGGGTGGACGAGTCTTTTACTCTAGCATTAACTTTGGGAAGACGACAAACTGCGCAATGAATCACCATATCTATAGCATGAATCCCTCGTACTTGGCCCGTACGTTGGCCGATACCTTAGCCCGTCCTCCGAACCCATTTACCGTACTAGGCAGATGGTCGCACTTTCCTAACCAGGTTATTGCGACTATATTCCATCATGATATAGTTATAGGGCAAGTGCCATGGGGTGCAGTGGTGAGTGCATGCTGGGTCGTCCCTTCCCTGTTTTACCTCTCTAGGTGATCGTACCTCCCAACTTAGGTATTATCGTAACTAGATATATAGGGCAAGAGCGATGAAACCGGTTGGTTCGCACCTTCCCGTCCCTTCCCACCCCCAAAATATAGTTTGGGAATGGCTCCTTCTACATTCCTACCTACTTGTTAGATAGCTGTTCGCTCCTTCCTGTCTCAATGACTTGTAGAGAAGTACAATTTCATCGCCCGCAGTCCCCCGCCCTCCATTACGCTTTCCCATCCTGTGCCGTCACGGCCGGATATCTTCCACCTGAGTTTCATGGTCCTCTTTACTCCACCTGCATCCCATTCATTCTGCCCTTTTGGACTTTGTGTAAAATAAAATAAGCCTTGCCCATTGTGACACATTGAACCTGAACTCTCCCGCGCACATAGGATTATCTGGCTCAACTCCGTCACCAGTGAACGAGGCAGCGAAGGGTGTGAGCAAAAGAGTGAATTCCCCCAATCAAAGTTTGCTGCTATGCACTGCAGAGCTTGAACCCAAAATCTCCTACGAGCTACATAAATGCAATATTGACTAACCGTGAGGAGGACTGAAGTGAGCTGATGTGTCGGGGGTGTCCGGTTCACATATCGATTTCCCGATTTGGTGAAGGATGGAGCCTGGATGGTCGGGACTTTAATATCTTCTAGCCTCGAAGTCCGCTTTTTTATACGGATATTTGGTGGGACGACAGTTATGGCGGTAGGACAGACAGCGTCCTACTTAATACCCGACTTAGGTGGCCATATAGCTGGTAGGGTGTATGCCCTAAACGCGGGCTCTCCAGTGGTATTTGCTCAATTACTTGTAGTGAAGGGAACCTTGATATCATCAATTCTGACCTGCAGATAAAGTGACACGATTCTCTGAAAATCGACTATCAAGCTACGAGTATTACGGTACACCCACGAAATAAAGCACACCTGAAGCGACCTCAAAAGCCCAATGAACAACGCAACATGGATATCAGAATTCTTTCCATAACGCCAAATCAGATTCACAACATAGAAAGTAATAAATAAGACAATAGATATAGGAAATTTAGCCGAAATGAATGCATCCATCATTGAGAGACTCGACGCGATTACGCGGCGGCTGCGAAGCGCTTCTTCCGAGCCTCCAAAGCCGCCTTGTCCTTTTCGCTCAAGCCATTCGCCGCGGCGTTATTCGTACTACTCTTCTGACTTTGGCCCTGCTTCTGGTTCTGACCCTGGTTGCGGTTGCCACGCCCACGGTTGCGCTGGTTGTTCCGTCCCTGGAAGTTCCGTCTCTTACCACCACGACCACCTTGCTCGTTGTCACCGTGGCCTCGCTTCCGTGATCGCTCCGGCAGAGCCTGGTCAAGTCGGCTAACACTTTCAACACTGGGGGCTTCTTCATCAGCGGTTCCAAACCGCTTAGCCCGCTCAAGCTTCTTCTCCGCACTGTCGATCGCAGCCTGAGATTCCTCCGTGATACCAAACTTCTCTGCTCGAGCCTTACGCTTCTTCAATTCCTCTTCAAGGTCTGTCACAGAAAGACCGATTGAGAAGTTAGGCGCCGGCTTCTCTTCGGCAGGTTGTTGAGCTTCCTGCTCCTCTGCTGTTCCTGCAGCTGCAGCCTCTGCGCCGCCTTCCTGAGCCGCTTCCGCGCTCTGGGCTGCCTCCTCTGTTTTCGTTCCTTCAGCCTGGGGGGCTGCGCTCTCAGCAGGAGCAGGAGCCGCAGCCTCAGCGGGTTTCGCGGCCGCGGCAGCACCAGCGGTAGGAACCTCATCATCCTCCCAGTCGATTACATCGTCGGCGTTCTCGGTCTGGGCGGGCGCAGCGGTGCTCGCGTTGTCGTTTTCCTGGAGGCGGGAAACCATATCGGCCTTCTTCCCGCCATGAGGGAGGCCTCGAGACTTGAGGATCTCGACAAGCTCTGCGTTTGTTTTCTTAGCGTAGTCGGTAGCCATTGCGAGGAAATGAGGTGTCAATGGAGGGGGTTCGGTGTTCTAAGGGTCGAAATGTTCTGTCGCTGGGACGAAAGGGTTTTTGAGCTTGGTAAGGAAAAGTCAGCGTTGAGCTGGCGCAGGGAAATATATGTGTAGAAGATGCTTTAAATAGATCTGCGCATTATTGAATGGGCGGTTTGGTGATAGAGGGAAGTGTTGGTGAAAGAGATGCTCATAAAGAACCCTTTCATCCAACCGTTCGGCCTGAACGCGTTGACGCGGTTTCCAGGAGCTCGAGTCACGTGTATCACGTGATTCAATTTCCTTTCTTCGGCGATAAAGAAATGCAGCCTCAGGCTGCGAATATACTGAGCTACAAACTATTGTATTCCCATTGGGAAGTGCAGGCGACAAGAACCTGCTTTTTCTGAATGGTCTCCGGTCAACATGGCTTCCAAAACCAGTGCTGTATACCTAGTCTCGAACCCTCCCGGTCAACAGCCTCGCGCCTAACTCTTCACCCTGACTCGAGTGGAAACACGTCAACAGCACCCACGCAGGGATCTTGATCTCGGAATCGGCGACCGCGAGACAGCTTAAGCCTTAAGCGCCTCGGACAATTACAAAAAGCGACGATCTGAGCTTATCCACGTCGGAGCTCCCGAGGGGATGACAGCTGGAAGACGGGAAGCTCGACTGATGTGGCAGACGTTCTGTGGTTGTGGCGAGGCTTGCCCTGCGTCATTGGACGGGCACTGCCACAGATCTGGCTGCGTGGCTCAGCCGTATTTGCACTAGCCTCGTGTCTGACAAGTGACTCGACTTTTCGTCCTTGACTGTTTGGGTTTAGTGTATTTTAATGGGTTTGGAAGTATACAGCGACGTTTACTGACACTTGAGGTCGGGGTCCTGATGTGGTTTCGGAAAAGAATCCGCTTTGCAAGACACGGAAGCCTAAGCACCGTTTCTGCTTCCTCAGTCTGTCATGGGCGGCAAGATTCGAGAAAGCGTGCCCCGGATAAGTCCTAACATGCCTCATCTATCAGTAGAGTAATCGAGCCATCTTTCACCGAGTCAAAGTTGACGGTTACTCCCAAAGGTGTTATTAAGATTGTCACCCAAGCGATACTATTGGTCAATTCTCTTCATGAAGTGGCCAGAGAGACTGGATATACACTGGGTGCGAAGGTTAGGTACTTTGACTGTCAAGGAGCAAAGTCAAAACGGGATGACAATTGGATGACGAGGGCTTTCGCGGAGGAGACAACGACGGAAAGGATAGGATCTGAACAGAAGAGTAGGTAGGTCTAAATCCTATTGTACAGTATGCACTGAGATGATTTAGCACTACGAAGGGTGAGTGATAAGATTGTGACACAAAGAATAATGGGCTCATCTGCATAGTGGCAATATTGGTATGAATTTATTATGTTAATGCATCTGGATACGTAGTACTGAGTACAGCGTATATTTAATAAATTAGATCTTCAGTCGGTGAGAGCGGAGCGGCATTGGAAAACCGGTCTTGGATACCACAAGCGACCACGTGCGGATCGCGTTGGGGTGCTGGAGAGCGATAATTGATTTGGAGTTGGATGTTATCACCACCCGCAGGTATTCAGCTCTGCCTCCAGTGATCGACTTGCAATCGGTGTATCCCGTGTCGTCCACTCTCTATCGTCATTCCTTGATTAATGAGTCACGGGGCGACAAGCACAGCTGAACTGAACTGCGGCGCGGCAAGCGGTTCCTGCAGGAGACCCGATCGACGCTTTGGCTGCAGCTTCACTGGCGACTGGCGACTGACGACTGGGACACCGTGGTCGATGCTTTGCATGCTCTCTCAACCGCAGGATGCGAAGAAGGAAATATACATAACAAACTTTAACTAGCATGTTCTCCTGATCCAATTCTCCGATTGGGATTTAAGACTACTGATTGGCTTCGGTGGCTGAAATTGACATCCTTGTCAATTCCCCGTTGAACGGTTTGATTTACCGCCATCTCCACTTGGGACCCTCCAGCATCGCCATGGCCTTTCCTTCTTCTGACGAATCCCTTCGCAAGGCTGCCATTTGTTCATCAGACTAAAACTAGGTCCATTGCTCCGCGCCTGTTGGCCGACCAGTCCGAGTCGGCCGTGAACCGCCCAAGGCTCAGTGAAAGGTTTAGCGGCGGATCTGGAGCCCTGGACCCACGGCTCAGCGCGACCCCGGCCATCGCGCAGCGACCACAGAATGACTAGCATCGCCCCAGACTCAACTGCCAGCCGTTCTGTTCCAAACAGCGACTTTCTCTGGTTCACGGCCCGTTCCAACGTAACTTTGAGCGGAGGTCTCAGCGTTAAGTCTAGGATACCCATTCAAGACCATGACTGGCTAGTGGGATGTTCCCAGCATCAACGTTGTATGTGACGGTCCGACTGTTATTGTCCAATCCGGTCTCTGTATAGCGGTTTCTTGGTGCTGGCTGTGTAACGAGGGGTTCGGAGCGAACCTTCCAAATTCTCCGTTTTTGCTTTCTCATCAGGGGTAACCCCTCTGGACAAAGGATGTTGTCTGTTAGCAAAAAAAGTCCCTGAGAAGCCCAGTATGAAACATTCAGAGTGCTGCTTAGCTGAGATAATATCGGCGTTGGAACTGGGGCGCCTTGTCGTACTTACTGCCGCAGTGCGCCTTGCTCGTATGCGTCCCGGGCAGTGGGGTGATGCGAGTTTTCTTTTTTTAGGACCCCAAGACAAGCGAACTGAAAAAACGCGCACCGCTCTGGAGATCGCCTTGATGCATCCTGAGTAGTCGATTCAAGAGGACGAGAGTGCTCCGTAATCCTCTCGTAGCGCCAGAGGGATTGAGATACGAATCAAGTTGTCGTCGGTCTCTCCGGTGGTGATCGACTCTGGTCAGTGACCACCACCTGACCCGCGGCTGACTGTGTCTCCAGAGATTTTCCAACAACTGAGGGAAGAAGTCCGATCCCTCGTCAAATCAGACCACATTACTCCAGAAACACAGACCAAGTAGAGCTCTGAACTACTGCAGAATGCCTGCGCCCATCAAACTCGCGACGCTACAGTCTCAACTAATCGGCGGGTCCAGATTCTGAGAGTATTCCTCTTTTTCTCTATGGCCATTCTGTGAAGGCCGTCGTTGCGCTATCTCCCGCCACTCGCCTGGCTTTACCCTGTCATCTAGCATTATTCAACAGGCTCTGAAGCCGGTGATGCCGCGTCCTCTGGGTTCGCGCCAGTCATTGTATGCAAAATAAGTGAAGGAAGCGGTGGGTCAATATGGCTCTCTCCCGTTTACCCACAGTTTTGTCGCCCTCTGTACCCGTGCACCCAACGGCGTCTGACTGTTGTGTCTGACCCTATCCCCCCTCGAACCACGCTTGAAGCAGTTTGATAATGTGAAGAAAAAATTTGTGCACCTCTTGCGCCAATGATCTTCGCCGTCACACCAACGTCGAATCCGAGACCCGTGTCGATCGCCCACATCGCGCCAGGATCCCTCATCGTCGTCTCTCGATGGATCGTTAGCCTGCGAATAGGGATCTGAGTCCCCCACTAGGCCCAGAAGCCCCAGCAGGGTTGGATTTAGCGCGAGGCACGTTCTCTTGTAGAAAAAGGTCCAGAAGCCAGATCTATCCTGAGTCAAGAGCGCTGCAACACCATTTCTCTCAACCTCTCGTTTTTCGACCGCTACTTTCATTTATTCCTTTTTGTTACACCCGCGGCTGGAAGTCTCAGTATACCCATTCCTGTTCGAGCCTAGCCGCCTTTTGGAAGTACATGCGACCTCTGACGTGGTCGTGCAGACCCAGCTCGGATCTATTTTGCCTTGTTAGCCACATCGGACCTGCCTGTGGCGGAGCGCCTGCATACCTAGCACTGTGCGGCTTTCGCATGTATTTTCTTGCCGCCTATTGCTCTTTTTTTTTTCCCGCTTTATGATTAAGCTGCAGCTTTATATTTTTAACTAGCTGCCTTACTTTTTCCGACGTCACTTTTATTTTGCTTAGAAAAGGTGCTGGTTTCCTTTCTACCTACTTCAACGGTACCCGCGCGCAGGCTGCGATTTCGGCATATTTTTTCCTCGCTTAGATATACTATCGCTCGCGCGAACCAGTTCCTTGGGTCGTCTAGTCGCAGATATACGGATCGCATACCATGACCCTCGAGTGTAAGTGTGTCGCTTCTTTTACCACCCGCTTTTAACCAGTATACTCACAGATGACTATTTATAGTAGATTTATAACACACCAACTTCGACGCCGGAATGATTTCAAGTTCTCATCGCCCCGCGCCACGTTCTAACTTTTACTTCGAGATTAGAGCTGGAAATTGAAGTCAAGGTCACACTATGTCGTACAGATCCGATGGCGGGCGAATACCCCGGTTGAGGGAATTCGGGCATCAAGCGCGAAACGCCTCAACGCCAACGATCGCCACCCAGTCCAGCTCTTATGGGTCGGCGAGTGCGCAGCCTTCAAGACCACAGATCCCGCGACTGATGACACAGTCAACAAAAACCAGAGCCAGGGCGGCCTCGATGTCTGAAGCAGAAGAGAACCGTCCAATCGTCGCACAATCAAATCCTATCCTCACTCCCGGCTCTCGCCCGTACATGTCCTCTCGAGCGCCTACTCATCCAACAGATCTTCAGAACACTACGTTAGACCGACACGTGCCGCGAGCCCTGCATACTGCTGCCGTGCCCCAGACCCCTATCAACAACCCACCGCCAGTCCAATCCCGTCCACGGAACGTACTGCGAAGGAAGGCGCCTACAATAGGTCAGCATAGCGCCAATAACACACTGCAGACTGAGTCGACGAGACCAAGTGGGTTGAACGTGATCATCCCAAACAGTGCCGCTCTCGATCAAACACAGCTAGGGTCTTCGCAATCTTCAAGTCAGACAGAATTGGCAAGGAAAACGCCATCGCCAATGGTTGCCCCAGACCAGCCTACTGAACCTGTCACCGAACAACAGGTCCACCATGGCCCAAAGGAGCTGGCAAGTCTTCGGACTACTGTTAACACCCAGAATCTACCACCATTCACTCCCATATTTCCCTCTGCTAGCACGCCATCTACACGATACTCTGGGTCACCTGGTATCTGGAGTAGAACGTCCGCATCCACACCCGCTTCTTTGTCGTCATGTTCACCGGGTATTACTCAACCTACGAAGGTTGGTCCTCGATTGAGGCAGCCAAGCCCCTCACATACTAGGCTTCCAGTGTTTTCACCTCCAGGGCAAAAGCCCGGCCTGCCAAGTAGCCCGGCAGCTGGGAAGACGAGATCGCCTAATTTAGCTCCTGGATATGGATCAGCTACGTCGCTTCTCACTGATAACCGCGAGGATTCTGCGGAGGTTTTTGAAACCGCGAGGTCTCCGCCTCCGGCACCCAGTCTACTGCCCAGAAAGACGTCGACAAAATCTAGTATCCCAAGGCAGGTCACGGATAATACGGAATCCCACCAACCACCGGAGAAGAGAGAGAATAGTCAGCTGCCCGAGTTAAGTGATATTCTCGGGAAACGGTCCAACCCTAAACCATCGGGCAAGATTCCCGTTAGACCAAGCAGAGAAGGCACTGAGAAATTGGACCTGGAGCCATCGCCCGTCGTCAAAACAAATATACCCCCTCGCGCAATAAAGGGTCATAGACGGCGCATTTCTGGGGGGAGTTCCACAGGTCTGGCTTCGAATCAATCGGCGGCTACATCTGTTGATTCACTCAGTTCTATGGCTTCGTCCCAAATTCGCAGTCCCTCGTCGCCTGAATTGGCACGAAAGTCACCAAAAACGTTGACGAAGGAACCACGGAAAGCTACAGCGCCAGATTCAAGCCCTGTAAAAACTCGGAAGTTTGGACTTTTCCCTCGGAAATCGAAGCCTGAGCTGGATGCTGGTCAAAACGAAGCTCGATCCGCACGGAAAGGCCCCGCTGCTGGGACGGGCCACGAAGGCTACGGAAAGTATGGACAGCGCGGCCGCAAGTCCAGTGTTAGCAGCACGACTGACACTAGGGCAAGATCGACTAGCACGGCGAAGTCTGTTTCGAGCAAAGGTAGTGGCAGAAGTCGAGCGGACACAGAACTTGACGATTTCTTCCTCGCACGTTTGGAACCAGTGTATCTTAACGGCGGTGGTATGGACGACGCTACTTTATCAAGAACACAGAGTGAGCAAAGTACAGGCGAACTGAGTACAAAGTCAGCACCCGGTCCTACTCACCGGCCGGTTCCACCTGCCGGATATCATTATGAGCCTTCGCAGGTTTCGAAGAGAGCAAGCACTTTCAAGGAATCTAACCGCAGGGATTTGTCAAGCCCGGCAACCATTTCCGCGTCTAACAGTCAGAGCAAGGTCCCAACTCTCGCCAACCCGGAGAAATCCAAGACTCGGCCGGGCGTTCATCCTACTCAGATTCCGTCGCGCAAGAAAGAGTCCGATAGCCATACTCCGCCACAGGCCCAGTCGAAAAAACCATCTAAGCGCGGACTCAATATGAAGTGGCCATTCTTCCACAGAGATGCGGCACCTGCTGTTCCTGACCCGAAGCCTGCCTCCCAGCTGCCTGCACAAGTTGCAAGTCTTGGAAATCGCCGCCCAGTTGCTCACTATGCGTTGGTTGATACTGATTCCGACCCATTGGAAGAAATATTTTATAATCTGGAAGACTCTCCGCCAACGGAAGAAACAGAAGACGACGACCATATGCCACCAGTGGAAATACCCGAAGGGTTGAGGATCAAAAAACAACACGAATCTGTTCTTCTCCCGTCCCCGCCGAAGCTACACAGTGAATATGCAGTGACAAAACCCGCTTCACCCAACGTGGGATTTTCCAAGGAAACCATGTATACCAGCCAGGAGCCAAGTCCCGAAGAGCGCCCAAGCCGGCTAGCTTCTGTAGGAAGAATCCCGCGAGTTGTATCTCGAAAAGACCGACAACACAGGCCAGCTTTGCAGTCCTTCTCGCGACCATTTAGTGTGGCCGAGGACCCTTCGTCCTTGACTGCCATAGCCCCTGACCAACCGCGCGACGAGCCCGGCCCCAGCGGGAATGCTCAAGGCCTGCCTCTTGAGGCGCATCGCAAACCAGGAAACACTGGATTTGACCTAACTTCGCCGTTTAGCGACCCCATGAAGGGGAGCGCCCTCGACTTCCTTGCGGGCCCTTACTCCAATAATGAATTCTTATCATTCTCACCTCCTCGAAAAGATTCATTATTCTCAACATCGAGCGGGTCTGAGAGTCTTGCCGCTATTACTGCTGTTGTTCCCGGACCTGAAGCCGAGCTTATGGAGGATGAAATATGGGGTGAATATGATGAATTTATTGATCATGTCCTCTCTCCGGAGACTCCAAACTTGCCGTTCCCTGGTGGACTAGAGCCTCGAGAGAAATTTGAGCTCGCGGCAAGGGCAAGTCGTGCTCTCCAGGCTGGGCTCAACAGCGGTCTCGCCGTGCCTGTGTCATCGCCCGAGCAGCCCACAGTTTCTCTGACTCCTGCATCGCCCCGAGGCAGCGTCAATTCGGTTCGCCTACGGCGTTCGAAAATTGCCAATGCCCTTCACTCGTCCCTTAGCCCGACTTCACAGCCTTCGGTGAGTGATATGATGGCACGTTTCCGCGATGACCAGGAAGAAGTACCTACCCCCTACTACAATACGGACGTGCAACTACCGGTCATCACTGTTGAACAGCCTCAGCCAAGCATAGTCAGTTCACCAAGTTTGGGCCCGTCCCCGAGTTTCGAGAATTGTCGCCAGCGGAACACCATCCTGTTTGACATTGCTGAACGTGACCGTGAAGGACCAACGGCACAGACAAATATTCGATCAGGCTCTCTAATGACCAGTCGTTGGCTGTCTTTCGGGAGAGTTCTTTTCAGTCCTGCGCATAACCATGTCAGGGAAGGGGTACAGAAGAGGATTTTGGTAGTCGATGGGCTTGGAAACGATGACTGGTCGTTCTACTGCGCCCTGACGTACCCAAATTCAGACGTATACTGCCTACACGAGGGACCTATTCATCCTGCGTCCACTCATCCAGCTGCGTGGCAACCCCCATCAAACCACCATACAATCCATCATGCCAGTCTCGAGAACCCAGTCCCATTCCCCAAGGGCTTCTTTGCCGTGACCGTTTTGCGATTTCCAGCCGCATGCTCGGAGGCAGCCCAAAACAACACCATCTCGGAATGCAAACGCGTCCTCCGTCCTGGTGGCTATCTGGAAATGAGCATCCTCGATCACGATATGGTAAACATGGGAGTCCGCACACGCAGGGCCGTACGAAAACTCAAGGAAACAATGTACCTCTCGGACCCTAGCATCAGCCTCAAACCCGCAAGTGACAACATCCAGAAACTGCTTGGTAGCCACGGATTTGACAACCTCCGCCGTTGCATGGTCCGCATTCCGGTCGCGGGGATGATCGTTCGCTCGTCCGCCTCTTCCTCGTCCACTACCTGCTCTAACCCGTCCACCCTGACAACCGCCGCTATAACATCCTCCACGGAGCTATCTGCTACATCAGGCTCCTCCGGAGGACAGCGGTCAAACACACACGAGAAATCCTCCTCCAACGATACCGTCCTCTCTCTCGGAGACCTGCTTTCTGACCCCTTCCCATCCCCATCAAATGACGAATCGATCCGGAAAATCGTCGCCCGCGTCGGCCGCTGGTGGTACACCCGCTGTTACGAAAGCCCCGTTCTCCCCAATGGAGACGTTGACCGCAGCCTCTGGGCCGACAAAAAGATCCTCCGCGAGTGCCAAAAACGAGGAACCGGATTCCGATTGTTGATCGCATATACGCAGAAGCCGAGCGAGAAGCGTCGAACCGCAAGTGTTTGACATGATTCGATATTATGATTTACTATGATGATGAAAACCAATGATTGACGACTCATTCATGCTATACTACTTGACCAGCATTATTTAATGATCTCTTTTTCTTTTTGATATTTCCCGTTTTGATGCACTTTTGCGCGATTCCCCCTTTGTCATTTTCATGTACTTCACTTCTTTCCTACCATAAGCTGGATCTTTGGGTGGACTTTTGCTTTGTTTTTATCTTATTTCCCCCCATCCTACAAGACCCAAGACTGTAGCCAGCAATGGCAAGTATCAGATACAGATGACATGACTTAGGATTAATACGGAATATAACGGGCCCAGATAACGGTCTACATTATTGAATTAAATTTCCCTGGCTTAAATACTCTAATTCTTTAAAATGGCAGTATACTCAAATCTTCGTTATCATAATTAGGTGCGGGTCCTGCATATCGCTTGCGTAGGTGGTGGTGTTGACGAAGACTTCAATATATTTATCTGTTGCGGCAGCTTCCTACGACTGCTCGTGATTGTATATATCCCACGGCCTGTAACGGACCGTGGCCGTGAACCGGTCAAGGTCTAGATGTACAAGCTAGACACTTGAATATTTCAGATGGGACATGCTCTCGGCTGAATGATTGTTCGTCAAATGGTCCAAAAGCATTGGTGTAAATTTGAGCGTACTCTCGAAGCCTGAATACTCGTGTGGGGTTCTCTATGGCCCTAAATAGCACATTATTTAATGTCTATCTTATGGAAGGGATGAGTCGAGGGAGAGAGGGGGGTGGATGATAATCCTGCTGAACGGACGTAGAGTTATACATATTAGAGAAATGACGATGTTTCTTAACGACCCCAAGTTAGTCGGGTTACTTCACTTGGCTACGGCGCTCTAGCTGGTGGTTGTAGGGGAGGATTTCATACACTGACGTAGGAATATAGAAACAGAAGCATGGTATTATTGCCTACGACGGGGTCTATGCTAAGTGAAAGGAGGTTTGTTTCAATTGTCGCTTGGACAGGAACAACATCCTGCAAGTGCAAAGGAGGAGCAAAGGGAGACTTTTGGCTGGACAGCTAGCTACACCTTTCGTATCTGAGGTAAAATAGAGGACAATGGCCTCTCCATTGTTCTCTTGCGCTCCTCGACACGGGGCATGTCTCGACAAACTATAGCGAGGAGTTCATTCACCGGTCCCTCAGTCGCGAGGAAGTCATTTTCCGGAGCGAAAAATGGCACGCAGTTGGGTGGAGGCAATACAGTACTTTTGTATAGGAATCACAGACCCCAAAGCTCTCCGCTCGAGCTCATCGGTCGATGAGACGTAGGCTGATGTGCTGTCGGCCGTTCTCTACCCCGCAAGCCATCTATAAACTTCCATGGGTATAGCAAAGCCTCTTTGTATCAAACTGAGGTAAACCCTACAGGGAAAGTATGCACCCCGCCCGCGCCTCATACGATTCTCCAACTTTTGTATTGTCCACTGAGTCTCGGCCGGGAGGCTATTCACAAGATGGTAAGTTAGCTGAACTGACCATGTTGAGTCTCGACCAGGGATGTTGTTATGACAGGTGCCTCGCCACGTCTAGGCTTGAGGCCATGGAAAACGATGCATGCTTGGGTGGAGGGGTTGATCGCGCTCGGATCTGTGTGTCGCGTCTTCCATCCGGCACTACCGATGGCTTCGAGCTCCAGCCAGCCAGAGCATTCGTTTAGCAAGAGACATTCTGGTGGCGGTGGCACTCGTGTTTTTTTAGGGGGGCATTAAGCGCCAAAGTGAATGGGGGCTTCTCGGATAATAAAGTTTAGGGGAGGCACCCAGAGTTTGGGAGGGAAGGCTAGACATAAGAGACTCGAGATATTGCACAAGGGTAGGTCAGAGGTTGAAGGTCGGAGAATTTTGATATTGCAGCGCAGCAGCAGTGCACGAGGCATTCAATTGCGAAGGCGGGGTGGCAAGTGGCAGTCCAATAGTATACCTAAGGCATATTGGTTCGATTTGCAATGCGTCGCAGGACGATGATCCGGTTGATCCTCGATGAGCATACGTTTATTATCGTCAGGGATAATTCAAAGTGATGCTTCAAACCACACTCTTACTCGTCGAAGCTGCGGCGGAGGTCTCATCGAGCTCTGAAACCTCTCTCGATGAATTTTGGGTCCGTGGGTATGTGATTACATACAAAGCGTCTTGAGCTCTTGCGTTGAAACAGCGCCGTTATCGAGCTTTGGCCTCTGAGGGCTGTGTGGCTGCAGATAAAATGTCAGTTCGCGACACTAAAATAAGCCCGTAAGCTTCGAGCCCCACCACGAAATGCGCCATCAACAGCACTGCACGGCCTGGCGTGGTCTGGACAGACATCTAGTGGCTTGTCATTGTCACCTCGCGATGTCTGGGCGATGCGAAGCCGCCCATTGGGCCATTAATTGTACGGCAGGCGCCATGGCGTACTAGGGTGCAATTGATAGATTTTAATTCTAGGGCCTCGCTCGCCCCAGGTACCGAGTCCGAAAGTCGCAATACCTCCTGGAACAGTCGCTCTGTTTCCCGCAGTTCCGTGCCCGGTGGCCAAGTAGTCAGCTGGTCAGACGGTGCTTGATTGCCCGAGAGCCTGCAGATTCTTTGCATAGAAGCCGAACTTTGTTCCAAACTAGGTGTCTTAGAGCGCCATTCTGCAAAGTATGATAGGAATACTGGCGGTCGGAGTCCCTGAGGCGGACATCTATTTGTCCCGGTTGCGGCTTATACCGTCGGCCTCAATACAAATCCATTATGGAGTCCTCTGGGCGTAGAGGGTCCTTGCTCCGACCATTGCGGGGATACGCAACTTAACCGCCCAAGGGCAGGTGGATCAAAGAGTTTTGATGGAGTCGAAAGGTTAGTGTGCTATTCCGGAGTACGTCGCTCCATGTAAAGAAGCGGAGAATTGTGTCGTCTGCTGATAAGGGACGAGAGACACCAATGCATGCAAGACTCCTAGAGCACAGTCCCCATGGGGGCGCAACGGGCCCATAATCGGGAAACGACCGAAGAAAACACCGTCAAATCTGCAATAATCCAAGCAGATCTAGCCGGGACGGGCCTTCCTAGTCAGAGATTCATCTCCGGTATGGAGCAACGCTGGTTGACGTCTGTTCACTCGATACTACCTCTGTCGAACACTGCATGACTTCCTATTCATTCGGCTTTCGACAGACAAACCCCCGAGAGCTCGTGAATAGCCTCCTGACCATGCAAAGGCAAACTGACCGCTTCTTCAAAGAAAAAGCTAAACACAGTAGTTGGATTATGATAAAGAATCTACCAGACTTTGGAGGGAGGGCTCAAAAAGGTAAACCGAATGGAGGGCTCGACCGTCGCCGCTATGTCGATCTCAGAGCACTGACGCACAAATCATCGCCGGTGAACCTTTCGGGAGCTCAATACTTTCGACAGGCGAAACAACCGGGATAAAAGTAAAAGATTAGTGCCTGGAGTATCGACGACTCACTCCTGTGTATCTTGTGCTTGTTGAGGGTGTCAGGAGATGGGCCTTGACAGCGCAGAGAATCGAGATGACAGGGATCCATGTCAGAGCGCTGCGAGGGCGCTCAGATTGAAGGGGAATGAGTTTCAAGGGGGTAGTCTGCCCCTCATCTTTCCACTCTGGACTGCGTGGTCCTCAAAAGGATTTACTGGCGATCCATGTTGATCTTTTGCACGCCATTGGGGTTGCTTATCCTCTCTGCTAGAAGACAGTGGACCTGCTTGGCCTCTGTTCTAGTCGTAAGAATCTGAGCAGCAAAATAGCGCTTTCCATATAAACAATACTGTATTCAACTGGGGCCAAGATAGCCGGGGCGCCAGTAGCTGATGCAATAACACCGGTATTAAGAGGTTAGAAAGAAGGGAGCTCGATGAGAGGCTTGCCAGGTTCCCTGTTTCTTTGGACTCGGCGACTGGCACAAGGGTGCTAATTGGCCTAAGACTTTTCCACAGACACCTCAGCCAATATCAACGATGGATGGGTCGATCAAAACACAGAGAAACCCGTAATGATAATGGCCGTTTTCCACTCAACCGTGAGGTCGGCGCTGGGCCTTATTTGGGAAACAGTTCTCTCACAGCAACAGATACTAACGGTGGGTCCATATAGCTTTGATGAACAGAATTAAATACCAATATTATTAGCAAATCGAATAGTGAGTGGCAAACCATGGCGCTGTGCTACTATCCAGAGGAAATACTACCCATCACTCAGCCGGAAATGGCCGAGCAACAGAGCCTGGAGTGAAATTGCCTGGGTGGACAAGCGCCAGGGTCCTTGGTTGCCATTATTCAATATTGTGACAATGTACTCTGTAATCTTGTAAGAGAGCTCGAGCCATGCCCTCAGTGATTTTCGATGCCCATCCGTCCTCCGAATTCCGGAAGGGAATGGTGCAATTGAATTGAAGAGCACTCGTATCATACTTGCATGCACCGGTTTTATTGTCATATGTTTCGACTACGTCCAGAGTATGTCCAATTCTTCCACAGGGAACAGGGAGGAAGGTGCTCGACTCATGTTACACAACATATCCAAGCGAACGAGGGCCAGAATAGACGGTGCAGACAGCACTGGGGTTGAGGGTGTAGGGCAACCGTCTCGATCTAGGTAGGAAGAGAGTGAACAACGCCATTGCTGCCCTTACAGATTAATGAGGAAGGAATCAGACGTGACTACACTCCATGTTCACGGTCGGCAGGTATTGGTAAACCTTCCCCAAGTCGGAGGTTCCTGTGATCCTCTGCAGCGAATCACCGATGCGCCGGAACCGGTCTGCAGCCATATAGATTGTCCGGTCAGAAGCCAAGAGGGGATGCACAACTTCTTCGCCGTCAATCAATTGTGATAATTGGTTAGCAGCGGTGTAATTCCCTAATCCTATCATTGTTGATGGTCTGTGCAGACATCATGGATATGTGGTGATGAGTGAAAGGGAGTTCCCGGACGGGAGCGCAGAACTGAACTGGACTCCGGAGTCGTGGAATGAAGCCCGAATGTGTCAGTAGGCCATGACGTCACACATTGCAGTTTCCAAGGAAGGTCGCCCCTTATATCAATATCCTCTTTCCAGCTCACCAGCGTTCCTGATCTCATATCGGAGCAAGATCGACGACGATATATATGCCGACCGGGCAATTGAATTTCATAACGTGAAACTGTGGTACAGAAGGAATAGATAAAGTTCTTGCACCCGCGGAAACTTCATCCAACCGAGTCCTGTTGTTTAGATTTTGGTACAATCGTGACCTGGGGTAAATTCAATTCATAAAAATCAATGCCGCCCTTTACATGCCCCCCATAGCGCCGAAGACGTGGTCGTCCACATGCCTCGCTGTCTGCGACTAAGAAATAGTAGCACAGTGGGGGAAATGCTGATCAGTATGGAGTGGTGGCCCACCGACTCCAGAAACCCCATTCCTGCCTCAGAGCCGTGTATGCATCAAAAGGAGCGGAGTATACTAGGGCCGCTCATAGTAGCGGTTGTGAATGGGGTCCAACACTCTTTTTCGAGTTAACGACGGTTCTCGACCCTCGAGCCTTCAGTCTCGACGGCTGTGCATTGACTATCAGTTGGTGCAGGAAGCTGAGGCAGGAACCTGGGGTTTTCATTTCGAGCTTTGCTACGTCCGGACCGGCAATATCCATCTCTCTCAGGGTATCAAAATGGGCCTGTCATTCTGACTTGAAGGTGTTTTATATATCTCTAACAGTCATCGCAACTGAGGACCCAAAAGATGACATGAGAAGAAGATAAATAAATAAATAACCAAAAGCAAGATGTGTTCGCCTCACCACCCCCGTGGGCAGCGTGTGGTTGGATGGGGAGGCGCTAAGGAAGAAGGCCTGGATGCCTCTAGTCTGTTGTTGAGGAGGGGTGCTAGTGGGCCAGGGGTGGAGAACAAACGACTGTCCACGGTTATCTCAACACTGACCCTCCTGTCATGATGACTGCTCAAGAATCCTCGAGTGTCCAGACCCCAGGGACTCGGTCGGTTCGGGGGGAGAAGGAAAGAAGGGGGAGGGGACGCGAGGAGAGGAGACAGATACCGGATCTTTTCCATGGATCAGATTATCTCCTATCAATCAGAACTTTTCTGGTGTGTGATCCATGTTTCGCGGGGTTGCATTATTCGAGGGCCTTGCGAACTGTTATCAGCAAAGCCGATTGCAAGATGATGCTATTCCCAGTTATTTTTCCTGAAGGGAGCGGCGGAAATGTAAAAAAGCAAAAAAGCAGTCTAACGACGACGTGAGACAAAAAAAAACTTGGAACAAGAAACCGGAGGAATGCGCACCTGCCTTGATTCCTGGCCACTGTGGGTTTAGACTCCGGGGTTCTAGGCCGGACACAGTTAGTGTTCTTCAGTCTTTCCAGACATGCATTGCGAGTGGACCAGCCAGAAAACTCCGGAGACGCAGCTTGAAGATCACCGAGTTTCGTGTGGTGGCTCGCGTCAGTCGTCTTAGATTCCCAACAGGCCGCCCATGTGCGGGTTGAGGAAACGCAGACAGGCAGAGTCGTTGCAACTTGAAAAGTTTATCTTAGCATGTTTTTTTTTTTCTTTTTCTCTTTGGTAAGTGGAGAAGCCTCTCTGGGGTTCACCGCCGAAGATCTCAGGTTGCTAGGACCAGGAGTCAGCTTGCCAATCGTGAGGCCGGCGAATGGCGAATGCTCCGAGGAGATTCGTCTCGGACAAGGAAAGTCAAAAAGGAGTATATCAAAGTTTTCGTCTCAGGCCAACGTGCAGCTTGTGCAGTGAAATCGTGCGATCGGGAGGCGAAATCATACAAGGGTGGGACAGCGATACCAGCTCTGATCCACTGGGTCGCAGCGCTGGGGGCTTGAATGGCTTCATGGGGGATCGTCCCACAGTCCCAGACCGTTCGATCGCCTATTTTAAGTTGGCTAGTATAAATACCAGTTGCCGTAAATTACTGGTGGTGACAAGCTCTCGTCATCAGAGTAATCATAGCACAATCGTTGTGATCTCTGAGACTCCTACCAGCTTTCCTGCCTGGCCCGGGTGCGGCGGCAAGAGACGGGACCAAAAGGAAGTCTTAGTCGACTGCCTGGCAAAGACTCAGCGAGACCACGGTAAGATCAAAGAAAGCCGCAAAGTTAGTTAGCGCCCTCTGAACCATGAATTGAAAATTTGCTGCCATGAGGCCAATGCGACCATGGAGCATGGCAGCGATGGTGTGGGATATTTGCCCCTCCCGAGCTTGGAGGGTGAAATTTTCCCAATTATTTCTTGCCTCCGGTCAGATCCTCTCCGGGTCCGCCTTATCAATATCAGTTGCAGTTGTAGTGCAGCGCCAGTGCGTGCATGCAGCTCTGGCCGGGCGGGTCCAGCAGGAGGTGACTGGCAGGTTTAGTCCTGATACTGCCCCATTCATCCAGAAAATGACGATTATTCCATTATTCAATTCCTTGTAGACTGAGACTGATCCTACCCTTAATCCTCTCTATTAATATTACCTCTGGCCTTCTCGCCCTCCTCGAACTATATATCCTTCACCACGGCGAAACGCCCTTCTTCTTTCCCCCTCTCCACTCCATGAGCTAGAATCCTTCTCTATCCCCTCTTCCTTGATTTTTGGGTCCTTATCAATCCCGTCATCGCTCACCCCCTTACTTTAATATTCTTTGTCGCTTCCTTGCTCTTCGCTTCGTTCCTTGTCTCTTCCGCTGCTTCCCGCCTCAGCCTTCGCCATCCTGGGCTTTGATGTCGCATATACAAGGTATGGACCATCTGATTGCAGCGTTGTTACCTGCGCTTTGCCGGTAGAACGGTTGCACCGGTTACTTTCCCCTCTTCCTGAGCTTCACTTCCTCCTGCCTTTTCCTGCCTGCATGGTGTGACGGGCGCTGTATTGTGGCACCCCGGTTTATCCAACTGCCTGCCTATCCTGGTCTATCCAGAGTCAAGAGGCCCTGTCGTCCGTTGCGCCTTCCTGTCTCGTTCGCTTCTACCCACCAAATCTCGCCGCTCCATTGAGGTCTTGCCGTGAACTACCTACTGGAGAGCTTCACAGCCCCATCATACCACACTATCTTTGGATGCTGCTTCACGTCTTTTTGTCTGAACCCTGCTTGTACATTTGTGAGCTTTTTGTGAATCTGCCGCCCACCCGTTCGTCGTGCCGTGCAACCTTTTTTCTTTATATAATACTCCTGCTGACTCCAAAGGATAAGGGCTCGTTTAAAGACATACCGTCTCGCCCCTATTGATTTCTTAATCATCCCCTACTTTCCCTCGACATACCAACGAAAAGTGATCCTCCTCTCCTCGCTGCTTATTTCGTCATTCTGTTCGCCCACTTCTTGTGTTCTCTGCAAAAGGCCGACCGGATGCCATACACTGCGCCGTTGAAGACGTCGCCTTCTACACAGCACATTGAACACTCCGATCTGAGCACTCCTCCGTCTCCAAGCTCACCCACCGTGGCCAACCCTCATGCAGGCAACCTAAACCTGCCCCCGTCATACTCCTCTGCCTCTTATGTCCGTCGACACCGACGATCCCCATCCAACAGCAAGACGTTCATATTTCCAGCGCCGGACAATGGCCATGAGCACAACCGGAATGCCGACACTTATGCCAGTGTTCGGCAATCGCCTTCACCTGTGAATGAAGGCCCGATCCCCCCCGGAGCCCTGCTTTCGCCTCCGGAATCGACACAGAACTCGAGCGATGAGGAGTCAACTACTCGGTCGAGGGATGTGCTTCAACTGGAAGAATTGGAGGCTGCTGTTAGGTCAATCGAACAAAGGCGGGCCTCATCTCCTGATAGACAGCTGGACATACCTTCAACAGCAAGTGGGGAGGGCGGTGCCGCTGCTGCGGGGAAGCCTGTGCGTTCTTGTATGGCGAGGGATAATCGCATGGTCGCCCATTCTCGGTCGTTTGTCGAAAACGCAGTCACTCGAAAGCAGGAGGAAGCTCTGACAAGCTCCCCGGAGGACAGTGATCGGGATGAGCCCGAACCAAAATCTCCGATGGTGCGCAAAAAGTCCGGTGAGCTTGTAAGGCCAGCGTTACGTCCACCCTCGGCTCGTCGGCGGCCGTCTAGCATGCCTGGGACTCCTACGTACGCGAAGGCGGTTCATTTTGATGCCCAGTTGGAACATATCCGCCATTTCCTGCAGCTTGACAAGCCCCAGGCCGTCAGTGCTGGCTCGTCACCCGTGGAGGACATGGATGGTGAAACGGAGTACCCATTTCATATCAAATCATCGGAGCCTGCGGCTTTTGAATGGGGGCTTCGGCTGTCGAACTTTCCTCATAAATTGTCTCCAGAGACGAACCAACGTGTTCGCCTAGAACGACTGTTCCTGTCAACCGACAAGCACTCTTTGGTTGGTTTGGTGGTAGTTGCTAACCTTGCTTTCGAAAAGCATGTTGCTGCCCGTTTCACATTTGATGGTTGGAGAACTACCTCGGAGGTAACCGCCGAGTATAGCCATGATGCTCGACAGAAGCAGTTGCATGATGGATACGACCGGTTCATGTTTAACATCAGACTGGACGAGCAGACAAATCTGGATAAGAAAACAATGTTCGTCTGTATCAGATATAATGTGAACGGCCAGGAATACTGGGATAACAACGGCGTAAGGGACTATCAAGTCAATTTCACAAAGATCCCGAAGGCGAAGTCAAAAACAGAGGAGATACCTCGCCCGCGTCCTCGTATTAACTTACCTCGAAGTCGAAGCTTTACCGGGTCTGGCAGTCGACCCCATTCAATGCCCTCGTCTCTGAAAGACTTTTCTGACATGCATCGCTACATATCATTCGGCCCTCCACTGAACGATCGAAAGGGAAAGCCTGAAGACGACGACGATGTGCCTCGTGATCCTGAGGCGCCAGTTCCCTTACGCCGCGATAAACAGCATCACCAGGTTTTCGGCAATCGCTATGATTTTGAATCATCCCTGTCTGCTGTCATGCGCACAAAACCAGAACTTGATCGCACTATGTTGACTGCCCGGGCAAAATCAGAAACTCCTGTGCCGCAGTCTGATTCACGGGCTCCATCAGCTCGTGCGCCTCGACTTTCTCAACCGAGCCCCGAAAAGCCTTCTTCGATGACATCAGACAAGCCGAACCGTGAATCTTCGGTGTATAGGGAACTTGTGGATCGATACTGTTTCTTCGGTTCTCCCCAAAAGCCGAATCTCCCACTCAAAGCGAATGATTCAGGGGCAAGCCAAACCGCCAGTTCATCGCCACCGTCGTCACCGCCAAAGAACTATACGATGAAGGAAAGCTCTGCCGATGCGTCTCGGAGCTTACCAACATCTCCCCCGTCGACATATTCATACAAGTACTTTGACCCTATGCAAGAAAGTCTCTTGAATGAAACTAAAACACCTGCCCTGATAAGCGGATAATCTATGATTTCCGCCACCATACAACCTTGCGTCATCGTCGTCTTATTTGCCGTGCATCGCCGTTCCATCGCCCACCATTGAAACAGCAATATTATTCGCGCACATTCTTTGTGCTTTAAATCTGCTCCAACCAAGTTGTTGCCTTTTTTCTTCCTTGGTCAGCTGCATCCATATTTTCTGGTATTATCACTGAAACATCCCTGATAAAGCTACTCCACGGATTTGAGTTTTGCCTTTTCTTTTTTCGCATCGGAGTTTTCCATTTCTGCTCAGCATTTGGCTAGATCCTCTGCGATGCACCATAAACCGCGGGATCATAGGTCTTCTGCCCATTGTATTCTCTACCTAATTTCATAACTTACGAGATGGCTTGCAGCATCTGAGACGTCCACGCCATGTCTAGCTGAAGCCAACGCAACTGCGCCGGACGATTCATTTTTCCATGATTACGATGTTATGTGCGTTGTTTTGTTCAATTTTTTTTTTTTCTTTTTTTTTTTTTCGCTCGCTTTGATTCTGCTGTGAATGAATTTGGCTAGCCAGATCTTTCCGCGGCAAGCATTATCTGAGGAGGCTCATTTCAAGTCCCAAAAGCCTGTCCTTTTCATGTTACTTTAGTCTGCTGATTTGAATTATATGCATGGCGTCGAAGGGGGTCACATTGTCTTTTGCCTTTTTCTTTTCACCTCTCTTCTTCTGTGGGGGCATGCGCAGTTCTTCAATTGTATTTACAACTCATTTCACGGAGTTTTGGGATCATATCGGGTGCGGTGGATGCCAGCGCACATAACGACTGAAGCTACTAGGCCGAGCAGGCCTGAATCAACTCTTTTGACTGATAATATCATCTCCACTGTAGATTATCTAGTATGTTCTATGCAGTACATGGTCGTGGAGTATGAATAGTGGTGGGGTTGATGTTCTGGAACATCACGTGACCGTCCCGCAGACTCCGCCCGCCCGCGTTCCAAACAGCCGCGCCCGCACCACATCAGAAATCCGCCCAAAACACCGCCAGGAAAGCAGTCGTTCATAACTCCCATTTTCTCGACCCCCACCCGCCAATCAACGCTTGACGTTGCTTTTGGACTCCTTGCGACCGACCCTCCTGCTATTAGTCATTCGCTCAAAGGAAAACGCGCTCCAAATCACCTGTCGCCTTCCGCCCACATATTTAAACCCCTTTCTCCCGTTCCTTTTATCGATTCTTTTTCTTTTCCCCTCCTTTCCCGTTACAACAGCTTCATCTCGACTTTTCTCCGCCACCACTCCATCAAAAAACCCTATCTTCCATCGATTTTTATCTTCCTATCAAGTTTATTCATCTCATTAACATCTTTCCATAATGTCTGGACGTAAGTAATACTGTGTTTTCCTTGCATGTGTCCCTTATTATTGCTGGCTTGTTCCTGCTGGCTGGTCGACGCGGGTCGTGATGCACTCAAAACACGTGACGTCAACCCTGCCTCAGGCCAATAACGCCTCACCAACCCTACCTCACCTCCAGCACACCACACTGTTGCTACGATCATCTTATATATTTCTTGAGCTTCTACTAACACATAGCCTTTAGGTGGCAAGGGTGGTAAGGGTCTCGGAAAGGGCGGCGCCAAGCGTCACCGTAAGATCTTGCGTGACAACATCCAGGGTATCACCAAGCCCGCTATTCGACGTCTCGCGCGCCGTGGCGGTGTCAAGCGTATCTCCGCCATGATCTACGAAGAGACCCGCGGTGTCCTCAAGTCCTTCCTCGAGTCCGTTATTCGTGACGCCGTCACCTACACCGAGCACGCCAAGCGCAAGACCGTCACCTCTCTCGACGTCGTCTACGCCCTCAAGCGCCAGGGCCGTACTCTGTACGGTTTCGGTGGCTAGATCAAGTAATCAAATCCACATTTTCTTCTCTTTACTCTACGTTCGACCTCGCGCGTAAATTTTGTGTTATCTTCGGCTATGGGAATTGATTGGGTTTGGAAAGGGTGTTATTCTTTGGTCGGTCGGGATTGATTCGGAACGGTATTACAGGCTTCTTTTTTGATGAATGTTTACGGAGAAAGTACTCTTTTATCTGGTTGGCTTGTGCCTACGCCAAGGTTATGGATTAGACGGGTTGACTAGCAATCGATATTTTTCTCCTTCCCCGTTGCACAAACCAAGTATCGTAGAATTCAGTGGCTAACCCGCCTTCCTAGCCTAGCAACCCCAGGGACGAAGATAGTCCCTTCCTCATCTGGCCGGGCGTGGTGATATCGCCCTAGGTTCCGAATCGCGTCGAGAGGAAGGAGCGACCTTCCACCTAGGATTCAGGGCGGGTAGGCGCGCAATCTAGCTTCCAACCTAGAACGATCATCCCAGTCTAGTTTAGATGAAGATGGAGTGGGTTCGTTGGGATTTTCGTGCCATGGCCTTTAACTGGGTCCAAAAGTAAAACGCTCCCAGCCCATGGAGAAACGACGGGCCCAAAGATACCCAAGCACCTCCATTTCCTGGAGATCGTTTGGGTGTTTTGTGACCCCCAGCTTAAGCTCATCCGGATTGCCTTCCAGGCGCTTACAGGGCAGGCTTAAATACTGTGCTGCCCTGGTGGTATAATGGATGGATATTCCACAGGCGCCTCCTTTTGCTCCCCAGTCAATCGTTATTTTGTTGGCTCCAGCTTCTGGGGTTTTCTATTTTACTTAGAGATATTTCAATTATTTTTACGGGCTGACTTTTCACGAACGTTCGTTAATTGGTCAACATGGCATCCAGGATTCGTCGTACCCATGATGACTATACCGTGGCCTGGATATGTGTGAGCTAGGGAAGCCATTTACGCTTCCAAAGCTTGACCTGGCAAATGCCGTCAGGCACTTGATGGCAAAATGAAAGCACTGGGTCCCGAACATGTACTCACAACTATTGCGTTCTCCAACTTGACTCATATCTATTATATCAAGGGAAAGTTGGACGAAGCAGAAGAGCTACATCAGCGCTCGCTGGCCGCCACAGAGAAGGCATAAGGGCTAGACCACTTCTCGGCCATGCATAGATTCTATAGTCTAGCATGGATCTACCACAGACAAGAAACACGGGGCTGCACAGGAGATGTTTGAGCGAGCATTAAACGGCTATACTAAGACGCCTGGACCATAATCACTTATATTCTTTGGTTTTTGTTGTCTCTACAACTTTTCAATGTAATGAACATATGCCGGCCGTGGCCAGCGGATGCCATGACAAAGTGCCACAGACACAGACAGACACAGACCAATCCCATCTAGACTAGCTGCCAAGTATATAAAACATAAGAAGCATTCGTTAAATGCTAGTTGGAAATTACGGAGCACTTCCTTCAACAATGTCAAAATTTGTTTGCCTGTTCGTTTGTTTGCAGGACAAGAGCATAGCCACACTGGGAACCATGGTAGAAGGTTCGGCAAGCAAACACCGCACCAGGAACGCCCACGCGGACCTGGAAGCCGACAAGGCTGAATCAAGCAGCTCATCCTGTAAATTGTTTCCAATGCACCCCTGAAGTTCCGCAGGAAGAAGCCCCTGTGGCTGCAAGTACAACAGAATGGAAGACGGCGAATTTGCCTGAAGTGATCGGCCTGGGCCTGCTCAGAGGGGCAAACGGTGCAACAGCCACAGTCAGCCTTACCACCACGAGGCTGAGCACACTAGCCTCCAGCTATGATTGGTCGTCCCGTGGAGCAGAGCCACATTGGGGAAAACCGTTCGTCATTATTGTGGGACCGATCTGGGCGATGTCATCAGCTCTTCGTAAACCATCTCGCATAAATAAACTTAGTTCACCCCTCCTCCATCTTTCTTTCGCATATCTATCAACTCTCTTTCATTGCAATAATGTCGTACCATAATTATCCACCACAATGTTAGTTTTCCTCACATAACTATAGCGGTCCATTGCAACTAACGTTCTTGTGCTGTTAGCCCAATATCCACCCCCTCAACAGGGTTATTACCCACCCGGGCCGGGGGGCCAGTATAACGCGCCTCCTCCTCCTCACAATCAGCAGGCTTACCCGGCTCCCGGGCCATATCCTCCTCAAGGTGGACCTCCACCTGGACCTCCACCTTCTGGACCTCCTCATGGATATGGTGCACCATACCCACCAAATGGCCCTGGATATCCTCAGGGGCCTGGGGGGTATCCTGGACAACCACCCGCTCCCCCGCAGCAGTACGGATACCCGGGTGGCTATCAACCACAAACACACTCGCCCCAGCCTCCACAACACCCCCAGAGTTTCCCACCCGGGCCAGGACCCCAACTAGGATACGGCGGTCCTCCTCCCTCTGCCCCTCCTTCCGCAGGGTATGTCCCCGGACAAACTGCCAATGGGGACTTCCGCCGTGAAGCCGACGCGCTTCGCAAAGCCATGAAGGGCTTTGGAACAGACGAGAAAGCGCTCATCCAGGTCCTCAGCAAACTCGACCCGCTCCAAGTCGCCTCCGTCCGCGCAACCTATTCCTCCCACATCCGCCGTGATCTCTATGCGGACGTCAAATCCGAAACCAGCAGCTACCTCCGCCAGGGTCTACTCGCGATTATCGACGGTCCGCTCCACCATGACGCCGCATCCGCCCGCGACGCAGTCCAGGGCATGGGTACAAAGGAATGGCTCCTAAACGACGTCCTCCTCGGCCGCTCAAACGCCGACCTCAACGCCATCAAATCTACCTACAACCAAATTTACCACCGCTCTATCGAACGCGACGTCGACGAAGACCTCTCCTTCAAAACAAAGACCCTATTCAGCCACGTCCTGCGCGCCGCACGCAACAGCGAAACACAGCAGGTGAACTACCCCGCCCTCCAGTCCGAAGCACAGCACATCCACAGTGCCACGGCCTCGCGCATGGTCAACAACGCCGACGAAGTCTCCGCGATTTTCGCCCGCAGTTCGAACAACGAACTCAAAGCCCTCAGCCACGCGTTCCAGCAACGTTACCATACCTCGCTTGAAGGGCATATCGAGAAGGAGTTCTCCGGTCACATGAAGGATGCACTGCTACATATACTCCGGACCGCGTTGGACCCTGCGATGCGTGACGCGGTTCTCCTTGAAGAGTGCATGAAAGGCATGGGGACGAAGGATGAGAGACTGGTTGTTCGTGCTGTCCGTGTTCACTGGGACCGCCAGCATCTTGCGAATGTTAAGGCCGCGTATAAGCACAAGTACAAGCAGGATCTCCTGCAGCGGGTGAAGGGTGAGACGAGTGGTGATTACCAGAGAATGTTGATTGGTTTGTTGGAGTAATCCTTCTCTCTCTCTCTCTCTCTCTCTCTCTCTCTCTGTTTATCTCTGCGTTCTTTTTAATGTTTGATAGGTTTTCTTTATTTTTAACTTTGTATTATTCTCATTACTATGGATGATGCTTTGGGCGGTTAGCTAGTCGGTCTTTTTTTCTTAGATAATGATAATGATACCAAGGCTGCAAGATCATAAAACAAACAACTTCCAGTACATATGCCATCCTCAATAGTTTTGCCTACGTCGCCTAAAGAAATCTTACAATTACACATGATGCCACGCGTCTTTGATAGGCAGAACTGCTACTTCAAACAACTAGGCAGAAGCCGTAGAATAGGTGGCGTTATATACATGGAGATGGAAATAGACAGAGCGGGAATGAAAGCGGAAGGAATACGGAGCAATCAATCATTAAAAAAAGAAAAAAAAAAGAAGCATTCATAATCTCATATCATATGCAATGCAGTAAGTCGTAGGTATGGTAGTATGCATATTATGCAGGGCTTGTGGATCAAAGAACCAGGAACGCGCAAAGACATGGCGCTAGTCTACCCCATAAAATCAAACACATTAGACAATTTCTCCTATCACGGAAACGTGCGAGCCGGGGAAGAGACCCGTCATCCCAGCATAGCAGCCCCAGTACCAGTCGTCGTTGATGTTTTCCACTTCGGTAATTTCCGCGCCACGAGGGAACATTAGTTCGTCGTAAACGCCTTCTTCTGGGTACCAAGACCACATTGCTTGTACGATTAGGCCGATGCCACCATCTGGTGGGAAACGACGGGAGGCTGAGGGGGCTGTGACGGGGCTTTGTGGCTGACTGGGGTTGAGTGAGGAAGGAGTGCTTGGATCGGAATTTGGTATGCGGTCACGGATGCGTGGAGTTTTTTTCCGACGCTCAGATCCTTCTTTCCAGCTCCAGTCACCTACAGTAGAGGGACTCTCCGCTGAAGGTGTTCTGACAGGGCTGGGGGCGGCTTGAACTGGGGATGAAGCCGACGCCAGATGCTTGTCCTTCAAAGCGTGGCCACCAACAAGGTTGCGCGCAATGACGCGGCGCCGTCCTTCAGGGTAATCTTCAAACCCGATAACAATCATGCGATGACCCTTGAGACAGCGACGCCATCCGTTGAGTCCGTTCTCCTTGTGTATTTTTGATGTTGCAACAAACTTTAGGTAGCAATTCGCGCAGAGGTCGTAATCTCCGTTATTGCACCGGAGACAGTGAAACCGAAGTGTCGATGTGGATATGGGGCTGGTGCAAGCATCACACCGAGTGGTAATGCTCAATGATTTCAACATTTCCGTGTTGCTGTCAGCACTAGGCTGGTCTTGGGGGCTGCGAGCACGCCTGACGCGGCAGATTGGGAGCAGCGGGTGGGTGCAGCATTTGCCCTGGTTGACGCATCTGTTGCAAAATCCCCAATCACCTTGATTGCATTGACTGCAGGTCCAAAGGCCCTCGTTGGCAGAGGATTGGCATCGATCACAAAAGAGGCCTTGCTGCAATCTGTGCGCAGGATTATCGCTAGTCATCTCCCTCTCATCTCTCACAAACCGAAGGGCTGTTTCGGAAGGACGGGAGTATTTGAAGGATTGAAGACTGTGCTGAGAGTCCTGTGGTCGTTTCTGTTGGTCACCTGTCGTTCTTACAAATTCAGCCTGGGCAGATGTCTCAAATCCCTTCCACTCTAAGCAACCTCGTCCCATACGGTAACATCTAAGACACAGATGGAAGTTGCCATCTTTACACTGTACACACTTCTTATGTAGATCGTACTGAATGTTGAGCTTTCCGCAGCGATCGCACGAAATGTTGGGTTCAAGATGCGAGTCGGCGGGCTGTGCCAGCACATTGGAGCGAGAGGATGATGGTCTCTGGCGTGGCTCTAGCCTGGCCGGGCCATTGACTTCAGCCACGACAGCGCTGTTCGTGAGAAAATCGGATGCACCATTCCGAGGACGCACAGAGCCAGGGGTGTCTAGCGGATTTCGTGCTGCTACGGCAGTCACCCTCGGAGAATCAATGGAGGATCTAGTACGAGTGTGACTAGACGCTCGATTTCTTTCACCGATAACGATATTAGGGACGCTTTGGTCAGAAGAATTGGCTCGCTGGGACCGTGTGGTGGCAGAACCGGTCGGCCGCGGTCGTGAGTGGGAGTGGCGGGGACGATCTGGTATTATATCGCTTGCAGATCTCTGAGCAGGACCGAGTGTAACATCAGACGACGAGGCTATATTATAAGGTACCGGAGACGTTCTCCTCCGACGGTTGCTTCCTTGCTCAGAAAGTTGCCTCCTGTGGTTTGATGGTCCTTGAGACGTAGGAGGCTCTAACAGAGGCGATCTCGGGTTGAAAGAGCTATTAGTCGACCCTTGCGCTCTCTGCATAGACTGCGACCGAGTATGGGGCTGTCTCTGTGTTTGCAACGGTTCTGGGACATCTTGCCGTCGCTGGGAGCGTGACCGTAATATATTATGCCTTCGACGATACGCATCGGCGATACGCTCACTGAGTTCCTCTTCTTGTCCAGGTTCCAGACTGTCCAGGTCTATATCTTCTAGGAGCCCTTCTTCAAGGATCTGTCGTAGGATCTCCTCTTCCATAGTCTCGGTATCCGATAAGCTCAATAGGGATCGTAGGCTTGACTGGTGCTCGACCCGTCGTGTCCGTTCCGTAGCACTTTCTGGCCGCCCTGCTGCTGCTGTTGTTCGAGTGGTCCGTTGTCGCCGCGTTGCTCGCTCCTCTTCCCGCCGTCGCCGGGACCGACTGTCTTCCCGTTGGCCATCGAGATCTATTCGGCGAGTGTTTGAAGATTGCCGCGGTCCTTGAGCTGTCGTAGGCCGGCTCTGAGAATCCTGTAGGCTCAACTGACGAACCTCCTCCAACATTCTCTGGTCCTCTTCATCAGACCCCGCCGAGCTATTACCGGGAGAAGCGATAGGAGGGAAAACTGACTCCCCGTGCTTATATCGCTGTTCAATCTCAGCCCGTTCGGCGGCTGGTTTGGCACGCTCGGGGTTGGCGGTCAGCACCATGTCCAGGAGTGTCGTGACGGTAGCATTTGGACGAGTCTCGCGAACTTTCGCACGACATGAGGGGCAAGTGTATCGGGAAGCGGATGAGGATGATCGACGAGATGCTTGAGTGTAGAACCACTCTTTCAAGCAAGATCCACAGAAAGTATGAAGACAGTCGAGGAGGGTGAGCGGCTGAAAGAGCAAATCTGTGCAAATCTAACGTAGATGTTAGTGGCCTGGCCGAAAGTGATAGTAGATCAAATCGTTCGGGTCGATAATTAGCATCGACACGGCGGACTATTCGATTCCTTCCGATGCTAAAAGGACGCAAGGGGAGGTAATATGCGAGATAGCGAGTCTGGGGGCCACCCCGCGTTCCTTTTATGAGTGGGCTAAACAAAAAAAGAAAGAAAAAGAGAACAAACGCACTTACCGAGCAAGTCAGCTCTTTCTCAAGGTCCCCCAGACCAGGACCACCTTGCGGCTCGGTCGACATAGAGAGGCTAGACCACGGAAGTGTGGAAGCGATGGGGAGAGAGACCTGGAAGAAGAGGAACCGTGGGTTGTGGTCGGAAGAGAAACGAGGGTCCCACGCGATCGGCGAGATCGGGTCCACTCCAGCCGCGTGAAGATGCCGCCGATCACTACGTAGTGTTACAACTGACGGTGTACAATCTAGAAAAAAAATGATGTACAGTTCTCATCACGGTAAATTCACTGGCTATTAAATGTCATGTTCAGCATATGTACTAAAATATCAGGCAGCTTTTCTCATGATTTCCCAAGCTTCTCCTTCTCCCAGAACCAATGGTACAGGCTCTTCCACTCGCTGGCCTGATCCTCCACGTAGTCACCCACTAGCTCCGCTGTCTCGTTGGACGCCATCGCATCGACATCGACTGGGCTAGCATTGGACGTCATGTCAACCGCCATATTACCCGAGTGATTATCCAGGACTTCTTCTGTGCCACTCTTCGCTTTCTCAGCGAGGTCTTTCGCACCCTCTCGAGCGGCGTCAGCGTATTCTTCAGCTCGCTCTCGAGCCCTTCCCAACAGTTCCTCCGGACTTGGATATCGTCGGGTGATAATGAGAAGAAGATAGTATGTTCGTACAATCCCAGCGTATACCGCGTCTTTCGCAAGCATAGTAAAACCATGAGAGAAGAAACCCTTCAGCACTTCCCCACGAAGGCCAGCGTATAGTTCAGAAACTCCTTCGGTGCGAGCTATGGTAATGACATTCGAGATTATTGACGGCATAAAAGCTGACCCGTCCGATTCGCCGGCGGTGTTCGTGTTCGCGCGTTCCTTTCCTGAGGCCGCATCAGGGCCAGAAACCTGGGAGCGGGTCTTGGCCATTGAGAACGGATATGTGATCGAAGACGCTGCTGACTTGCTGATGGCAGCTAATAGAAAGGTGACTGCTGCAGAAGGTTTCTCGCTCCTGCTGCGACGGCGAATGGCATATTTAAGCATTTCGTTAAGGAAAAATGTGATCGATGGGTTCAGAGTGAGGATAAGTGATGCCGAATATCCTGACCAGAATCCTCCAATCCCCTTCTCCGCCCGAATCTTCGCTGCTATATCCGACGAACTAGAAGACGACCCCGATGTTTGTTTACGAGCCACGATATTCGACAACGGTGTGGTGAAAAGTTTTGAAAATGCTCCTGCCAATACCCCAATCGCCAATTCATCCAGAACAGGCAAAACAGTATGCTTTGACCGACTTTGAGACCCAAACCTTGCGGTAATCCTTCTTTGTCGAAAGAAATCATATGCTAAGAAGAAGAGAAACGCGTCAAGCACGCTTTTCACTGTGTCTTGAGCAATTCCAGCATATAAACTGCCGATCCCCTCTTTTGCGTATATTTTGCGCGCGGCATCTAGGATTCCAGTATATTCATCCTCGGCCTCTTTATCTTTATCTTCATCACTTTTGTTATTATTTGATCTCCGTTTCCGTTGTTTCTGCGTCTGTAATCTTGCAATGATAAGGCTCAGCGGGTAGGTGGCAAGGTTGGATGCTGCAGCGCCGACGGCGCCAGCAACAGCATTACCTATAGTAGGCAAAGCCGGGCCTTTAAGAGCAGCTTGCTTCCAATCCTCTTTCGGCGGTGTGTCTTCGTACTTTAAGTATAACTGGTAGGAATCCTAGACGATTCAAGTGTTAGACAGGCTTAGGGTGAAACTAAAGCGCTCGGGTGTCATACCAGCTCATAGTCGTCTTGGGACATTTTGCCAATATCTTACGTGCCTTTTCGCTTACGACAACACTTGTGGGATGAAAGAAGCGAAGAATCTCGGAGCGCGAAGAGCGAATTCGCCTGTCGGCAGTGGCCTTGGAATCCCGGGGTAGTCGAAGGGGAACCGGATAACGTCATTTGGTCCGTGCTGACAGGCGTGCATGTGATACCTACCTATCCCAAACCCTCATCCAACGTCCAACGTCACCGACACCCCAGTTTTCCATCACTTGAAGTTATTCCAGAAAATTGGGAAGTCTAAGCCGATGGACTGATTGCGCTTGATGCTGTTTTCTCATCACGCCAACCTCGCTCACAAGCATCAAGCGGGACAGTCGAAGATTAATGGGCGTTCCTCTCTTCTCAAAAGGTGCCGAGGCATCCGTGGTCTATTTGTGAATTTCTAAGAGACTACGCCGAAGCATGATCTTACTGGAAAACGAGGTATAAATCGGCATGTCTTGTCTAATTCATGCTCCCACGAAGATCTATCGACATCTATGAGAGCCAGCTTCTCACCAAGCGTGGCGTCTCGTCTAGTAAGTGATAGTGTCTGATGAACAACCAGATAAACCCCAAGAATCCCAAAGGAAAAACCAAAGCGCCATTTCTCGACCCGAGTTGTAGAAATAGTAAAAGCCAATATGCCATAGAAGTGAAACACGAAGCACAATATGCACAAATACGAAACAGAACGCGAGAAAACTAAATCTTAAAGTCACCAAATAATAGGTATGACAAACCTGAATAACGAGGAACAATCAGATCTCCGTAATAGAATCAACCGATAATAACAAAACGCGGGATTGAAAAGCGCGGGAAAAGCGAAATAAACAGGAAAGAAAACATCTTATTGTCATTCCCTTGAAACATCCCGGTAAACTCCCAAGACACCATCGCCGGCATTCTTAAAACCTGCGTAGAATAACCTCCCAAACCGGGGTATCGTGTCGTGCTGAGCTGGATCATAGGTCATTCGTTATCCGTAGAACCATTTCGCTGTCATTCTCTATTTATTTTTTTTGTTTGGTTTTGTTTTTTTTTTTTTTTTTGTTTGCGTTGGGGCCTTTATATTCTGAGGGATCCAGCGTTCTTCTCATGCTATCACTCTCGTAGACCAATGCCTGACCCTCGTGTTGGTTTGGGGTAAAATGAGGTTCACCGGCGACGTTTCAAGGGGGCAGAAACGCCTTCCGCTTGGTTGTCCTGGCGTCCACGCTTCCTGGTAACAGGAGGGGGGTTAGAACCCTGCTGCGAAACTTGCGATGGAGTGGCAGGAGTCGCAAATTGGCCATACTGGTTCCCCTGAAAGTTCATGCATAACTCTGATGCTCCGTTCCGCTGGTTCCCCTGAAGCTGGTGCTGCGGCCACTGCTGGATAGAGTTGTGGTTGACACCCAACATCTGAGAAGCCTGGGGGTTGGGGAAATTGTTGTACGCAGGCAGCATGCTGGGATCGAAATCGTTGCTCGCAGGCTGGGTGCGTGAATACATAGCAGTATTCAAAGATTGTTGGGCTAGCAAAGGCGTACCAGGGACTTGATACTGGCCACCTCGGAAGTTTTGCATTTGCTGGTGCGTGTATTGTGCTGGATACCCAGGTGCGTTGGGATTGTTTCCCGTAAAGTGTGTAGTGTTCACAGCATGTTCCAAGGGAGCTGCACGTGGAGCTGGAGCTGGAGCCAGAGGACGGTTTGTGTTCACAGCAAGCTGTGGCTGCAACCCACCATTCTGGGTCACTACCGCGTTCGTTGGCTGGGTACTCTTTTGATTGGGTGGAATGGCATTCGATCGTGCCTTTGGCTTCGTGGTATCTTGATCTTGAAATTGCTTGCCCAGCTTCATCAAGGTTGCCTTATCCTTATTGAGCCGCTGGTTGGATATGACACGGTGTCGCGAACCTATGGGGTCGTCGATGAACTGGTGAAGGAAGTGAACTCGCAGAAGATGCTTGCAAATCGTCTTATGCAAATCAACAGCCTCCATGATCGCAGCCATCCTGCTAGCAAACGAACCGATATTACCCTTTTGTGACTTTCCAGTAAAAGCGCCACGTGTTTCCCGTGTGATCGCAGCTTCCTGTTGAACCCTTATCAGTACGATCCCACTAAATATTCTTCGTTCGACTTACCAGGACCTCCCAGCAAGCTAACTCAACACTTCTAGGGTCAGGGCCATTGGTTTTGAAGGGCTTCTTCTGGGCGTCGTTGTCCATGGCATTATCCAAAGACCAGAAAAGTTCGATTAATCTTCTGACGAATGCCCGTTTTTGCGCAACGCTTCGAGGAACAGTGGGGTCGAATGCTGGTGTCCTACTTTTAATTTTGAGACTTTCTCGCGCTTCCTCGAGCGAAGTAAAATGGGTTGAGGTGGAGTCTTCACCACTAGGTTCAAGAGACTCGGAAACTAGGTTCTGATAAAGTTCAGGACGATCGGCGAAACCATCGTCGGTAACCCCGGGAATAGCGTTCAAGGGTTTCAGGTCATTGTCGTTATGCACAACTGGTGTTCCAAATGCACCTACATCGCTAGCAGATTCATCAGAATGGTTCGAGAACGGTTTGGAAACAATCTGCTTGTTGCCCTCAGAGGTGACCGACTCGGGAGCTGCGTTTCCCCCAATGGGGGAAGTGTGAGACTGATTGACAGTCGAACCGTTGTCAACTTTTCCACCTCTATTCTCCCTCAGCTGCATTCCCAATTGATTCTCGATGTGCTGCTTAGGGGAGTCAGTCTGATCAGGAGCCTTGCTCAGGAAACCATTAGCTTGAGGGCTTACAAGAGAGGAATCCATTTCACCCTGGATGCCAGGAGTCATTGTGACGGGCGTCATTGCTAGGCTTGTATGATTAGAGTCATTTTCAAGCTCATAGCTTGCAGGGTTGTCAGGAGTGCTATGAATAGTCGACATATTCAGGGTGTCATGGCCCTCTGCGCCCCAAGTACTAGGGTCATCAGAGCCGAAGAGTTCATCACCGTAAAGGGGAAGAGAGTCGGTGTTTTCCTGCACCATGGATTCAAAGGTTTGGTGGTCCAAATCGTTATCTATATGGTTGCTGATATGATCAACGTGACTGTTTTGAGAGGGCATCGAAGGACGGTTGAGGTCGACTTCCCCCGTGGCTTTTCTGGAAAGGCCTAGCTTGGGTTCGATACCGGTAGCATGGTTATTAGGGGTCGGCTGGTTAACATCGTCGATGCTTGCGGGCAGAGAAATGAATAATTCATCAGCCATGGGCGATGGATTGCTGGCTTCCCCGAAGTTCTGAAAGGTCTCGAGGGATTGTGTAGGTGAGCCAGTCACGGCAAATCCTTGAGACTCGGCCCTTTCATGAGACACAATAGGAGGCGCTGGAGACGAGGAAGAAAGGCCAGGGTGCATAGGCCAAGCGAGACGGAGAGGGTTAATGCGGGTAGCAGAGCCTGCCTTACCCTGAACAGCGTTCGTCTTGTGATAAGCCATAACAGTGAGGTCAAGGAAATTCCGATTGGAAAATTCCAGAATGAAATGCACGAACGACAGCTTGATGATAGATGGATGGATATAACGATGGATACGAAAGGTCTAGTGTTGGGGACTGAGAAGTAGTTGATGAAGTGGGAAAGGATGAAGAGGAGGAGGAAGATGGGGATGAAGACACAAAAGCAGGGCAAAGGCAGAGACTGACAGAATTTATAAAAAGCAGCGAATTCAGGCGGTGGTCATGAGTAGAGCTGGCCCTTCACTATCAACTGTCGACAGTGAACAGGTCAACGCCCTTCACTAACTTGGGGAAGAGGCAGCCGTATAGAACCACAGGAACAGGTCCAATTATTCGACAGACATCGCTGATAGGCTTCCCACTGTTCAGGTTTTCACCCAAGCGAAGGTTGCAGTTATGGGAGGGCCAGTCTCATTCACAGCCTCGTGCACCA
The DNA here is from genome assembly GCF_016861865.1 of Aspergillus puulaauensis. Taxonomy (NCBI): domain Eukaryota; kingdom Fungi; phylum Ascomycota; class Eurotiomycetes; order Eurotiales; family Aspergillaceae; genus Aspergillus; species Aspergillus puulaauensis. The sequence goes on from NC_054858.1 coordinate 2,020,199, forward strand.
GCCTTTCGAACAATGGCCACCGGTTGTCCAAAATAGGCCTCAATAAAGACAGGCCATTGTCAACTTGTGAACACAATCTTATTGTGGAGCCTGATTGGCACAAACAATAGGACTCCCCTCAACGACGATATTGTCTCGGGCCCTGTTGAGCCTATGGGTACCAGCGCACCTTGCGTTCAGTTATTTCCCAGATTCCCAAGGGATTGGGAAACGTAGTTGGAGGCGGTAATAAGCATGTTTTTGTTTTGACTTCCGAAACTTGAAAGCTGTAACCATATACCAACACAACTCACCTTCGCCTTTGCCCGTGCTGTAGGAGCAAATAAATCTTGGCGAACTCATACCGAAGAGAGTGAAAAATAACAGTCCCCAGTCCAGCTACCACGGAAACACTGCATTTATAACTCCTTGGGTCGAAAGGCACTTAGCCTAGCTTCCTCTATTTCCCTCCATATTCGGTCTTCTGATATCGACAGCTGAGGCGAAAGGGCTTGGGACCATGTTGTTATCTCATGCACTCAAGGAAGGAGCCAGATATCCAACGAACTATCGTCCTTGGCAGCTGAAAGGGCTTGGTTCATGTTATCGGCATGCTCTCTGTAGTCCTTCTGTCCAGAAGTCGTCGCCATGATGTTGCCCATTGGATGCAGGACGGTACTACTTAGCGTGTCTAGAGTGTTTTGTTCAGTACATATCATTCCAGTCAGCGGAATTTGGGCTTACCATCATGAACCTTCCACTGCCAGGTTGGGTCCTGTGGCCCAGCATTGTGCGTCGGGTCTTGCCATAGTCTCATCGTGCCGTCCCTACCACCAGCCCAGATACCATTTTCGGTTCCCTGTCCCGTTGAAACCAAGTCTATCTTCATCCGTTGGTTCGTAAATGCCTCGCGCCCTTGAAGCCACCCGAGAAGCTGACCGGTAACCCGGATATCATATATCAATACACCGCCACTCTTGCGTTCAGCGATATAGAGATATCGCCCGCAGGAGCTCCAGAGAAGTTGAGTGATCCCACATCCACCAATATGACGATCTGCTTCCGTTTTTGAAACATTGAAGGTCCCCAGAGATTGCCCCGTCCCATTCGAATCATAGAGACCAATACTTCGCGAAAACGTACCAGCCGCCAGGATTCCATCTCCAGTTGGACACAGCGCCATCGCAGAAACTATTCCTTTCATCCCGACGCCTCCTCCCACCGATTGCTTCCGCTTGCTCGGGATTGTGGGCATCCAAGAAATGGGGCCCTCGTTGCCGGGACGAGACACGTCAAAAAGACATATGAGACTATCCGATCCGGTGAGGAACTGAGTGCCACCTAATGTAGGGGGATAAATAATACAATGTGGTGTTATAAAAGCCTCAGTGGTCGGGTTTACGAGCGAATAAGTTGCAAGTGACGTTGGAGTTAGTGCAGAGGCCAGTCGAATTGGATGGTCTCTGGTGGAGGACAAGAAAAGAGCGGAGGATGGATCCTGGAGGGAATATAAAGGATAGAACGCGGATGCATATGTTGGCTCTCCAGATGGCAAAACAGAATACGGAATCAGTCTGTGGGGAAACTGCCTTTCTTCGAGAAGGTCGGGGGGCCTATAGACGGTTGGTCAGATTATCAAGCCTTGGCTTCGAAGAATAAATATACTGACACGATATATGTCCTCATGCGATGGTCTGAAGAATCTGTTAGTATTGTAGTACCATCCGGTGACCTGTCAAAAAGCGCAGTATCTCAGTAAGTGTATCAAGTGGGACAGGAAACAATCAAGGTTTGTGTCGGAACGCGAGTGCAGTTAAAAGACCCCAGACCGTTCTTGTGTTGTATTTAAAAAGAACTCAGATCAAACTCACCACTCAGCGCTCTTGAAATAACAGCTCAAGTCATTGGTGTCCAGCTCACGCTTAACTTCGCTAGCCTGGATTAGGCCCTCGGGTTTTCCTTTTGGAGATCCCCGATCCGAAGATGAAATCTGCGCGAAGCTCGACTGAGTTGAAGCCAAGCATATAGGCTCATAACTAGAAGGTTTGTCCGCCGGCATGGTGCTTTAATGCTTGCATTGGGTAAAGGTGGCCAAGGGCTTGGTGGTGAGGCTCATCACACAGATATAGAAGTGTGATGCAAGCACGAAGACAATTTCGAATACCCAATTGATCCCCTATTGACGCTTTAAACAACGCTGGGCCTATAAGCATTCAAGTGACGGTGCCTATACTTCTGGATCGTAGAGTCGGCCAGGTTCGGCGACTTGTGAGTACGAGGAAACGAAGGAACAAAGTGTCTCTCTAATTAGCTCCAGAGGCGTCAGATGGAGTACATATATTCTGCTACTGGAAAAGAATTTTGAATAGCATCTACCGCGGCCAGACGTTGAGATTTGATATCGACAAAGCTCCTGATGTAGTTGGCTAGCGTCGGCAGAATTTTCCGCATTTGTGAGTCAGTCGGGCCGTGGCCGGAAAAACTACGAGCTTGGCTGGGGTCAAGCTAAACACTGCTAGCTGGGCAACGCCAGGCGGCTTCCTTTGGTGGAACATCGACTGCTGGGCAATATTTTTCATCATCGGCTGGTTCTTTGTTTCGAGCCGCTGGCGCAAACAGCACTGGTCCACTGCGCGGGTAGCTGTCTCAATACGGATGATTCCACACGCACTCTGCATTATTAAGTAAGGGTCTGCTGAGCCTTTCTCAAGAATGTTTTCTTCAAAACCCGCAACTCCCTCAACCGGGCTTTCCATCAACACGAATTCCGCAAATTCTCTCTTGTAAGCATCCTAAATCAAGTCTTTATTTTTTTTTTCTCTTTATTTCCCCTCCGTGTGGGTCTAACATAGCTTTTGCATCGGATAGTGGTGGCAATTCTAATCAGGCGACGAACACTACGAGTACGCCGGGCTCGACAGGTGCCTCTGGAGGGCTTTTCGGAGCGGCCACGCAGCAACCCAAGCCAGCTGGCAGCTTATTTGGAAACACTGGAACCACGAATACACAGCAATCTCAACCTTCTGGTTCCAACATGTTTTCAGGGTTGGGTGGTCAGCAAAGCAGCACATCGGGTGGTGGATTATTCGGCAACACCACGGCGAATACCACACAACAACAGCCCGGTGGCCTTTTTTCTGGCGCTTCCGGCGCCAATAATACCACAACACAACCCGGTAGCACGGGAGGATTATTCGGAAATACGGGAGCGGCATCCACAGGTCAAGCTCAGTCTAAGCCCTTCAGTCTAGGCGGCTCTACAACTGGTGGTATCTTGTAAGGGCTATCCCAAGTTATACGCGATTAAATCAGGCTAACGTTCAAATTAGCGGTGGTGCAGCCTCGAATGCCGGTCAACAGCAGCAGCAGCAGCAACAACCTGCAAAGCCAACACTCTCGCTTTTCGGAAACCAAACTTCTAACGCACAACAACCCGCACAGCAGACAGCAACAACTACGCCCGGAGCGGGAACAGTAATCCCCGGCGTTAAGGTTGATATCAGCAATCTTCTGCCAACCACGAAGTACGAAAGCTGCGCCGATGAGGTTAAGGCAGAGCTAGAGCGATTCGACACTTTTGTGCTCAACCAAATAAACATGTGCAATGAGGTTGCCAATCTGGTTCCCTCCGTTGCGGCCCAAGGCAGTACTATCCCTAATGATGTGGAATATGTTCAGGGCAAACTGGAAACAATGCAGCATGCGTTGGAAAATGACGCCAGCGATATTGATCAGCTACGTACCCTGGTATCCCGAGACGCAGCCGAAGCCCAGGTCGCATTCCGTGCTATCGACACCCTTAAACTCCCGTTACAGTACCAGTCAACCGGGGCCTCTGGATGGTGGTCCGCTCAAGATCAGAAGGTTTCGGACCCGCAATTACTACGCTCAACGCGGAAAAATACGCTTGCACTCCCTGATGATGTCGAAGGTGACCCATCCACAAGTAGCATCAATGGAGTTCCAGTGAACCTGGTGGATTATTTCTCCCATCGATCTGACGAGATGGGTATTGTTCTGGAGCGGTATACTCGAAACTTGAAAGAGATCGAAGACCATCTACACGGGGTTGAATCGACTCTAGAAAGACAGATCCATGACTTCACAACCTCCCGGAATCGCGATAGCACAGGTGGTGGTGCACCGAAGTCAGTCCTCAACGACCTTGCCGCCGTTCTGGCCGATGTCGAGACGGGTATCCTAGGTGTTGCCAGCCGCCTAGGTACAGTGACCGAGCAAGCGCAGGAAGTTGTGCTTGGTGCGCCGTCTGGTCTACGGCAGGTGTAACATCGAGCAGACTGCATTTAGTTCACTTCCTTCTGTATTTTATGACGGCGTATGAATCTGGATATTAATGTCAAGGAGCGGCAAACCATATATGCCTTATTGTGACTTTGGATATGGAGTTAATCTTATAGAGTAAACAGTGATATATACCTTATGCTTTGGCAATTTCCTTGTCATCTTTCACATCACATGCATACAAACGTCCCAACCGTCTTCAAGGTTGAGATTCTCAGTTTCCTATTGTGGCGGGGTCGAGTTTAGATCCAAGGCGAATCTATCACCCATCTAGAAACCCGAAATATGTTTCCTACGAAAGTTAACTTTTCATCTTAGAGTGCCAACAGTTAATCTCTCATGCAATGGTATTTGGTGCCTGCGATTTCCAACAAAAAAAAACTCATCTCCCGTGTGCATGGAATAATTTCTTCAAAGAAACCTCCCAATGGACCCATCATTGCTTGACTATGCCCGTTTCCATGGAATTGCTAGTGATTACACTGCAGTTGATCCGCGCGCGCACATCGATGACACTCTCCAATCTGGTCCTAAAGACGACCTATCGCTTCAACACGCCCAGTTAGAATGTCATAATCGCCTGGACTTCGCTCGAGCTACACTCGAAGACAATATCCGGAGAGAGAAGCTCTGTCTCTCCAAAGAAGGCGCTCGTTTCCTAACCTCACTTATCCGCAACAATCAGTCACAAAGCTTAGTTATCAACTGGGATGGCCTCTTACCAGACTTCCATCGGGTTGATGCCAAAATTGATCCGCCTATTTTCTCCCTGGAGAGTGAGAGCGATGTCAAGTTATCGCAAAGGCCACTGCGGTACTCCGCTCATGACATTGAGTTGGGACTGTCCAATATATCCGAAGAACTAGCTAACGCTCCGAAACCTCTCGCAGGTCTGCGAGTGAATGAAAATTCATTAATGGATCAGATAAACAGGGACAAGCTCAAATGCTCAAAGGAATCGTTCTCGCTCATACAGAGTGTTAGAAGCGATGCTGGACCGTCTATCTCGGAACTTGAGGATGTCCTAGAAAGTCTCCTGAAGGTGAGTCCTGTACTTTTGGAGAGATTATATTGTCTTAGATTTTGCTAATACCTTTCGACTCACTATAGGATATTCAAATTGAGTCAACAACCCCTGTTCTCCGTCCATTAAGCGCCGAATGTTTCCCTTCAAGCCCAGCACCTATGTTCGACGAACACATGCTACCAATTCCAGCCTCTCCGGCTTCAAATGGGCTAGAATTACTTCGTCATCATCCTGCACCTTGTGGGTTAGAATACGAGTATATAATGAACGAAAATCGATACCCTTTTGCCCCGAATAGAGAGAGCCGGCATGACCACATGGAATTAAGCGAAGGAGATAGCTCGACTCATGATACTCCCAAAATAGAAATCGAACCATCCACCAAAACAGGTTTTCCAACAATGGAACTATGTAATGAAGGAAAGCACTCAATGATTATCGCAACGCTTGAGCCAAGCAGCTCTTCAGCAAATAAATCCGATCCTTCAGAATATGGCACTTGCAACTCAGACGCAAGGTCGAATAATAGGGTCTTTGCAACGACAGCTGCCAAAGTGCCATTGTCAGAACACATGAAGGGGACTGCCGAAGAAAGGACCGTAAAGTTACAGCATACACAGCAGTGCTTGGGAATAAGCTCGAAAAACGACCGTTCCAGAGAAGACCCCGAAAGTCTATCCAAGCATGTGGCTTCTGCCGTGACAAAACAGCCCCAGAAATTTAGAGCAGGCTCATGCCACCAACATACATTAGAACCACATGGAGTCCATGAGACTAAAATTCCTGTTCCACAATTACGACGCGTAACCCTGGGCTCCTTGTCATCGTTCATGGAGACAAGGGGAAGAAGCACCAAAAAGCAGATACTTGCGAAAAGTCCTTACTTTGCTAGTGAAGCGTCTCGGGGTCCTGAACAACAAAACAATTACTTTGATACTAGTTTCAGAGAACAGCAGCAGCAAAATGTAAATGTTTCCAAATCCCTACGAACACCTTCGATTCCTGCCGTTCAAGCACCCCGGTGTCCCGCGCAGCATGGTGGCCTTGTTCTCTTCATATCAACTGGGCTGCTGGAAACCCACATGCAAGTTATACAATGCCTTGAGGGATCAGATCACCCTCCACAGCTCATTTACCGAGATTATGGGAATGGCTCATCGAAATGTCAGTCCAGACAACAACCAAGAGAATCATCATCCCAACATCCCCAGACAACATCAATCCATTCACCAGATGAAGCAGATATAATTCTGTCGCCCAGAACCGGAATTATCCTAACAACCTCACAAGCAACCATGCAGCTATACCTTCCGGGGCACAAATCCACTTTCACCCAACCCAATCTTCCCCAAATCAAAGCCGTAAACTCTCCGCTCCGCGAGTCCGTTTATCGACTCTCCACAAGATATCAACAGTTATACGTATTTATATCGCACGGCACCGAACAATCAAAGCGCTCCAAATCTCGGGCTTCAACCCGTCAGCTCTCTGCAAATGAAAACCTCCTTAACTCCCTAACATCCTTGTCTGCATTCTGTACCTCATTGTCCGAGTACTCATCCATAACTCCGCTCATAATACCCTCTGTCCCGGAATCAGCCGCTGCATGGATCTTGGCCCTTTCCCATAAGCATCTCTGTCAACTTCCACCTCAGCGGCCCAACCCATACTCTCCGTACACGATTGCATTTACGCCCGTGAACCCGAAACCACAACTCGGGGCTTTTCTGGGGAATCCGGGGGAGAGTGTTTGGGAGCTTTTTCTTCGGAGGGTGGGGCTAAATCCGTATGCTGCACAGGTTGTGCTTGCTGTTCTGAGGAGAGACGGCGAGGACGCGGTTAATGGCAGTGAATTCCATGAGTCGGGCGTCCAGCAAATGGGTGGGTATCTCTCTAGATTTGTAGAGATGTCATTGGAAGACCGAAGAGTGTTATTTGGGGGTCTACTCGGGGAGAATATTCTGAAGCGAGTTGATTCGCTCATTGAGAGGGACTGGCAGTGCGATTGGGCCCTAAACTTCGATGATGGGATTGAATGAATGGGTGGCTGAAGTGTATTGCTGGTTGATACATGGAGCTACCGACAGATCGATAGAGATGCGTGTAAGAGAGGAGATATCTGATGTTATTACTTATGCTCGTCAAGCCAATAGATGAGGCATGTGAGAGCTAGATTTAGAAATACAACAAATGGTATGCAAAACAATCATTCACGCTTTCGGCAATAAATGCAAGAAGGAACAATATCCCAAGAGTATGAGGGAACAGCGAATGTTCCCCTGCTGTCATCCAGGCACGTTTTCTAGTTTTTTTTTTTTTTTTTTATAGGGGGTTGCAACATTGAGGATCATGATTTTGTCAAAAGGTATAATACAAGGACTCGGTCTCTGACGGTTCGACCCAAGAGGGACGAAACGAACAAGAACATCGCGTTAAATCCGATTCATGGTCTTCTTTACTCGTTGATCTTGGCAAGGATCCTAATTGTTAATGTTAGACTTGTTTTGACCATCAAAGATGGATGGAAGGGCATACTCAGAGTCCCGGAAGAGAGTGTACTCCTCCTCACCGACCTTGAGGGGGCTACCACCGAACTAAAGACAGAAAAGAAACCTGGTTAGCATCTAGTCTCTTGATCGTATATATACGATAATCCTCAAATATCCTAGCTCGTTTAATTCCAGGTCACAGGGGCGAAACGTACCTGGGGGATCAGAACGCGGTCACCAGCGTTGACGCCCATGGGGACGCGCTGGCCGTTGCGGTCAACGGCACCGGGACCAACAGCGAGAACCTTAGCCTCGTTCTGCTCCTTGACGCTGCTCTCGGGGAGGAAGATGCCGGAGGCGGTCTTGGCCTCGGGCTTGACGCGCTGGACGAGGACGCGGTCCAGGAGAGGAGCAAGGTTCTTGACGCTGCGGAGGAAAGACTAGCAAATCCAATGCATATTAGAAATTCGATCTCTCCTCCAGCGAACTAGAAGCCGGAGCCCACCTTTGCAGGGGTTGGCTCTCCGCCGAAAAAGTTTTGACGGCCTTCAAGTTCGCATCAGGGAGTCATCGGAACGACGTACCATGGTGAGATTATACGAAATGGGTATTAAGCACCGAAAATGACTTAAAAGGCGAGAAGGAGCAAGCGTGGGTGGATAAGGAGGTTGAGACGTGGAAGCAAAAGGGAAGAAAAGCGCAAGCCGGCAAGCTGGGGAAGAAGATCCGATCTGGACTCGCGAGAAATTTCCAGAATGCCAAGACCTCCAGCTCTCCACGACCTGCCGAGGGTATCCTTTCGCGCTCTCAACTCCGTCAACGGTCAATTATCCATGCTAAAATAGGCACTCGGATTATGCGTTCATCTACTGAAGAAGTCCTCCTGGCGGGATTGAATCTGATCAAGCTCTACTACGCATTCAACAACAATGCCCCTGCCATAGTTATACTATGAACCGAAGCTTACCGCAGCTGCGGAAGCTCCTTACTGCCGAAAGCGCAGCTATCGGGTATCACTCAACCTACTGATGCGCGGTTCAATGATGCGGGAGGTGAGATCTCTCAGGGAATTGTATTCTCATTTGTGGTTATTACAGGTTATTCATGACTAATGCCTCCGTTTCATGGCTTTTAACGGTTGTACTACCATCTCCTTCCCCGTCCTCGACCGCCACCTCCACCATAACCACCTCCATAACCCATTTGGCCCTGGCCACCACCTTGACCACCGAACCCACCTTGAGCTTGTTGCCCGCCGCCTGCACCGGATTGCCCACCCATCATTGCCTGTGCATGTTGCATGAAAGACATTGGGTCCATAGAGGCAGGATCTAGCCCTTGCGACATCATCGATGCCAGCATTCCCTGCATCATGTCTGGGTTCATATCTGGCATCCCTGGTATCCCGGGCATCGGAGGCGGTGCATTCGTAGTAGGAGGTCCAGCTCCCGGCTGCGCGCCGGGCATTGGGGGAAGCCCCATGGTTAGGAAGCTCTGCATATCATCCAGCTGTCTCCTCTGGTCTCCCACTTCCTTCCGTAGTTCTTGCTGCTTCAAGACATAGCTTGCCCAGGTAAACTCGTCAAATCCGTAGTTGAAATAGTCCGTCATGTCTGTCCCTGGTCGCCTCCATGGCTTATCATCCTCGGGGAAATCAACATCCATATCAGTTGACAGGACCGGCTTTCCTGTAGCAGGATGGATAGGGTTCGCATGGACGTCAATCGTGGATGCGTGCACTGGCGGGTATGCTGAGCCTGGTTTTTGTGATACAGGTCGCGTTCCAGACGGCACTGACGATGTGGTGTCAACTTTGGGTGTTAATGAAGGTGTCAGAGATTTCGGAGCGGCAGGAGAATCGGCGGATGTGGACCGTTGAGTGTCGGCTTTTAATGTGGTATGGCGAGGATGGGGACTGCACAACTTTTAGCAAATGCGATTGTCATGAGAAGCGATTGACCTCACGCTTCTGGAGGAGGCGCATCCGGAGGAGCCTCTGTGATGATATTGAAATCGTCCTAGAGTCGCTAATTAGCAAGGTCCACTTCGACAGCCTCAGATGTTGCGTACCTCATCATCTTCCTCCTCTACCTCCTCTTCTTCCTCGCCCTCGTTCGAGTCGTTCATCGGAGTGTCGGTCGCGGGTCTTCGAGGATCCCGGGATTGAGTGACCGGCACCGCATCGGCGGGATCATAGAGATCATCGTCATCGTCCTCCATACTGCGCGTTAATTCAAAAAGCTGGCGGACTTGAATGGAGGGGGGCGATCGAAAACGTCGAAGCTCTGCTCCTTGTTACACTGATCCTGCGGAGATAGCTTGAAGTTTGCTTTGTTTGCTTTCCTCCAATCGGCTTTGTCAAGGCACTAGCAAACCCACGAGACGGTCATAACCAAAGAAATGGGAAACTTGTCCGAAAGAAGGCGATGATCAAATTAGCAAGTAGGGGAAGACTCTTAAAATTTATAGTCTTTGTCTGATCTCTAAAGTATGGCCAATCCCATGTGGTAAAGATTCTGGTGCATGGGGTCACGTGCTGTCCTCCAATCCACTGCGATCAAATGCGATAAGCTCAATTCGGGCTGTTCAACGTCTACATCGATATCTGTTTCTGTTAGGGTGTGCTTCCAGTGCTCCACAATGCCACCGTCTGAACCCCCAAGCCACAGCTCGACTCCTCGGTCATTTACAAGCCAAACCGCTTCTGCGGAAGATCTCCTCAAATCACAAACCGTCGGTCTTGTTCATCTTTCCGATTTCCGCAAACGCCGCGCGGAAGTTCTAGAGCAGAAAGAGCGCGAGGCGCATGACAAGTCCTTGGGTAGATTTACCTCCGGTAATTCAAGAAGCGCGACTCCTTCAGCGGGCGATGTAACTGACGGGTAAGTAACGGCACCTATTTTGATCTACATTTCTAGCTAATCGCAACCGGTAGGAATTCAACATCACGAAGCGAGGGGCCTCCCAAGAAGAAGAAAAAGAAACAACTTGCAAAGAGCAAACTATCGTTTGGAAATGAAGACGAAGAGGGGGACGATGAGGAAGTATTTCACAAATCAAAGCCGAAGGCTGCGGGAGTTTCGACGCCGGCCGAATTAACTGCCTCGCGCTCTGACACCAATACGCCCTTTGATGAGAGCTCTGTACCGTCATCTCGTCGCATTACACCAAATCCTAATGCTCCTCCTCCTCCGAAGGCGCTCACGAAGGCCTCGCTGAAAGCCGAGGCAGAGGCTCGAGATGCCTTGCGCAAAGAATTTCTGGCGATGCAAGATTCCGTTAAGAATACCGAGATTTTGGTCCCTTTTGTCTTTTACGATGGAACAAATATACCCGCGGGAACAGCTAAAGTTAAGAAGGGGGACCAAGTCTGGTTGCTTTTGGATCGGTGTCGAAAAGTTGGTGCTGAACTGGGCGTCAGTGGTACCAGCGGCGCATCAAAAGGTCGAAAGTACAATCGCCGTGAGTGGGCAAGAATAAGTGTGGATGACTTGATGCTCGTAAAAGGAGAAGTCATTATTCCACATGTATGTTCTTCCTTCCATATGTCAATGGCGCCTCGCTAACAGTCACTTCTAGCACTACGAACTATACTATTTCATTGCCAACAGTGTTCCCAGTTTTTCCAACACCGGGGGCCTACTTTTCGATTATTCTAACAAACCTCCACCCCCACCCCCAACCGATGATCCTTTGTACCGGCCGAGTAACGACGAGCTCGAGGGAGGCGAGAGAGATCCCACGCTAACGAAGGTAGTCGATAGACGGTGGTACGAGCGAAACAAACACATCTTTCCGGCAAGTCTATGGCGGGAGTACGAACCGGGTGCGGAGTTTGAGGAGAAGATGCGTACGACGAGACGTGATGCTTCGGGAAATACCTTTTTCTTCTGATCTTGCTGCTCCACGGCATAATATAGAAATCATTGCTACATATAAACGGGTGCGTTGGAACTAAAAGAACTTGTATATTTTTAAGATACCCAATTAAATGAAATCAACTCTCGTATAACCGGATTCATCATTTACTTATTATTTTGCCCTTGGTTTTACGGTACTCAGGTAGCATCGTGGTGAAGCTGCAGACCTACGCGGTCCCGTACCTCGAGACAGCACCTACCTTCCTCGTTATTTCCATCCCATCTTCCTAAATGATCCCACCAAATCCACATCGACATTCTCATCATCAGCCTCCGCTTGACCAGCGACGCAAAGATGGATTTCTACCTGCGGTGCAACTCTCTCAGCTGCCGAGCGCCTTTAAAGGAGCGAGCGGTCGTTACTACCTGCTCGTGAGTATCATCATCGTGTTGCATAACCCCCAGTCTAGCTAAAACCACGAGCTGACCTCCCAGACACATTTTCTGCCTTCAGTGTGCTGAAGCCCTTGGGCTCTCACGTCCCGCCGGAGGCGAACGTCGCTGTCCGGCCTGCGACATGACCCTCATCAACCCAGACGATGCCGTATCGACCGTTCTTAATCCGACAGAAGACTACAAAACAAGTGTGCTCAGTGGCCTCGATCCAAATACCGTAATGGAATGTACTGGGCGAGCCTTACAATTTTGGACCTATCAAACGACTCAAGAAATGTGTGCTTCAGTCCACCCAAGTGTTTCCAAACAGCAAGGCTGATGAAATACCAAGCTTCTACCAGGATTTCCTAGGAAAGGCATTGACGGATAAATACGCAAATTTGAATTCCCAGATGGACAAAGTGATCCATAACGCCAACAAGGAGATTTCGACGTTGCAGACGAGGCTTATTGGTTGGTGCAATTGCTATCCAGGCTGTCCATTTATATACTATCTAACGATATGTCTCCAGACACGCAAACGGTGCAGGAGCAACTCCGCAAGAAGAACCAAGAGCTTGCTGACATGTATCGGGAGAAATGCAAGAAGTTCACTCAAATCACTCACTTATACAACGTGCTCAAATCTCGAGCCATGAGATCTCAAATGCAAAATGCTGCCGTTTCTCAGGCATTCAACGATCTTGAAATACCGCGTAATGGTCCATCAAGCTTGGTGGCACAAACTCACGGTGCACAAGTACCTCCACAGACTCCATCAGCCTTCCAGCAGAGGACATATCCTCTGGATCTGGATGGAGTAGAACAACTTCATCGACACCAGCGGAGTGGTACAGGAAGTTCGAAGGGGACAAAACAAAAGTCTAATCCGACAGCTATGGCCCCTCCAAGCCGTCCACCTGTTGGCATGAGGAGGGGTACGTCCATTATTTCATTTCATGCGGAGATACTAACGCATTCTAGGAGAACCCCCGAATGCTACACCCCAGCATCGCACACGACTCGCGGGCGTCTCACGCCCTTCCACATCGGCTGGGATGTCCCAATTACCGAATGATAATATAATGTTGGAGCGTTTCCATGCTGAGCGACCACCCACCGAAGGGTTTATGAACGACCATCATCACCACTCTAATCACCGGCAAACCCTAAATGTCCAGAACGACAGATCGCCAGGCGAGGCGCCGGCGATAAGATCATACTTCAACACCACAATGAATTAATGCTATGGAAACTCAGAAATAGTATCGTATAGTAGACTTGAGCGACCCGATTATATAGATTTAGTGGTAAATTGGGTTCGTGGTTAGCAGTTGGGGAATTATATATAGTCCAAGGTCATAGAAAATATAGTTCAAAAGTGTGAACCAGTGAGTCCTTATATTAACCACAACGACCCTCAAGAAATATAAATTATTCGTAGATATAGCTTGGAGATCATGAAATGCGTCAACTTATTGTGACTTTATCCTTACCTATATTCAACCGAGCCAAGGTAGTATGGTTGTAGGGCCGACTACATACCGCGCACACCTTATGAAAGCAAACAACCCAGAAAAAAAAAAAAAGTCCAACTCTGACAACAAAAGTCCAAGCCAAAGTCTCTCCGGCGTCCGCTATCTATATAAATAAGAATCAACTCTCCACCGGGCAACTATGTAGGGCTAGTCAACGCTTCTCGGACGGACGGAAGCACCGAAAACTACGACCATCCGCCATCCGCCCGCCATCCGCGCTTCCACTGCTCCGAGTCCAACCACAAACGACCCCGTTCTTTATTATTTAATTTCCTGCTCGCATGGCCCCTGTCAAAGAGCTCTTGTGGGCCTCCTTTATCTTTATCTTTATTTAAGCTTATTTGGACACCTGTATTTGGTATACGCGTATTTCTGTACCATGGCCTGGTACCTGTATTGTCACCATACTACATTTATCATGTTTTATGCTACTTTCTTATTCTCTCCTTGAGATAACTGAATTTCATACAAGCGATCTTATTGGAACTTACTCTCAGTTTACTCAAACATGAGCCTAGGACCACGTCGTATGATCTAGTTCGTATTGTCAGAAGTTGGTGGAGTATATCAGTACAGAAAGCCCGTTGATGGCGATGAGGGTTCACAATTGTGGATTGAGTAATTATTGTATTTGAACTTGCGATTTATGAGCGGGATCTGGGGAAGTTTATGGAATTGTTAACTACTTTTGCCTATCACGGCGAGATTGCTATGGACATTTGGGAATAGTATGTTCTATTTTCACGAATCTAAGAACAACAGCGGAATCCGTACAACGAAATATCACCTTCGTCAATCATCTTTACCGTGGATTTAAGAAATGGAAACAAAATGGATGAAAATGCAGAAAAGCCGTCATGCCGTGCGTCGAGAAGGAACCTCGTATAGAATTAAATTAAGTAGATCAAAAAAACGCCCTCCTTTTTGTTTACGCAGAACCGAACTCCTTGATATCAGTTTGCTTGCCCTGGAGGGCAAGAGGAACGATACCACTGACGTGCATCTCAGGTCCGTAGACGTGCATGTCGAGGCCAAGCTCCTCGCCGACAGCTTTGATGTTCTTAAGACCTTCCTGGTAGTTAGGACCGGCGCGGCGAACCCAGATCTGGACCTTGTGTTCGTTTAGAACAGGGGCAACCTCCCGCAGCGCGCGGATGACACCCTTGAAGGTGGAAGCAACGTTGGTGAAGTTGGCAATACCGCCACCGATGAAGAGGACCTTTCCGTCGGGGTGAACGGGAGAACGGAGCATTAGGTCGAGGATAGTGCGGGCGTAGTTGAAAGTCTGAGTCTCGGTGGGGGCACCGGAGTACTCACCGTAGTTGGCGAGCTCGCTGACGAAACCAGCAGAGGCAATGGCATCCGCGTAGACGACCGAGGCACCACCACCAGCGACAAGAGTCCAGACACGGCCATTGGCGTTAAGAACAGTGAGCTTGAGGGAGGCACCAGTCTTGGCATCCATGTCTGAAATGAACTTCTCCTCCTTGCTCAATTCACGACCGAAGGGAGCGGGGAACTCCATGGGAGGACCAGCATCAATGTTGATCTTATCAGATGTGGGAGCAGCAGCCAGGCCAAGGTTAGCCGGGCTACGAGCAACAGCCCACTTGGTACCACACTCGAACTCAGCAGTTTGGTCGAGCTTAGCAGCCAAGTCAAGGAAGTGGACTTCGGCAGAAGTAGCATCAGCGTTAGGGATGACCACAAGAGGGTTGATTTCAAGGTAGGTGAACTGGCAGTCAACGTAGACAGCGTAGAGGCGGGAGATGAAGTCCACGAGGACGTTGTGGACGCCCGTGGGGACCTTGCTGAGAAGAGCCGAAACAATCTCCTCGTTGGAGGGGTAGTTCTTGAGGTTGACGGGGATTAGAAGCTTCTCCGCCTTAGCATCAACATCACCGACATCGACACCACCCTCGTGGGTGAAGAGGATCCAGTCACCCTAAGAAAGAGAGATCAGTCTTTGAATACAGGTTGAAGTAGGCTGGATATGTTTTCTTACCTCACGCACTGAGTGGATGTTGATGTAGTACTCGGTTTCCTGGGGGTGAGGAACGAAGGGCTCGACGAGGAACTGGCGGAGCACACCGACGACGGTCTCAACCTTTTGTTCCTTTGTAGCACGAGCTTCAATCCATTCCCTAGCCTCAGCCCAAGTCTTGTTCAGAGCGAGCAGACCGCTTTTGCCTCGTCTCTTGATCAATTGGTCGGGCTTAGCCACAAACTTGGATCCGGGGGCCAACAGCCACGGGTATGTAACCTCTGCCTGGTCGAGGACATCCTTCACGGCAAGGTCGTCGGGGAAGTACAGAGAAGCGAGTCTGGGGGGAGGGTTGTGGGTGGTCGAAGGAGGGAGAGGAGTAGGCTTGATGACGGGGGCGCGAGTGAGGTGGTAGTTGAGGATGGCCTTGCCATCGGCTTCGAGGATTGACTTGGCGGACATTGTGTATATGTGGATGTAGGAGAATAAGAGGGGATGAGATAGAAGGTTGAGAGGCAAGAGTAGGAGGTAGGAGGGAGAGTATGATAAAGGGAAACAAGCCCCAGATGACAATTAGCAGGATATGGAGGAGAGGAAGAGGAGGATGGAGGAAGAGAAATGGACGTGAGAATAATTTGTCTGCGAGGTCGGCGGAAAAAAAAGCCCTGCCAGATGAAGATAAATTATGATGACGGGGCTGAGGGGAGGGGAAAACAAAAAGGTGTGCTGATGGTGGTACCTGGAAAAGGCTCGTAACAGTCAATACTGAGGGTTCTGATACAGATGGATACGGGTACAAAGTCAATTCAAGAACAGCACAGAGGTGGTGGGGAGAGCATTGGGCCCCTCTTTTTGTGCGGTCAACTTCACAAGCTGTTGTTGGGCGCTCTGATTTTCATTCCTACTGGAGCTTTATCGATACCGAGATCGCGTTGGGGATCTGCGGGACGGTAATTTTAGTTGCAGTATCCGCCCTACGCTGTAGCCTGAATACTGTTCCCACCGCAACGAGCTGGTTCTCTGACCAGACCATGCGTTTTGTTGAGTCTGGCACTCTGGCATGATCTTCTGTTGGATGTGACCTTGATCTTTCGAATCTTGGATAGCTAACGGCGCCGGTATTTCGTGCCTCGGCCAGAACTTCTCGAAGATCGGGGTGAGGGGCACGGTATCGCCAGTACACGGAGTTTACTCATAACTATACTCCGGAATTTATCTTCTGACCTAAGATATTTATACTCCGCACCATTCTCGGGATAATAGAATGTGTTGCTGAGCTGAAAGAGGGCTGCGCCTGTACTCTGCATATTACTATTCGATCCTCGAATATTCACTCCTCTGCGGGGTGAAGTGGTGGAAACGTATCATGGATCTATACCCAACCGGCGGACCCAACAACTCTGGGGTATCCACCAAATGCTGGATTCTTCGATGTAGGCCCAGGAACGAGTCAACGGCCGCTTTCATGATAGATTCTTCAGGGTACTGGCAAGAACGATCTCCATAAAATGATAGATTCTTCTGAGTAAGTGCAAGAACGACCATCCCCTTTCTCCTTTAGACTCTCGAGAATTTGACCGAGATGGCAATGCTCACGGAGCTGCCCACTGCTACTATGAGTAAGTAGAACTCCGGTCCCCGTCGTCACCTGTAGTCTCACTTTTCGTCGGGGTAGCAGCAGGCGTTCCAATGTTCGCATTTCAGCTGGATCCCTCGTATCTCTCGTCATCTTAAAGACAATCCATGCCAATAATAAGCTCCAGTTTCAACCCAAGTCTGAAGTTGTCGGTGATTTCCCATCCCCAACTGTTGGTGGGTCGCCCCAGTGTACTGTCACGTATTGTATCGCCTGACTATCCATCGATACCATACATCTTTTTTTACTCACCTTCAGCACAAGCTCCATAATAATAATAATCAGTAATCCTTCTCTTTAACCCCCTCCCATCAGCTCCCGATATCGTTTTCTTTTTCTTCAATTTCAACCTGGGTCCTTTTTTTATTCTCTTCTCTTGATTCTCCTCCTCTTTACCTTCTCCATCTCTCCGTTCCTCCCTCTCCATCCTCGCCTTTTCTCCATCGTGGTTGGAACCCTCAGCTTTTTCTCACATCTTCTTCCCTCCTATTCCCCTCCATTCGAGGTTGCAGGCTGCTTGAATTGCATCTGCTTCTCATTAATACCCTCACATACCCTCACCTCTTTCCTACCCGTTTCTTGGAAGCTCTGTTGACAGGTAAGCATTGTTACATATCTAAACCACTGACACCGCAAACTAACAGCGATCTAGAGTATCAGCCATCATGCCTGCAGCCCCCCTGCTCAGCACCGCCAACGGTGCCAATGCCAATGATAACATCACTCGCTTCGAGCCTCCCAGCCGAGTGCGGTCTCCCTTCGCCGATGCCCTTTTCCACAACAAGACAAGATGCTTCGTATAGTGAGTGGTTTGTCAAATTAGGTCTAATTGCATAGACTGACGGCCGATGTAGTGGTATGCAGCCCCGAGCTGTCCAGGGTATGCTTGACTTCGACTTCATCTGCAAGCGGACTACCCCCTCCGTTGCTGGTATCATCTACACATTCGGCGGTCAATTCGTCAGCAAGATGTAAGACTTGTTTTTCAAATCGGTGGTATTATCACTATCTAACAGTCCTTTAGGTACTGGGGTACTAGCGAGACTCTGCTTCCCGTCTACCAGGACACCGCAAAGGCCATGGCCAAGCACCCTGACGTCGACACCGTCGTCAACTTCGCCTCTTCCCGTTCGGTCTACAGCTCTACTATGGAGCTGATGCAGTTCCCTCAGGTTAAGTCCATTGCCATTATCGCAGAGGGTGTCCCAGAAAGGGTAAGTTTTCGAGCTTGCCACTCAGCCAAAGCGATCCCAACGCTAATATAATGCCTAGCGCGCTCGCGAAATCCTTGTCGCTGCCCAGGAGAAGGGCATCACCATCATTGGACCTGCTACTGTCGGTGGTATTAAGCCTGGTGCCTACAAGATCGGTAACACTGGTGGTATGATGGACAACATTGTTGCCTCAAAGCTTTACCGCAAGGGTTCCGTTGGCTATGTCTCCAAGTCTGGTGGTATGTCGAACGAACTGAACAACATTATCTCGCAAAACACCGACGGTGTTTACGAGGGTGTCGCCATAGGTGGTGACCGCTACCCTGGTACTACTTTCATCGATCACCTGCTGCGTTACCAGGCCGAGCCTGAGTGCAAGATCCTTGTTTTGCTCGGTGAAGTCGGTGGTGTCGAGGAATACCGCGTTATTGAGGCCGTCAAGAACGGTACTATCACCAAGCCCATCGTCGCCTGGGCCATCGGTACTTGTGCCAGCATGTTCAAGACTGAAGTTCAGTTCGGTCACGCCGGTGCCTCGGCCAACTCGGACCTTGAAACCGCTGTTGCTAAGAACAAGGCCATGAGGGAGGCTGGCATCTTCGTCCCCGAAACCTTTGAAGACATGCCCGCAGTTCTCAAGAAGGTTTACGACGAACAGGTTCAGAGGGGTTCCATCACTCCCCAGCGTGAGCCCGTCCCTCCCAAGATTCCCATCGACTACTCTTGGGCCCAGGAATTGGGTCTTATCCGTAAGCCCGCTGCCTTCATCTCTACCATCTCCGACGACCGTGGTCAGGAGCTTCTGTACGCTGGAATGCCAAT
The DNA here is from genome assembly GCF_016861865.1 of Aspergillus puulaauensis. Classification (NCBI taxonomy): domain Eukaryota; kingdom Fungi; phylum Ascomycota; class Eurotiomycetes; order Eurotiales; family Aspergillaceae; genus Aspergillus; species Aspergillus puulaauensis. The sequence goes on from NC_054858.1 coordinate 2,039,485, forward strand.
CTCCGATGTCTTCAAGGAGGACATTGGTATCGGTGGTGTCATGTCCCTACTCTGGTTCCGCCGCCGCCTCCCCAGCTTCGCTACCAAGTTCTTGGAGATGGTTCTCATGCTTACCGCTGATCACGGTCCCGCCGTGTCTGGTGCCATGAACACCATCATTACCACCCGTGCCGGAAAGGACCTGATCAGTGCTCTTGTCTCTGGTCTCTTGACCATTGGTTCTCGCTTCGGTGGTGCCCTGGATGGCGCTGCTGAAGAGTTCACCAAGGCCTTCGATAAGGGCATGAGCCCCCGTGACTTCGTTGACACCATGCGGAAGGAGAACAAGCTGAGTATGCCACCCCAAACCTTATTACACTCTAGGTTTTCGTATACTAACATGTCACCTAGTTCCCGGAATCGGTCACCGTATCAAGTCCCGCAACAACCCCGATCTTCGTGTTGAGCTGGTCAAGGACTACGTGAAGAAGCACTTCCCCAGCACCAAGCTGCTGGATTATGCTATTGCTGTTGAGACTGTTACAACCTCCAAGAAGGACAACCTCATTCTCAACGTCGACGGTTGCATTGCGGTCTGCTTCGTGGATCTCATGCGCAACTGCGGTGCTTTCTCCGCTGAGGAGTCTGAGGACTACATGAAGATGGGTGTCCTCAACGGTCTCTTCGTTCTGGGTCGCAGCATGGGTCTGATTGCCCATTTCCTCGACCAGAAGAGACTGCGCACTGGTCTCTACCGACACCCTTGGGATGATATCACTTACCTCCTCCCCGCCCTCCAGAAGGGTGGCTCTGAGGGCCGTGTTGAGGTCAACGTATAATTTTAATACATTTTCTAATTATTACTTTTTTTTACTCGCAGAGGAAGCCAGTGTTGGGCACCAGCGACCGCGCGAGCTCATAAAATACGTCAGGAGTTATGATGGCCTATGTTATGCATTTGTTCAATTTATCTTATCTTTTCCATCACGTTGTTGAATACACATCAGAGCACACATGAGACACGAACGTGGATGATTTCTTGCGACGGTCGATCGTAGTATGAAATAGAATTTTCTCAAATTCTATATCAAACCAGCTCTCCAGAGTATAATTACCATTAACTAAAGTCTAATTATCTATCACATAATAAGCCTCGAAGATGAACATTCAACTCCTTTCAGTACAACCCTAAGTACGTTGTAATTATAATGTCTGCGCGGCAATGGAAGCAAGCGAAATGTTAGTTTGGCGTACGCCCGCGGAAGTCCCATAAGAAATTAAGTCGTCATTTATACAATAAAACTATAAAAACGAAGTTATATATATAGCAAAGTAACTTGTACTATAGAACAAATTGTGCCAGTAAAATAATACAGTACGTAGTAGTATTGGAGGTGAAATTAATTGGTATTTTCTTATCGGACTGCCTATAAATTCTTATCAGCACAAGAAAAAAGATAGCTCCCTTGAACACCCACCCGCATTTGTCAAGTCCTCAACAACTCCATTTCTCCTAACGCGACATCACGAAACGAGAAGCGCCTAGATTCGAGGTCATCTGAGAAAATACACGCCAAAATGGTTCGCGTAAAGCATCGCTACCTCCTCATCGACATCCTTTACCCCGACCCATCCTCCGCTTCACCCCCAGGTCGCTCCGACAAACAATCCCAACTCCGAATCCATGCACCCACATCCGACGCCCTAACCCCCAGCCTTCTAGCGAAAATGGTCCGGGATGAAGTCGCTGAGATATTTGGCGACTGGGGCATCGGTAGGTTAGGTGGTGTTGGTGCTGGTGGTGTTAGCGGTACGTTTCTTCTTCTTCTTCTCTTTTCCTGCCGATTTGTCGCAGTACGAGATTGAGAGATTGAATGGGTGTCCATTGGGAAAGGAAATGCTAATTAACTGCGTCTACTAGTGAAATATCTCTCCCCCGCAACATCAACTGCCATAATCCGGTGCCCGCGGGCATCATACCGACTAGTCTGGACGGCTCTTACGTATATGTCTCGCGTCCCTGCTATCAGCGATGCCGGCCGGCCAAAGCGTTTGGATTCGATGGATTTAAAGAGACCGTGTGTCTTTAGGGTGATTCGGGTGTCTGGGACGATACGCAAAGCGGAGGAGGAAGCTGTGCGGATAGCGAGGAGGGAGATAGTTCGGCTTAGGGGAGCCGAGGAGGTGGGTGTTTTGGGGGGTTTGGTTGGGGGGTTGGAGAAGGAAATTGAAAGGGGCTTTGCAGAGGACACCGGTATCGATGATATGGAGGTGGATAGCGATGATGATTGATTGACTGAGGGATTATCGCGATTATTCTGCTCCCTATCAGGTATGGAGTTCTTGTGGGCGTGCTATTGTACATATATATTCGTTAGAGATACCCCATTTGATGCTACATTGCGCTTCTCATTATTGCCATTTCATTTCTTCCGTACTACTTTCACTCCGCCATCCGGAATTGGCGCTCTTGGGCCATATTCGTCGTCATCACCTTCGTTCCCGCCCTGATCGGCTGCTCCCTGCTCGTGTCGTTTGGCTTCTTCTTCAAGCTGCCGCAGCTCCAGCTCATCGTATTCGTCCTTGGCATCTATCCAGCGTTCCTGTACGTCTCGGACGTCCATGGTCCCCATTCCTTCCCGAACAGCCATTTGCCAGACAGAGTCATTTGCTCCTTCTGCTGGTCCGAAAACGTACCCACTGGCGCGGTCAATTACTCGGAGTAGATTCATCATGCTTTTCTTATCCTCCACAGCAACAGTTTCAAATCCCACAAGTCCGAACTCCTCAATTAGGTCAATGATAGCGTTGTTGAGCGGTCCAAATTTCTCGTGAGACAACCGCGATGACTCTGCATCTAGGTGAGGTAGGAGATATGAAAGGTCTTGAACCTCAGTATAGAAATCTAGATTGAACGGAAGCGGCGAATAGTTGGACAGATTATCCATCTTCGTGAGAACATTGAGGTGGGGCAGGTCCATTTGCAGCATGGCGCGAAGACAAAGGATGAGAGAGGAGATATACATCGAAGGTAGCGTGAGGTTGTATGAGTCGACCAAATGTAATACTATTAACTATAGACCTCATTGTCAGATGCGCTCATATAGGAGCTAACAGGAATGGAACACACTCTATAACCCAACTTCTGGATCTTGAAAAAGATATTCCGTAACGATGAATGGTGCGTGAATATTTCTACCTGACCAGGGCAATCGAATATAATATAATCATCTAATGATTCAACCCAAAGCTATTAGCCTACGATCCTGGAAGGTGGATAAAGCATCATCGCAAAATGCGCATACCTCCCAGAGCCTTTAGCCCTTCTTCCAACCAGTCAAAGTTCTCTTCTAACTCTTCCAAAGCGTATAGAACACCACCATTCGGCCCTAACTGGTCTTCGCTCATTATTTCTTCCAGTGTCACGAGGTCGCGCACGTCCAGCGCACACGGATATGATGTCTTGTCATTTGCGGGGTCAAGATTGACGATTGAGCATTTGCGCCCAATAGCTCCGAGGAACTGGTGCATGCCATTGCAATAAGTAGACTTTCCCGCACCAGGCGGACCTATTACTAGTTGCGCAAATGGCATGATGAAGACCGGAAAGGTTGCGAGTGAAGTAAAACTTGAGTAGCTGAAAAGTAAAAAAAAAAGTTGAAGCTCGAGGGTCGCGACGGCGGGGAGATCAAAGACACCAAGGCGGCAAACGGTGGCAGAAACGGCCTGAAGCAACAGCCGCATTATCACCAGGCCGACCGCCGTCGGTTTTAAAGCACATAATATACAGTATTGCCTACAAGCCAAGATGGCGTCAAGTAAGCTTCAAGTCTCATTACCGCTGGATGAGCTATACTGACTACGTTTTAGATCAATTCACCATTGCGTCGCCGCCAACGGATGCTATCTCCGCATTGAAGTTCTCTCCCGCCCCCGATTCTACGCGATTCGTTGTATCTTCGTGGGATAAGAATGTGTATGTTTATGACTTGCGGGACGAGAACGGAGCGGCTGGCGAAGGGAAGCTGCTACAAAAGTTCGAGCATCGTGCGCCGGTCCTGGATGTGTGTTTCGGCGAAACCGAGGACGAGATCTACACCGCTGGCCTGGACTGGGATGTGAGGAGGTGAGTGCGTCGTCCTATCCCAGTTGCATTGGGGCTGTGCGACTGACAAAGTTTTTTTTTTTTTTTTTCTTTTTCTAGAATCGATATAGCATCATCTACCCAAACCGTCCTCAGCAGCCACGATGCTGGCGTCCGAAATGTCGTTTATAGCAAGGAGAACAACATGGTCATATCCTCCTCCTGGGACAACACGTTACATGTGCATCGCATGAGTGAGGACAGGAGCGCTGTCGCCGCATCTACAATAATCCCTCTTCCATCCAGGCCTTTCTCTATGTCTCTCACAGCAGCGAAGCTTGTCGTGGGCATGGCGTCGCGCGCCCTACATATCTACGACTTAAAAGCACTCGCCATCCTCACAGGGGAGTCGGAGGGTGGAAACCCAAGCAGAGTTGAGGTGGAGCCATGGCAGCGTCGTGAAAGCAGCTTGAAGTTTATGACGCGCTGTGTTGCTTGTATGCCGGACGACGCTGGCTATGCTTCCTCGAGCATTGAAGGACGAGTTGCCGTTGAATGGTTTGATCCATCAGCAGAGTCACAAGCACGAAAGTACGCTTTCAAATGTCACCGACAGGCGTCGGGCGATGTTGACGTGGTATATCCGGTTAATTCGCTAGCGTTCCATCCAATCCATGGAACATTCGCATCTGGAGGAGGGGATGGTGTGGTTGCTCTCTGGGATGGCATTGCGAAGAGGAGGATCAGACAATACCAAAAGTATCCCTCAAGCGTAGCTTCTGTGGGTTTCAGCTCCGATGGTAAATATCTCGCAATTGCTATCAGCCCCGGTTATGAAGATGGAAAGGAGAACTTTGTCGACGGGACTGTCAAAATCTATGTGCGTGAACTTGGAGAAACGGAAGCAAAGGGAAAAGGCGCGAAATAAAATGTGATACAATTAACCCTTACGAAAATGGCTTTTTGTGACTGGCGTATAAACCAAGCAGACTCGAGTAATAACATTCTTCGAGGTATTTACGCTGCTCCAAATCAGCACCAGCTAACTCAACAATATAGCATCTAATCATATTAGTCATCTCTACTTTATGACCGTTGTATAGTGGTTCATATGCATCCTAAATCTTCCGAGAGATACTTCAAAGAGGTGCCTTCCTGATCGACACACTGCCGTCGGGCATTCCAAAGTAAGCAGCAAGCGGCCTTTGGCCTCCGATGCCCCCTGATGCCTGAGCTTGAGGACCAGTCAAGCCAGAGAAGATACCGACATCCAAAACACCGGGAATGTGCTTGATGGCGGACGCTAAAGTGTCGACTTCCCAGACGCCGCTTTTCCCGCTACCATCTTGGCCAGCTGCCACGTCCGCCTTCGTTAGAAGCATTGGGAAAGGCGCATCAACAATGTAGAAGCTTTGGTCCGTTTTCAGGGGCCCCTCTTTGGAGCCAGCCTGTGGGCGAAGTGTCGGTTCAATGCTGCCCAGTTGTTTGAGAGCAGTAATCACTCGCGCGGCAGCTATAGGTGCAACTTCAATGGGAATGTATTTCCAGTTGGACAGAAGACGGGATTGCAACTTGCGCGAATCTGTACAAAAGATGGTAAGCCAATTGCGATGGTCTCAGATTAGCCAGATGCGCTACAAACCTGCAACGCAGATGAACTCCTTGGCTTGGAGAGCAACAATCTTCTCCTGGAAAAGACAAGCACCACCGCCCTTTATCAGGTTAAGCTCATCATCGACCTCGTCTGCACCATCGAATGCGATGTCGAGTACAGTTCCTTCAGGGATAGCGTCAAACTCCACAGCCGTCAGGCCAGCAGAGATAATCAACTGTTTGGATTGAAAACCAGTCGGCACATAGCGGGTAGCAGAGGTATCAATGCCCAGCTCCTTAATGGCTTGAACAACGTAGACGATGGTAGAGCCACTGCCAATGCCGACGAATTTGGCGTCTTTGGGGTAGTGGTTGTCGACAGCAGCCTTCCCAGCGGCGCGTTTTGCTTTTTCGATGAGTTCGGCCATCGTGGAGTTGAGACGGATGGGGGCTCTGGAGACTTGTGACAAGCGCGGGTTCAAAGCAATACAGGGACGAAGCAAAGATGAAACTGAATGACAGGAAGTGGACCTGAACTGGAGGCTGCGCATATGTACCTATTAATATGAGTCCGGGGGAGAGATGCCCGGTGGGGTGAATTCCCCTCCGACGCGGTTTTTTCCATGGGCCACTCACCAGCGATTGTAAGGGGAAATCCGGGGAAGAAATATCATTGCAATTGGTACATTCAGGACAGATCCACCATGTCAATTAGCATGTGCTTCAAAGTGCATGATCTGCCCATATACCAAACATTCAGTCCGTAAAATAACAAAGTTGATAGGATTGACAGTGAGGGGCTGTGTCGTCATAGGCTTGGCAGTATTCTAGCCTCAGGCAATTAAGCAACTCACGTGTTTATCCCGGATTATTAATGATGCCTGCCGGTGACTTGCTTTACAGTCACTTTACAACATATAGCACTGTCAACCTCCCCGCACCAAACAAACGAAGATTGTTGTGATTTCTTATTATACTTCTCTCTTTTCGGTTGCGCGGTGGATCGTGGCTTGATATGACCTCAGAATTCCCTCGCGCCCTGGCCGGCCCCTCTTCTAAGGAAAGGAAGTATGATCGTCAGTTGCGGCTCTGGGCTGCTAGTGGACAGCAAGCCCTAGAGGAAACTCGGGTGCTTTTGGTCAACTCTGATGGACCATGGGGAAAGAGGAGCACGGGTGTATCAGGCGTAGCCGGCGTCGAAACGCTTAAGAATCTCGTCCTTCCAGGCATTGGGGGCTTCACCATTGTTGATCCTGCCGTGGTTACTGAACCAGATCTCGGAGTGAACTTCTTCCTTGAAAATGAAAGCCTCGGCAAGTCAAGAGCCGAGGAGACATGTCGATTGCTGAAAGAGTTGAATCCTGATGTAGAGGGCAACTTCAAATCCAAGGTATACCTATCACGTAGGGACAAGATCCCAACCCGATTTCTTGATGCTAATTATTTTGGTACATCAGCCCATCGCGGAAATTCTCCAAGAGGACCCCGGGTTCCTGACACAGCATAAGCTGGTTTTGATATCGGGTCCCATTAAGCATTCATCCTTGCAATCTCTTTGCCGTGATGCCAAAGCGCTAGGGATCCCCGTCCTCTATACGCGATCTGTGGGATTTTACTCTATATTTTCTCTTCAACTTCCAACTGTGTTTCCCATAGTAGAGACCCACCCAGATCCAGAATCGACGCAGGATCTCCGTCTCCTCAACCCCTGGCCGGAGTTGGCTGCGGCGGGTGCCAGTATCACCAACCTAGACAGTCTTGATGATCATCAGCACGGCCACGTACCATACGTATTACTACTCCTTCACTATTTGGAGAAGTGGAAGGAGGCTCATGGCGGATCTGTTCCTTCCAACTATAAGGATAAAACAGCTTTTAGGGACTTCGTACGCTCCAGCGCGCGAACAAATAACCCCCAGGGCGGCGAGGAAAATTATGACGAGGCTGTGGCCGCCGTGCTCAAATCTCTTAACCCATTCAATCTACGCAGCTCCACCAGAGAAATATTCCAGCTGGAAGAATGCAAGCAGCTGACCATAGACTCTGCTGATTTTTGGGTCATTGCGTCTGCAGTGCGCGAATTCTATGAAAAGTACCAAGTGCTCCCTCTACCCGGCTCGCTGCCCGATATGAAAGCCCAAACGGCGGACTATGTCTCACTACAAAAGATATACAAAACAAAAGCGAGGAAAGATATCACAGAAGTCACGGAGACCGTTCGAAGGATTGAATCTCAGTTACGACGCGCTGCTGGAGTCTCCGACAAGGATATTGAAATATTTTGCAAAAACGCTTCCCACATCCAGGTGATTCGTGGTCGTAATATCCCACAAGTGGAAGGGGATTCACAAACGAAGAAACGTTTCCAGGTTGAGCTTGGTAACGAAGAATCTCTTATCCCTGTTGTTCTAGCATTTCAGACCTTGGATATTGTGGTGACCGGGATTCAAGAGGGGAGATATTCCGAGGCCGCCCTTGATGATGAAACAGTGTGGTCTTCTGAAATCGATCACATTTTGGGTGCTATTGCGGGGGGGGGTTCAGCGCCCATTGACGATAAAGCTAAGGGTCGAGTCTTGGAGGCTGCACAAGAGCTTCGACGAACAGAAGGCGGCGAGTTGCACAACATTTCTTCCCTCACCGGCGGCTTAGTGGCACAGGAAGCTCTCAAAGTAATCACTAGGCAGTATGTACCTTTGGATAATACGTGCATCTTCAACGGCATCCACAGCAGCAGTGCCATGTACAAGTTGTGATGGGTTGCGTTACGCGCGACTGCCGGAAGATGCACGGGCAACAATAAATAGCTTGAGGATATGAATTTATGACCCATTACTACCTGTTCCAAGTTGTCTTGTCCGTGCAATGCCCAATCCCAGTCCAATTATTTACTTTCGGTATTTTGCTCGCTGTATACTAAAGCTTGGCATTGGCACGTGGGCAAGAGCAGCGGTTACCTTGTTTGGGCTAGTGGCGGAGTCGGAAGTGACGCCGCCGTGTGGACTGTGGAGGATGGCCGTGCAGTGTCTCGGACCACTGCCAACTTTCCAATATCTTCTTGAACCTTGCTCTCTATTGACGTTCGCTACGCCATGTACTAATGGTAAATTGCCTCAGTAGGCGCTGATATTCTAGTTTTGCCTTATATTATGCCTACTTGCTGATCCCATAATCCACGCGTCCTTCAGCGTTTCACCTCGGCCAAGGGTGTACGGGACCAGCGGATTTACCTCCGTCCGTCGGCCTGCCTTGGTCACCCTTGAACATTTCGAACCGAAATGGCTTCTTCAGAAGGGACCGGAATTTTCCCGGCCGTTATTAATGCTTCTTCGGCATTGCCCTCTTCGGTACTGCCATCCTCTGTATCATCCACGAATCTATCCGCTCCACGCGACTTGCTCTCGCTCCCGCTTCGCGGTCTCCAACGCGCAGAATCCTTCGCCTTCTCCTTTATCCCCGGACGCATCGCAAGGCTAGTCGGTCTCAGGGATATGAGTACACACTTCTGGAGTACTCCCGGCGCGGGCCTAGAAAGAGAGGTGGTGGCGGCGACGACCCAAGCTGCTAGCGAGGCTGCGAGGGAGGCCGTAGCGGAGGCGGCGGCTCAACCTAGTACTCGGTTACAGTTCACGGATCTTTTGCAAGGTGCCATAAAGTTCAGCGGCTTCTTCTCCTATCTGACTAGTCGGTGGTCACTCGCATGTTTCACTGTGGTGAGGGTACCTGAATTCTGGTTGACTTGCGGAACGGTTCTGACACTTCTAAGGCGCTCGTTCTGAACAGGATCGCAATATATGCTTCTACAAGGCGACATTTACATTTGGACTGGACAAGGCGATTAGCCTTGCGCATTATTCCAATTCTGCTTCTCATTTCTCAGATACACTCTCTTCTTCGTGCGGTCAAGTGCCAGACATCGCCTGACTACCCCGAACTCCGGTATGGCTCCCCCGGGAAGCGTTTGCAGTTTGATTATGCTGGGGGTGGAGGGTTCCTTTTCTCATTAAGCTCGAACTTGCTTCCATGGGAGACGGACCAGCAGTCATGCAGTGCAATGAATATGAACCGCGTCGGGACCGATATACCTTACGGCTCGTTCAGGCTACTGTGGCCGGTTTTTCTTCGACTTTGTTTGAGTCACTTTGTGGAGACTCTCTCAAGCTCCTTACAAGGAAGGCCTGTTGTAACAGAAGGGGGAATGTCCATATTTGAACACTCGCTTTCATTTGCCGAAGCAGAATCCACTATCAGCCAATCTCTTGGCTTGGGACCATTCAGCTCACCCAAGACGAAGACCAGCGGAGACGGAGACAGTGATACTTCCCGGACACCCCTTCAGCTGATGACCAAATCACAAATTTTGGACCGAATGAATGTCACCCCGGAGTTACTGCTAATTGCTTTGATTTCTTGCTGTCATTGCCTCTCTTCGAATGTGCTAGACGTTATCGGAAAGCAAAGCAGATACCGCTTATTTAACACCACTTTTTGGGGCCTATGTTTCATGGCTGCCATGACTTGGGGCCTCGCTTCCGGATTGTCTCTTGGAGCTGACGATTTGGCTCTAAAGTTTCCGACAGTCTGCGTGGTGGGTTTCGTGCCGCACCTTCTAATCCTATGCGGCATCATTGTTTGTGCGGCAATCTATTCACTTGCTCTTCTTATAACTGCTTTCTCTTTACCTTCGGATATTCCCCAGCAATTGTCTCTCTGGGAACGGTTCAGCCTTGCGCATGAGAATATGCAGGGATCCAACCAGGTTGGCAATGTACGCATCAATCGACATGAGGATTTCTACAGTGCTCTCCTTAGGATCGGTTACACCGCCCTAACTGCTGCCAGTGAAGCTGTCTTTCTCAACGAGGGACGAGGTGTCGTTGCGCGTAATATGACATGGTTGGAGGAGGATAGGTTGATTGAAATTGAATCCTTGCGCCGGAGACGCTCATCGCAGGTCACACCAGGTGGCCGGACCGACGACCTGCTTATGGAGAGTGGAGAGCCTGTCACTTTTGATATCCAAGAGCCTTCACCGGACTGGGAAAGTGGCTACGGCCGAGAAAAGAAGATCGAGAAGCCTAAGGGCAAGTCACGAACCTCACGATACCAGAGTAACCCTGGCGGTGTCGGTGCCTTCCGCGGTCTTGTTCGATGTTACCAAGGGATGGCCTTTTTCCGCGCTATTTTCTACCTCATGTTCAAATGGGTGGCCCTCGTTCTTGACAAAACTTTAACGCGAGTCGGAATCACGGCTCGTCCTCAGTGGATTAAGCGTATTGTAGGGCCACGAGGGAATGCTGCACAGGATAAGTCGCAGAAGGCCAATGGTGAATCGCTGGATTTCTGGATGCTCACGGACGAAGGGGAGTTGGAGTTACCAGCTAACCACGAGTTCGACGTCGAGAAGGAGATGAGGAAGAGGGAATGGTTAAACACCGGTGATTGGAACCCGCCCGATGAACAGCGGCTAGACGAGAAGCTTTACAGTTGGTGGAAAGCAGGTGGCTCATGGGGTGATCAAGACCAAACCCCAGACTACGGCCTGTCCGAGGATGATTGGGATGACACAACCAGTGTCGTATCAACAACAACCGCTTCTGATTCCGAATGGGAGGATGAATCGGATGGCCGGCGAACACCTACACAGACGGATCCGTTCCCCGATCAGTATTCTAGGGAGGGTACCCCTGCACCCGAGTCGCTGATGGACGTTGGTTCCTTTGCACGTCTTCTTGACCCGCGTGATGAAGAAACCCGACGGGAAGCACGAATTTTGGCAGCTCATCTCAATGCCGGACGAGAAGGACGAATCCTTACACGACGCCAGTTCCAGGAGCAGGTTGAACGGCAGAGGGCACAAATATTGCTCAGTTCACACCAATCACGTCTCGCAATGACCGGCTCGCATGAGGCAAGGCAAAAACCCAACGCGCGAGAGGAATCCGAGATTTTAGAGAAACTCATCCTCACCAAGCGCTCCACAGCTTCCTCCGGCGTGCCGAACACCGAACAGACCTGGGAAACCGGCGCCTCGGGTTTAGGCGCCAGTGGACCGCCTTGTGTTGTCTGCCAGACTAACTCCCGCTCCATCATTGTCTGGCCTTGCCGATGCCTTTGTATATGTGAGGATTGCAGGGTAAGCTTGGCGATGAATAACTTTGGAAGCTGTGTGACCTGTCGACAGGAAGTTGGCGGGTTTGTACGTTTATGGGTACCATAGTGTTGGTATAAAAACCCTGTTGCATATGTTTTCTTCTTGTATCTGATATCCCTATCCATTGCTCCTTGTTCGTAATATAGCGCCGCGAGACTCACTGAATTCTATCTCCGTCTGGAAGCACTCCATGTCCTCATTTTCAGTTTCAAGTATAAACGGTCTGGGTGGCTAAAGACAGAAGGAAAACTTGGGTTCGGGAAGTGAGACTAAGGTGGGTTATAACATGCAGAATAAGCTGCTAATTCTTGAAGTACAGTACAGTTCCTTGGATTTTCCACATCTACTTGATCTGTTCAGCAACTCATTTCTTGCTCTGGACTGGTGGTTCACTCATATTCACTCAAGTTAAGTTGTGCTAAAGACTTTAGTGATAAAGCTTCCGGAGCTTTGTCTCCATATAAAAGTACAGTATTAGGAACATGTTCATTCACAGGGCACAGATTGGATAATAACTGCCGTTTTTTTCTCTCTCTCTTTCCCCTTCCATGTTTATGTCTTTAACTTGATAATTTTGTCGCTTCTACCTCTACCAACATATTACTTGCAGTACCGCTTGTCCATTTGTGACTCAGCTGTTGGTATATCGGCCCAAAACAAAGCATATTTTGTCTTTGATGGAAATATCCTCCGCATTCCTCTTGCTTCCTTGTTCCTGTTGTTCCAAGCCGTTGAAACCAGTCATGTCTTCTGACGTCCGAGATGAAGAAATCGAGATTCTTGCCTCCGGATATGACGGCGGCATCAGTGATACTGATTCAGAGGCGAGTACAGTAGTTGCAGCCAGAAGCACCACTTCTGACCAACGCATCCAGACTAACAACGAAGAAGCTCAATTCGGAAAAACCTTGACCGGATGTTCTGTGTGTGACATGGGCTTCGACGGCCACCAGGTCATTCTGGATTCCAACGAGAACCATCCTACAGTCGAGCGTGTCGAAGAGTTGGAGCGGCAAATGCAAAATATTGAGAAGCTAGTGCCAACGGCGGAAAAAAGGGGGAATCAAAGCATGCAAATAATAACCTCTATGAGCTCATTTTCTTCCTCGTTTTTTCTTCTTCGTTTTCTTGTTGTGACTCTTGCCGTTATTCTGCTCGGGTTGTCTGGACGGCTCGTCCTGGATATGGGTGTCCTCCAGATCTCCCGCTCTGTCTTGAATCTCCTCTCCCGACACCTCCCCATCCCCAGTTGGACTCTTTTTATTTTGAGAATGGTCGGCTTCCCATTTCCTCGGCTTCCCAGGGGCAACTGTACGACTCGCTAATGCCATTTCCTAACCAATTTAATATCAACTTCCACCCACGTCCTGCACCCAGTGTGGCTAACAGACTCCCCAGAATCAGACACTTACCATGCCTGATCCTTGGTTGGCCAGCCTATCCCACGTAAAAGCACAGACTCGTCTTATGAAGCGTCCAAGAGCCACACAGCCGAATCCACAAACCAGCTAAAACACGATGGTCAGCATTAAAGATCACAATACCTCAGCTCTCGAAGAAAAAGAAACATAGCAAAACAATAATAAAGGAGAATGACCTCACCGGAATCAAGAACACGAAATCGTCAGGCGAAAACCGTGATATGTGGTCGTGTATGAAGGGAGCCAGAAACACGCAGAGACCGGACAACTCGCTAAACAAGATTCGAAGGAAGTAAATCAGGTTTTGGACAAAAAGAACTATAAGAGAGGAAATGAGGACAATGACAAGTACAGAAACGAGGATACCACGGCACTGGTCTCTAGTCGTGGGTTTTAGTCTTGATTGTATATTTCTGCCAGCCTTGGAGAGCATTTTGCGTATCTGTCGGCGGAGGGTTGAGCGGAATGGGTTTTTTGGCTTCTTCATTTTTGCGAGTTTTGCAATGCTGAGAGTGTTGGTAGGAAAGAGGCATGGGGTGAATATGAAAGTGGAAGGAGCGATGAAGAGGGGGTAAACAGAAAAGTAGAGGCATGATACAACTGGATAAAGTGCTTCTCTTGTCTCGGCGACGACGACATAAGTGTGTGAATGACTTTATCCAATGGGTGATCTATCAAAGGATGTATCTGGGTTGTGAAGATGATCCAGATCATGGTCAAAGAACAAATGGAGGTTGTTATAATATTCTAGCCCTAAGGTAAATGAATGTCTGCAGGTACAAGGTGAATACTGCATTCGAAGTGGCACCTAAAGAGAATACCACTCTCCAATACATCTACCTAATAATTTTTGCTAAAACAGCTTATCCATTTATGGATGATTTTACATTGTTCGTTGACGACATCCAATATTATAGATAAGTCAACAAGCTTAGCTACAGAAACAATCAACAAGCAACCTAATCAAGGATATAATAGCCACCATGAATTCCTTCTCCTTGTGTGTATCCAGACTTGACACTCGCAGCTTCTAACAGGCCTTCCTTGGACACGAACAAAAGCCAATATAAGCCGTGCCTTCAGGCCAAATACCCAGCCACAAAAGCGGCAGCTGCGCCAGCCGCTTTCCCCCCGGAACTTAAAGACCTCGCGCCTCCAAGATATGGAGGCGACGGAGAAGCCGGGTTTGACGGGTAAATAATGTTGGATGAAACAGGCACAGAAGACGAGGAACCCACAGGGGCTGAAGACGGTATTATCGGTGTTGATGTGGGAAGAGTCACCACGGGGCCGGAGGGACTGATGGGGCCGTTTGTTGGAGTGGCATTTTCACCTGTTGTTGGGATGGTCGTGCTAGTTGAGCCACCACCAACTGAAGGGATGGAGATTGGAACGCCAGCGCTGGAGCATTCGGTCACCACAACGTTGGAGACGGCTGTTGGGGTCGTTAGCATGGATGGAAATGTGGGCAAGATGTATGCCGAATTCAACTGAATGATGAGAGGCTTAAGACTAACACGACTGGTCTTGCTCATTGCAAGCTTGTTGGACACAGGGAGTCACCTCAGTTACAAGGACGGGTTGTCGACAGTGACAAGCAAAGTCAGTCAGGTTCGAGCACCCGTCATGAGTCATGGCGTTAATAAAGCATTGCAGCTGGTGACATAGTCAGAAAAGGGAGGGGACGGTTTAAACTTAGAGGCTCACAGAGCAGTTAGGCAATCCTAGAATTTGGGCTAATGTGAGGCCTGCGCTAAAGAGCACCGTAGCGACCATACACAGCTTCATTTTGATGGAAAACTTGGAGAAAGCTTCTGAGGCCTAGTAACCGAAGACAATGGAGATAAAAGACTGCAATATAGAGAAGGTGTATGTAAGTTAATCCCTGGGCCATTGGGCCGTTTTATACGCTTGGGGAGGGCCGGGCCACCCTTCAGCGACTTGTATCACATGCTGTAGGGGCTTGGGATCTTCTGTATACTATTTCGGTTTGGTGAACTTTTAGCATACAGCTGCTATCCTTGGTATTGATGGACCGAGGAGTCGGTGTAGCACAAGCTGGCAACTGTGAGAGATTGATGTGACATGGGCAATGGGAGGACGCAACAGTATCGGCATCCGCGTCACCAGGGTAAGACTGAGTAATGAGCAATGCGTACTTGGTCGCATTATTGGAAAGAAGGCTATTAGGTGACATGGCATGGGATTCCCTGTGCTGAGGGAGCACAGGCGGGAAACTTTTATGAGCCAAAAAAATTGTGCTAACCAGTAGGACATTCGCTACAAAACCCCAAACCACCTCGCGACACGGTTCATCTTCCAATCTTTGGTAGACACCATTGAGGACGAGACAGAAAGACGGGAAATAAAAGGTGAAGGAGACTGGGCGAGTCTTGAAGTGGCCAGAAGCATGGGACGTTGAGAAGACAACTATGTTTTGGAAGGATGGGAGGTAGAAAGGGAAGCGAGACCTACGAGCCATCGGGTCTTTTTTGCAGGGACAATCACAGTGATAGAGGGGGCTATATGCCAGGCCATTGTACAAGGCACCTCAACGGGTGTTCCCTGTCCGACTCACTTTCTAACGGCGCCCCAATATCCTTCAGACCAGTTATCCGAAGCCGTAAGACCATAGTCCATGAAAATAGAAATCGTATTCTTCAAAGGGTATGTGCAGTGTACTCCAAACGCCCAGCTTAGTCTTGATCTCGAACGCCAACATATATATATCAAGACCCGCTTTGAATCCAAGGCAAAATGTTACATCCGTCGCCGTTCGAACGGTGCTTATGACATTAGCTCGTCGATATACGCTCGCTGCCCTGTGGTACCTTCTTTCTTGAGTAAGACTGAGAGGACCTCAAGGGGGGGATTCAGGCCGAGAGACTCTGCTCGCCTCCAACGTTTTAAACGTGCGATTCCGATGCAGGGCTGAATGGTGTTAGCGAAATGTCTCCTTGGAATCCGCCAAATATAAACCATGGCCAAAGTTAAGACAGAACATACCCCATATTGGCTAGAAAGATCAAAATGCCGCAATATTTTCTCGTCTAGGCCAAGGTCCTGATGATGAACTATGTACGGTCAACGTCATTCAACGTAACAAAGTAGGTGAAAAACCCACCCCTGGGCCCCCGGCTCTTCGCCTCCTCTTTGTTCCAGTACTCCTGTAGCTGTTTCTGCGAGATCTTGGTCGCTTTCTTGTCCACCTCCAACAAGGGTTGCTGGGTCTCGGCCTTCGCTTGTGTCCTCACGGCAAGCTCCGCTACATGAGGTTGGGAGGGCTGGACGTCCTTTGACTGCGGGACATCCTTCAACGTATCTGTCTCGGGGACATTTGCAGCAAGATGCTCAAGATCCTTGGCTTTCTCCGAAGGTGATGGGGCGGCGGACGGCTTTGTGACTCTTGACTTGGCGCCGAAGGATAGCACGGGCTGGTTTGATCGGGCGGAGGCAGTGTTGCCTCCTCGACGACGAGAGGGCGGCATTTTCTTCGAATTCTGATTTCGCAGCCGGGACTGTAAGTGTGGTAAGTTCGTGAAGACGATGGACAGGTGTTCACGAGTGTGCGGAGGCTGAAGGAGTGTAGTCCAAGATTGCTGTGTGGGGGAACGAGGGACATCGATGTCATGCTTGTTGCGCCGGGCAACCAGTCAATTTTGTCACTTTTGGTCAGCACTGCTCCTTTGGTTTGAACTCGCCAACGTAAAATACTATTTTATTGAATGTAATTTTATTGGTGTCTATAGTTATACTATTTACCACTACTAGCCAACGTTGGAGGTCAAGCATGCAGCATGGTGGACCTGGCGGGGTCGCTTATGCTCTGTTGAAGGCTGCAAGTGAAGTATAGGGAAAATGTATTATAAACCGTAGAGAGGCTCACCAAGAGACCCCAGATTGTCTCATAACGAACACAGCGACGGTGTTGGCAGATACTGGGCGGCTCAAATGAAAATCAGCACATAGTAATGTAGGGGTATACATACCATGGTGGCATTCAACTACGAGCCCACAATCGTTTTGGCCCAGGCCTCCTCAAAGTCGTCGTCATATGTAATAAGTTAACTAGTTAATGGAGGAGCCGCTGATCTTATCAGGCCGCCTGAGCCACCGGGGCGTCTGTGGGTGATCTCGACTGTTCTTTCGTGGGCATTGATGACGTTGAAGAAGCGGGAAAAAGCAACGACAATTCAACATCGGAGCGAAAGGCGGTCCCTCTTGGCCCATGAAGATGGGGGGGTCCAGGTTGTGAGTGCCTAAGAGGAAAGTGGAGGTGCGCGAATGAGGACAAGAGGAAAACGAGGTCAGCCTCAGGCCCGCGGGCGCGAACTCGAGGTGCAGATCAGCTCAAAGAGCGAAGCGAAGTCGGCAGGAGTTGGTCTCTGTTCTCTTCTCTCATCTCCAGTCAGTTCAGCTTCCCCACCAACTCGGCAGCACCAACAATCAACTTGCTCCCTCAGCCGCCTTCAACGCACGCCCCTCTGCGGCTCCCAAGAGTCCCAGTCTCCATCCTGTGGAATTCCTGTCTTGAGTCTTCAGACCTCGACCTTTCCTGCTCACTACTTAGTCTACGCTATTCCTGTTTGTTCTCGACGAGCTGCTGCGCGGGCCGTGTCTGGACCTCAATAGCCGCTTACCACCTCACCCACCCCTACACCGTCGCACGATCAGCGTCGTCAGACCAAACACCAACAACCCTCGATCCGAGCCCTCTATGAACCTGTCAAGGCCATCCACACTGTCGAGTTTACATAGTTCGCAAACAACTCTCGAGGCGCATCCCTCTCACCTACCACCTACCGATGGTGGTGTGGGAGTTGCGCTCTCACAATGGCCGCCTTCGTGCGAGTGTCGGGGCCTGCAAATGGCAACTTTCTGATCGGATACCCTGGGATATCTGCGACTATGGTAAGTGCCATGCGACTACTGCTCGTCTAGTAAGCTCCACCAGGCCAACGCGCTTACCTACCCCAGCCCCGTATAGAAGGTAAAGTCGAGATTAGACCCAGCGTCGGCATCACGGCCCCCGTCAACGTATCCCTCGTCACTGTATCTCTCGTTCGTCGCGAAACAATTCACCCATCAGCAGACTTGGTAGTGGGTAGACGTCTAGCGCCCCCGAGGAAAGAAATTACCGATATTGTTGGAAAGGAAATGCTTCTATTCCGTTGTCCGGCCGGTCGAGAATTCGAGGAGGTCCTGTCAATGGATTTACCGTTCGTTTTATTCATTCCTTTTGGGCGAGGCGGACCAGATGCGTCTAGACGCGTTCCTCCTGCTAGCTTGCAGCTCCCCAGTCGTATTGCCGAGACGTTTTATGAGATTGTTGTGATGGTGCAGCAAGGCCACTCGGACCAGAGAAAGTACTCGTTCCCGGTTCCTATTTCACGGTATGACACGCTGTCGACATTTGGAATGTATAATCGCCCGGAGTCTGCCGAAAATGTATCAGATCACTTGGTGACATTGGGTATCTCTTTGCCGCGATGGTCATACGGTCCTCTCGACCCCGTGAGCGTCTACGTTAAATTATCTCCGAATCCCGACTGGATCAGCAAAGCCAGAAAAGTTACAATAAACAAAATTACCATCGGGATCGACGAGGAAATCATTTACAACCACGAAGGCGACGAGCCCCAACGAAAGGTCAAAACTTTAACAAAACGGACAGAACCGATTGGCGTAAAGATGCCCCCGACGGGTTTCCTAACCAATATGGGTCTGGTGTTCCCAGCGAAGGATATGCGCGATGGAGAGGGGGTTCTCCCTAGAGGTAAACCGGGATTTCCCACATATGCCGTTAGCGGGTTCACCACCACAGCAAGCCTCTATAAAATCGAGTACTACCTAACAGTAAAGGTTGGTCTCACACACAAAGTTACTCCGATCAGCACATTGTTCTTGATCATCTAGGCTTACATTTCCCTAGGCTCACCTAGCATCAGCGCGAGATATTGTGATACGCCAACCGATTGTTGTTTGTCCACTTGACCACGCTGGCTGCAAAGAAGAGATGGAAGCTATCGAACAGGCAGCTCGAGAGGCCGCTCACATCAACCCCGACAACCCATTATTACCGCTTCCTTCGATAGTTCGACCGTCAGATCCCAACGGCCTTCGTCATCTCGGGGTAGCCGTCGTCGGCAACCAAAAGAAGCCTTTAATAGACTAAGCCGACGAAAAGCGCTGCAACCTACCAACTCGAAACCTAGAAGGGACCACGTCGCTAGGTATCAGCCGAAGATCTTTCACCCCACTTATACCATACCGACTTCTGCGATAGAGGAAGCGACGACTAGTGGTTGACAGGTTAAATTGAACCTACACCAACTATACAGACATACGCGTCGCCGTACAATCCTGCAGCCTGGAGAACCAGGCCAGTTACGTCTCACGAATGCATGGTTTACGGAGTTTATATTTCTTGCATGTTGTTCTCTTTTTTGCCTCGTTAGCCTTTGTATTTAGTGTGCTTGTTTCTGGTTGGGGCCTGGGAACAGGGGCGGAGTGTCTGGTTTCTATTTCCCTGAATTTCTTCATCTTATAGCCAGGAGCTCGAAGGAGTCATTGTCATTACTCCATACCTCCATGCTGACTATCTAGCCGTGCTTGGTCAATATAACGTGTATTATTTAATTTTTTGGAAAGCGTCCCAGTCCCAATGCCAGCGTTAATAGAGCCCATTCATTACACATCCATGTCATATCTCGTCAAGCAACACGCAGCCAAGTCTTCGTAGGTCCATCCATTTTACACTGCAGCATCGCGAGAAGGACCTCTCCCATCATCCTGCCTCAAAAACTTGATGCTAAATTCGATCTTAAACTCGCCACCGGGGAGTCTCCAGTTCTGGGGAGTCTGCCATGACTGGCTCGCAAAGGACGCGTAGCAGCGCACGGGGAAAAGAACCAAATGTGCCAATCTATAATAATCACCCCATTAGTTAGCGTTCATACCTGATTGAATAAGAGGGCTTGGGAAACAAACCCAGCAGCAAGCCCAGCGATCAGTCCAATGCCCAAGAGCACAATAACGGCCTGTGCAGTCTGCGCAGCCCTGGAGTCAGGAAGCCACGAGTCGGGCGTTTGGTCGAAATTCAGAACCAGAGCATCTGGCGCTGTGCAGACGGTGTAGACCCCAATCACGGCGTCGATGATCAGGTTTAGCCAGAGCCAGAGAGGTTGACGAGTGTGCCTAAGGCGGGATAGGTTCAGAAATGCGGTTACGGCAGTTATGATGCTCTGGGGCGCTTGGTAAGTAAGGGGGTGTTTGACCATTTGGGAGAGGGTTACGTACGATGGCAAATAGTATCTGGAGTCGCTCACGGAGGTTCCAGAACAAATAGAAGCCGCCCGGACTGGCAAAATCGATACAGATAACCGTTAGGTCAAAAAGAAAGGCGACTATGGAGAGGGCCGCTGCTAGGTGAGTGAGCAATATTGTTTTTCGGTAGTCTGTTGGTTTCCGTTGAACAGGGGTGGTGATAGTTCCATCTTGAGGGAGTTGGTACTCGCCGGCCTCGAGTGGCTCCGAATCGGCGAGGAGAGGAGTGGTATCGGATGTGTTTGCCATTGGTGGAGCCTTGTAGGTGCGCGAGTTGTATCAGTGGTGATGATGAAATGAGATGAAGATGGACTGCGGATGGATAGGAACTTGGGCAGGGACGACGGTTATTATTTGGATGAGTGGACCAAAGCCTGATGAAATCCCTTGTTCTAACTCGCGGCGTTTTGATTTACGTGGTCATGAGGCTGTTGACTTATTACTGCCTCTTCGGGGCCAAATTGTTCGATCGTCAAGCAGGTAGCGAGTGATGTTGAAGGTTGGACGTTGGAGGATTCAGACCCCTCGTGCACAGCCCAGTCTAGCCTGGCTTTGCACTGGACCGCCACAGGCAGCGATATTAACTAACTACCCTGATTGTCGCACAGTCAAATGTTTCACTCAAGTGAGTACTCCAATAATCAGTCTGACGTGATAACTAAATTCACTTTCCGATCTCCAGGAAACCCAACGCGACGCTGAGAGTATCGGGGTCCAAGTTCTGAGCCACCTGGTTCCGCGCCCTGTCAATTTGTCGCAAACAGTCTTTGAGAATTTCCAGGACCGTTTGATACTGCGCAGAGGATGACCCGTAGGTGTTCAAGGCGTTGGTGAGATTCGTGGAGATCTGCAATGACTGTCAGGGTGGGTTTGGACAAGACGTCGGGTACGACAACAGATTCCCATACATGGACGAGAACCTCGTTGTAGTCGATTTGAGGTTCGTTTGTAACTTCGGATTCCATAACGTTTTCCAAGTAGAAGATATAGAAAGTCAAACACAGCAGGGGAGAACCAGTGGGGAAGAAAGTCTGGGCCTGAGTCAAAATGCGGAACTGAAACTGAGCTGATAACTTTACTTACATATACCCACCATGACTGATAACAACCCGAACTTTTTTTTTATCGCGACTTCGCTCTCAACCTTTCACCTCATCGCAGCTCCCGATAACGCGCCACATTTTGAATAAATAGGGCTGCATTTTCTACTTCGTCATGGCGGACCTAGATGAAGCTGCAATCAACAATCCCTCCACTGGAGGTGGCTATGCCGATATCGATCTATCGGATGAGACTCAGGACTTCCGCATGCTCAACAACCTCTCCTTGTCAGTTGCTGTAGCTCTGTATTCACCCTATCCAGCATACTAACTTTCGCAGCCTGACAGACGCGGCAGATGCCTCCATTCCCAAGCGAGGTGAAAAGGACTTCGAGCCAAACCCGACCCTCTTCCAGGCCGACATTCTCTCCGCCTCGCGACAGGCGATGCATAATGCCCTTGCATACCCACGACTACACAACCCGAAGAACGAAGTTATTGGGATTTACGCTCCAAATGGACCTGTGCCGCCTGCATCTTCCAAAACCTTAGACTCAATCACCGAAGACTCTCCGGCTGAGAGACCAGCTCCCGTTTCAGTTGGCGCGAACGTACACCCGGAGTCATGCGTCTATGTTGCGATCCCGAAAGGACAATACTTCAAAACACTTGGGCAGGCAGATCGTTGGGGACGGATATGGCTTCTTCCCGAAGAGGCGCTGTATCTGCTTGAACGAGGCACCCTGGATATAAGATGGCCCCGCTGTGCTGTCGGAGAAGGCGACGAAGATGATATCGAAGACTCCGGGATACCGATGAGCTTACAGGCTGCGTATGCATGTCTAGTCGGTCGTGGTGGGTTAACAATGGAGAGGTTTTCTGTTTTTACGGGTCTTCGACGCTTGGGCTATTCCGTGTTTCGAGCATCTGCATGGTCCGAAAATGGCGAAAATGATAAAGTATCAAGCGATATCACAGGGCCAACTAAACCACAAGGGTCAGGTCTAGTTGGGATTTTCACACATTTGCTAAAATGGCTTCGTGATACTGCCCCGACAACGGCAGCAGGCCCTGTCGCTGGCCTTGGTTTCCATCGCAGCTACGGTACGAATATCTTGAACAACCCTCTCTAAATACTGCTAACCTCTTTACTAGATGATATCTATCGCAGAATCTCAATAATACCTTATTACGACCCTGTCACCGCCCCCTCTCCTTCTCCACGCGCAGAGTTGCCGTACGCCGTCGTGTGGCATGTTTACAAACCGTCGCCTAGTTTCCGCAAGTCTGCTCGACCCTATCCTGATTTTAAGATCGCGGTCGTCAATGCTCGAACACATACCACCGTCCCTACCCTTTCTCAAATCGGCAGCTTACTAGAGAGCACACCTCTAGACCCACCCCGGTCAGATAGGCAACTCTATGTGAGAATACGCAATGGGTATCGAAACGTCATCCTAGCTGTCGTCGATCAGGGAATCGTGAGTTATCTCCGGATCGCAGATGCAGCCTTCGGCAAGGAAAAGATATACGAGGCGCGACCTTCCGGTGGTAACAAGTTGCGCGGCCCGCCCCGACATAAATTTAAGAAGCGATGATTATTTGCAACGCGCATGAACTACTGAATCATGTAAAGTCTACATACCGCCGCCAGAATATCAACTACCAGGCGCAGTTTGTCTCCCCTTGAATGAGGCCCTGATATCCGTTGAGAAGAGGATAAAGGCCGAAAGAGGGGGATACCTCTTGATCTGCCATCATCATTAGAGCTTCCAGCCATGGGATAGGCTGGTCGCAGATGCGATAGATGGCTAAGCTTAGGTCTAGCATTCCTGCAGCTTCGGAAGGTTGATACGCAACCATAAAAGAGGATACCAGCAGGCATAAGCATTACGACGGGCGAAACTGAGAAGATGTGTCGAGTTAATAACGAAAATGTGTATATACCCATATTCCTGGAACGCCGATCGTATAACACGGTTCGCTTATAAACCAAGCCGATTAAACTCCTAAATCAATGCAGTCGGCCATTTCCATATCATTTAGCCATCAATCGTATCAAGCGTAACAGCTAAGGCCGTCAGCCACCGAGAAACCTAGTCAATAATAACTGAGCAACTCCTACCGGGAGGATTATGTGTCCAGGTAATCCGCGGCCATCAATAATTCCAAGCACAGCTCTGGTGGGATATCCATATCTGGCACGTTCGTCTGGTTCTTGTTCTTCTCGTTGTAGCACAGATACTCGCAAACTTTCTCCAAAACGATCCCGCTAAGGTTTTCGAAGACGCAGCGGCCGCTTAACGCTTCAGCAAATTTGCCTAAATTTCGAAGAAATCATTAGCAAGAATCCTTTTCTCAGTTGTAGACGCGAGGGGAAGAACTGACTTGAAGGATCGAGCATGCGGCGTATCGTGCCTGAAACACAGGCTGTGTTTCTTGGGATGATGTACTCGAACCCATCGCCGGATACGAGAGTGACGTAATCATGTTGTGTTGGTTCTGAAGACATTTCTTTGGCGAATGTCGAGAATGATACAGGGATGATGAAGAAGTGGGAGGGGAGAAAACGCGGAAGAGAAAAAGAGGTCGCGATGTGGTCCGTGCTGAAGCTCCGCAACTCCGCCGATATAAAGAAGTCTCGACCACGCCCACTCTCGGCCTCCGTCCGATCTGCGTGCTCTGATGCAATGCAGGTACGTAGCTCTAAATTTTACATATCAGGTGTGTCTCCCTAACTCGTATACTCAAATCAATATTAATACTTGACGTAGTGAACCTCTTGCATCCAAGTCCTTGAATGTGGACGGAGCTGCGGAGACAACACCGCTTACCATCTTGAACTTCATTCTATTTGCAAGGACAAGATCGTCAATGCATCGCATCTATCTCATCCCCTCACGGGGATTTTCAACTTTTCTCAATTCCCGCTCCTCCCTTCACGCAAAGCCCGATCATGGAATAGGTATTTCACGATCTCAATACATGCGCCAATTCACTTCATACAGCCCAAACACCAACAGCACTTCATTCCACCCCTCCAATCGACTATCTGGGCGAACATGCATGATCACAGGAGGGAGCTCCGGAATTGGCTTCGCTATCGCAGAACGATTCCTCCAAGAGGGCGTGGACCGCGTTATCCTTGTCGGGCGATCCTACGAGCGTCTCGTTCGTGCAGCAACGCAATTGGCACGGCCTAACCCAGAAAGCTCAGCCACAACTCAAACTAACAACACGGGCAATGATAATATTGTGGCCACTCGAACACCCGAAGAAGACCAGGCGCTGGATCAGAGCAAAATCTCACCCGGCACACTAATCCCCTCGTCCAGCCAGATTAGCCTCCTTGTAGGCGATGTATCTGAGGCGTCAACGTGGACCAGAGAGTTAGAAAACGCGATGGTATGTATTCTACTTTTATTTGTCACAGCCAACCAACTAACGAGCCCAGCAACCGGTCGACATCCTCATAAATGCAGCCGGTATCTCAACATCCAACGTCCTCCCCAGAACAGATCCAAAAGACATCTCACTAGTCCTCCGCACAAATCTTGAAGGCTCTCTACTTACCTCTCGCGCCCTCATCCGCGCATCAATCCGCAATCGGATGAAAAACCGCGCCACCGACAGCACCACTTCCATTCCCTCCAAATGCATCATCAACATCTCCTCCCTCCTCGCCTTGAAAGGCGGCACAGGTGTCGTCCCCTACGCCGCATCAAAAGCCGGTGTACTCGGACTTACAAGGTCATTAACTGTCGAGGCGTCTAAAACCCTCCGGAATCAAATCATTCGGTCCAATGCGATTGTCCCGGGGTATATCGAGACGCCTATGATTGCTGGTATGTCTTCTCATCTGCAATGTCTAGGATTAGCACTAACTAATATATCCACCATCATAGATTTCAGCCAGACCGAAAACGACAAATTGAAAGAAGATATCCCTCTCGGACGATTCGGACAGCCGCATGAAGTTGCGGATACAGCTGTATTCTTAGCCCAAAACGAGTACGCGAATAATTGTGTGATTAACCTGGATGGCGGGCTTAGTGCTCTTTGACGTGGATAAATTTATAATGATGAGATACGTACAGTGTATTATATAGCGTGAAATTGGGATTCTTTGAGGAACTAGCCCTACTCTCTGGTGCTGCACTGGCCGCGCAAGGCTTACTGTTTATAAAGTTTACACTTTAGGAGGATGAATTTCATAAACCAGGCCGTATAATCTATTTTCAGCGAAATCGCTCGTGTTCGTAAAGTTGGGTAATGTATGTTACATGATGGAAATGCGACAAAATAGTCAAGATAGCCTGAATCTAATGTGCCGCCTTAGGGCCAAGAAGATCTCATATACCAATCAGCCGTAGACTATCGCATTGCAAGCGGTCGATGAGGTCAATCATCAATCAGGATAGCGCCCCCTTCATCCTCCATTAAGTCGATAGGGTGCGCTTTATCAACCCCATCCGAGATGGTTACATTGGCCACGCGCTTGGTAGGAGGGTCTCCGTCCAGCCCATCTTCTTCGGCGTCCCGCTTTCGCTTGCCCAGGTTTGTGGTGCCGTTGACGTGGCCATTTTCTGGAGCAGGTGTGGGTGCCTTTGGCTTGCGTGGGATTTCGGGTACTTTGTCGAGTACAATTGGCTGCTCCTGCGATGCCGACTCTGCGGGTGCAACTACGACCAATTGGAGGTTGACCCGCGGTTGTTCATCGTCTTCATCGACAACTGTAAGGAAACTTGACTCTGCAATCCCTAGCTCCGACAGCTTTTTTGGCAAGTTGTCGTCCAGGTCTGGATCGTAAATAGTTCCCTGCTCAGTGCTGACAGAGAATTCTTCCCCGTACTCAAGCTGTTGGCGAAGTACGTTTTCTATCAAGTCATTAAGAGTAGCGCGTTTTAGATCTGTTTTGACCTTGGCATTGGTGACGGAGCACACAGGGCAATTCGGATTGGGAGCATTCGGTTTCTCCGAGTTTATTGCGCGTGCTCCTGAACGCTCAAGGAAGACCTATTTCGAGAAACGAAAAACTTATTAATGGAATTGGTCCAAGAAGACAGAAAATAGAATATCTCACCATCTTTGCATTTTCGTAGTCATCTTTCAGAACCTTCAGCGACATTAGGACACAGAGGCCGGCCGTCATTGCGTTGGTGGTTGCGATTGCCGGGATGATATTACCCGCCATCTCTAAAAAGGAATTGACGTTAATAGATCATCTTGGGAATCCAAAGTAAGTTGGACGTACGTTTTGTGTCAAACTTCGACTTCGGCTCAATTTCAAAGATTTCCGCACGCAAATTCGCACTTGCCGTCACGAAGTCCAAGGTATCAACATCATCTTTGTCGAAAGTCAAAATTGCTTGAGAATTATCTTCTGCCGATTCTTGCAGCGTCTTCAGTCGTTTGCTTAATCGATCCAAACTGCGCAGCGCGTCAGCGAAATTGATGGGAACAAAGGCAGATGTTATGATGAAAACTCTAACCTGTCTTTGAAAACAAACATGTTTTCAGACGTTGTCCAGACCCTCTGATCAACGGAAGAGATCCCGGGTTCAACGGTAGACAGTTCCTCGTTCAATTGAGCGAAGTCAAGGGGCTTAGGAGCCTTTCGTGTTTTCCACATATCTTCCATTCCACACAAACGGTTGATATCTTCCTGAAAGACCTTTTCAAAAACCTTTTGGGTAAATTCGGCAGTTCCAATTGATTGTCGAATCTCCTTGAGAGCTCTGGCTTCCTTCTGCAGGTTCTCGATCTCCGTAGCTGTCGTTCAAGTTAGATTATCGTTTGATAGGACGATCAACAGGACCCAACGCACCATTATCGGCATCGGCTGAATAGTCAAATTCTTCGGTATCGGCTTCGCTTGTCCCAAACAGTTCACTTTCAAAATTTAAGCTGTGTGCGAGATGTACAAAGGCTGATGTAGAAACACCTACGGTAAAAGATAACTTTTTGCCCAGACAATGCAGTGGATTGGTTGGCTTGGTGTGCTTCGAATGGTACACACAGGGAAAGACTTGGGAGCTTCTTTCGAGTTGCAGTCGTAACATTCCGTTTTACCCTGCGGGAGTCAGTGGCGTTGTTCCGACAGGAGGGTTATGATGCCGACCTTCTTGATCACCTGCACCTGGCCATTGAAACCAGTTGTCCCACTTTCAACCAGAGGTACGTCGGCAGCTAGACACATTCTGTTAACATGACGGCGGGCGTCGAGATTGTCAAGGGCGTTGAAAACGACATCGAAAGTCGCAAACCAATCCACATTGAATTGGCTGTCCTTGATATTCGCATGATGTGCGACAATATTTGCGCTGGGTTGGAACGTCTGTGCAACTTCTCTAGCGACCTAATGCAGCCAACTCTGTCAGAATTACTTCGGGGAGATAAAGCGACGGGAAGGCGGGAATGCGCGACAGTTCGGCAGAGGGACGGATGACGACACACAAGGTCGGGCACAGCAACGTACTAATGCTTTTGATCTCTTGATATGTTCATGTCGGAAGAGAAATTGGCGATTTAGGTTGCTCAGGTCTATTGTGTCGAGGTCGATGAGATGGACTTCGCCGAAACCGGTGAGGAGGAGGTTCTTGAGGAGTTCGCAGCCAATTCCACCAGCTCCCACGAGCAGGACTCGTGACTAGATAATGCGAAAGAACCAAGACGTTAGCGACACAATCGCAGACCAAGATACACCAGGGAAACCGAATCCAAGCCCGTGGGATTGAGTGTGGAAAGCATGCGTACCTCTTTGATGCGCTTGGCTTGGGTGCCCAGAGAGCGCTTAAGGTAAGTATCGCGGGTCATCGTGGCACGATAATCAGTGTGCGGAGAAATGACAGCAGGTTTGGAGATACGACATCTCAAGGTGGACGATTTGAGGCTTAAAGAATGAATTGACAATAATGAAATGAAGGAGATAAGGACAGGGTGCGGTTGAGGACAAGGGAGTGGGAGGAGAGAGAGAGAAGAGAGAGGCTGCCGCTGCGGCTCCGGAAGTAGGTAGATGAAAGAATGACGAACCGACAGCTTCAAACGGCCCCTCGGTTACCTCTCTGACCGTGACCAAGAGAGCCAACGTCTCGTTCTCAGCGTCAAACCCGCCGCTTCAATGCGCAATGCGCCAGGACGAAATTAAATGTTAGATCAAGTCTGCGATGCAGAAGCTATGATGCGATCGATCGCTGCTCTCGATATGGACTGCCAACCCGGTCGAATTGTTCCGTCCCGCCCCGTCATCGAAGTAGAGAACGTTGAACACATCTATTTGCTTGAACACATGCGTTTACTTGCAAACACTACTCACTATTAGGTTACACATTTAATTGTATCCGGCGGATGAGAGGGTCTCGACGGGAATGCTTTTAATACACCAGGGAAAATGCAATTGGCCAGGACTAAGAGCCATCCAATCGCAGTGTTTCCATCTGCTGAAACGCAAGGCGAAGGCCGAATCAGGTCCATAACTTTAAAGTACCTCAATTGAACTCTCTGACAATCTTTTCAATGCTTAAATCATAAATGCTGTTCGTTCTCACTAATAACTAGCAATTATCTTTGCTGACGTTAGATGCCTTATGTTGCCTGAGGCTCTTATCGGGCCGGATTCCTAATCCGGGCAAGTACTAACTGACTAACTTTACGGGAACCTTGCATTGCTTATATAAGTGGTGCATAACTGGTGTGGAATTTGCTATCAAAAAGATTAGGTACACTGGATAAAAATCCCAGGACGGAAGGGAGAACATGGATAGCTTGGTTTTGTGCGAAAACAGTAGAATATTTAGTACGTGTCCTCAATTGAGTATTTATTGGTCTTCACCAGGCCGTGTGGCAGCTGTCAGAAAACTCTTGGGCTGCCACCAGCGGAGCCGGGCCCTCTTGAAGTCTGAGTGATCTCCCCTTGGGTCCATCTTTGGCTCATCCATTGATAGACGACAGGCTGTTCTCAGAGAACGTGGGCATATTATTTAATCTCTCACCTTCAACTAGTTTTGGTAGCTCCCCCTTCTTGACAATTCTGCAGCAATTTTTTTATCCTCTTTCACATTCTCACATTCCCAGTATCCTCGGTCTAACTGGCAAAGGAGAGATACAGCAATATCATCGACGGACATGTCAGACGACGAGGTAGACCACGAGTTGATCGCGCTTCTTCGCAAGTCGCTCGGCTTAGGAGGAGGTGCCGCGAACCCCGGAGCCGCAGAAACGAAGGTGCTCGAAAATTCGCAATATGTTTTCGATAATGCTATCGACGTCGCCCTAGATCCTACCAAAACCAAGGAGGCCGCGGAGACTATATGGCGTCAGATGCAGAAGAAGGAATATTCAACTAGCAGCTGGTCGGAGCACGAACTACACCCCAAGACGAAGGATGAGAATACCGTGGATTTCATCTTCACCATGGACTTGCTAAATTTCAGCTTCTGGTCCGCCGAAACGGCGGACAAGCGGTTTGCGATCGAATACCGGGGAAGGAAGTGGACTGGATACTGGAGCTTGGTTGCTGCGTTGCAGAGGGCTCTGGATGAAGACATTAAAATTACAAACCCGGAGTTTTGGGCGAACGAAGAGGAGTGCACGGAAGAGTTGCTCCGGCATGTTTTCCGCTCCGCAACAGATGAAGAGATGCCTCTCCTTACGGAACGCCTCGAGTGCTTACGGGAAGCTGGGCGAGTTCTATGCAGTGTATGTGAATATGTGCGGCCTTGACATGGATTGTATTAACAGATTGTCGTATACAGGACTTCGATGGCAGTTTCATCAATTGCATATACAGTGCCAATCAGTCGGCAGCTGCTCTGGTAAATCTCCTCGCAGAGAGCTTCTCGTGCTTCCGGGACGAAGCAATCTTCCAGGGACGCAGAGTGCGGCTCTATAAACGTGCTCAAATCCTGGTCGCGGATCTATGGGCGTGCTTCGATGGAGAAAGCTACGGAGAGTTTCACGACATTGACAAGATCACGATGTTCGCTGGTAAGCTCCTGTCAAAATCATTCCTCTCGCACTTTCCAACAACTCATAAATTTCTAGACTATCGCATTCCTCAAATGCTCCACTACTTCGGCTGCCTCATGTACTCTCCACCATTAGAAACCCGTATTCGCAAGCACGAGGAAATTCCCAGCGGATCAAACTTGGAAATCGAACTCCGCGCAACCAGTATCTGGTGCGTTGAACTCATCAAGCGCGAAATCGAGCTGAAACACCCCGAAGTCAAGTCGGCGAAGACTAACGGCCACTCCGATTCCGACGCAATTTCGAAACCCAACGGGCACTCTAGGGAACCGTCTCAGAACAGCGATGTGGCCATAGATCCCCAGGGTCAGCCAAGCGGCCAGTTTCGACGACATTCGAGGCACAGCAGTGCGAGCAACACCCGTCCAGGTACGGGCGTCCCTATAAATGCCATCCTCATCGATTTCTTCCTTTACGACACGATAAAGGATCTAGAAAAAGACGGACAGGAAACCATTCCCCACCACCGGACACGGAGTATCTGGTACTAAGCTTTGGATGCTGTTACGCTTTTGGTTTTGTTTTTCGTTATACCCCTTTTGATGCTGGTGTCCAGGGCTTTCGGACTTTATAGACTTCATGCTTCTTATATTGACCCTCGGCGCTGGAAGCAGAGATTTTATGCTTTATGTTTTTAATATACCGAGATAGATATGACAATACAATAGACAAATGAAGGGCCACGAGGCCGGGGTATCGTATTATTCTATTTCTTGCTCTAAGCTCGCGTTCCGCTGCGAGGTAGGACCAATTTCTTAAGCAGTCGCTTCTACTTCCTCAATATGAGTCATAATACCTGCTTTCCACTCAGCGTAATCTTCACGGCGCTCTGGACTCAACCAGTCTACGCGGTCCTGCATCATCGTTCCTAAGCCCGGAAGAAGTCCGCGTCTCGAGCCTGCTGATGAGAACAAGCCACGGTCACCAGGTATAGTCTTCGGCCGCTTAGTGATTCGGTTTCCATTACCCTCCTCGCCGTAGTATCCGCCATCGTCGGAAAGAAATTCGTCGTCGCCGTCTAATTCCCCGGCTTGCGGGATGTTCTCAAACCACTCCTTCCCATGAGCCCAGTTTTGTTCCATGATTAGTGCAATCCATTGGTCCACATCTTCACGATGTCGGCGTTCTGTGGAGGGAAATCCGAGGCTCACAAGCGCAGTCTGGCGCATCTCGGAGAAAGTCTTTTTATCCATCTTTCTAGATTGATCTTGTGCGTTGTCTGCGGACGATTCGCCTGGCTGGCGTCGGCGTGCGAGAACAAGGAAGTAAACCGATACGACAAGGGCGTTTATAAGCTCTTTGAAGTCCTCGTCTTTATCTTTATCTTTAGTTGATATAACAGGTTCCAAGAACTCGGTTGCTTCCTCGTCGAACTCATTTTCGGAGTCAATCAAGTGTAGGATTGACGATACACCTGCAAAAATATGAGGTGGAAGCGTTCTTGAAATAGGTGGCCTAGACCATGTGCTCATCCGTGGTGCTGGGGTCGATAGTGTCTTACACACCATTCGGATGGACGCCATAACCCAAGCCG
This sequence comes from Aspergillus puulaauensis, assembly GCF_016861865.1. Taxonomy (NCBI): domain Eukaryota; kingdom Fungi; phylum Ascomycota; class Eurotiomycetes; order Eurotiales; family Aspergillaceae; genus Aspergillus; species Aspergillus puulaauensis. Next base: position 2,071,643 of record NC_054858.1, read on the forward strand.
GTGCATCCGGGATTTTCGTAGAGGTCAAGTGGTTATTGCTGTGGATCTTATTCGGCCGCTGTGGTGTACGCGATTCATCGTTATTTGTGTATGTTCTTTTCAGAGGTGTAGGCTTGCTCGGAGTATTCTCTAAACCTCGCGGTGTCGCCGAAACCTTCGAAGGGGTCCGCACAGCCCTTGATTGTTTCGTCGGTGTCGGTGGTGTGGATCCTGAGCGTGACGGCGTACCGTGTGCCAACATACTTTCCGTGCGTTTTGGGCTCGATATGCTCAACGTCCGTTCAAGGAAGGAGTAGAGCTTTTTATAAACCCGCGGAGGGCAGGGCGGTTGGCCGAGTAATGGGGGAAGTTTGAGCGTGCGTGTGAGCCTAGATGGCGCGCAGACTTGTTAATTACGGGTCTCAAATCAATACAATAGGAAGAGTTAGTACGGACCTTTTGCAAGCTAATTCGGCGCACGCAAATGGGCGCGCGATCTCCTCGTCGGGCTTCAAACTTGAAGACGAACTCCGAGACTGCGCAACTAAAGACAAGGCGAGGTTTCGGAGTTCTTGCGGCATATCTTGTGCATGCGTGGGCAGCAGAGTAGCCAATGCCTGTTCAACAGGTCTATTGTTCATCTTGTTCAGCTTTGGGGATATCGTTCGTTCGAAGGTAGTAGTTGTTGATGGACGACCAAGGGGCTGAAACAAGACGATGCACACTCTTCAACGCTAAGGGGCACGATGGATAATAATGACCTGTTATCAGGCCTTTGGCAGGCAAATATATCTCGAATAGTATGACCACAAAGAGAAGCAGAAATGTTTTGAAGTGGCTGTCGGGCTCAAGCATGATCCATATCCTCGAGCATCATGTGACTAGGTAGCGTCTTTTCTCCGAGGTGCTTCATTCCGCATCCTCGTCGGCGATATCTCGACCCATCTTAACCATTCTCGGAGGCGTTGCAATAAGACTTGGACAATGTCTGTCACAGTGCGTACTTCACCAAATAAGGAGATTTTGTCTATCCGTTCAAAAGCTTACTCAACTTTTGTATCACAGCTCCATACTACCCAGGGAGACCTAAAGGTCGAGCTTTTCTGTGAAGCTGTGCCCAAAACAGCAGAAGTACGTCACGGCGTCGCGAAATAGCCCACTTTGCTTACCATTCTCCATAAGTCCTCAACTATCATATTATTATTGAACTAACCGGAGCTCTCTGCAGAACTTTATCGCTCTCTGCGCAACCGGCGCATACAACAACACGCCATTCCACCGTCTAATGCCCGGCTTCATGATTCAAGGCGGCGACATTTCCCTTGGACCAGCAGCAAGCTCATCAACTGGGAGCACGAAACCGATGCTTCCCTTCGATGATATTCCCAAAGGCGGTACCTCAATCTACCACCCCTCGGCACTAAACCAAGAAATCCACCTCCCAGCCCTCCGGCATAATACGCGCGGAATCCTCTCTATGGCGTCTAGGCCGGTCAAAAACCAGACTACACCCGGGTCCCAGGGAGCTACAGGTTCTACAATCAACGGAAGCCAGTTTTTCATCACTTTTGCAGCGGCGCCGCACCTCGATGGAACGAGCACTGTATTTGGGAAGGTTTTGAATCTAACGGCACAAGACGAGGGAGGTGACATTCTGACGAAGCTGGAAAAGGCGAATGTTAAGGTTGATAAGAAGGGAAGGGTTGTTCAACCTAAGGAAGGTGAAGAGACAGAGTATGAGGCGTTTCGGATCAACAAGGTGACGATTCATGCAAATCCGTTCGCTACATGAATGGCGTCTTTGATATCCTTATAAACAAACCGTGATCACGCTACTTGCCATGTTGTGGCCCCATTATCCTACGCAAATACCAGTGCGAAGCGCTGTTGCTACAGAGCGAAGCAAAGAGACCCGCCTCCGCTGAAGAGGCAGGGCATCTTCGCCGTTGAGCCAAAGCCAGCACTTGGCTTAAGCTTTATCCAGCTGTGTTTAACGACCCCGTGATATTTGGTATCTCCCTGTACCCCATGGGCAAAAACAACTGCCGGAATCGCTCCCCCGGTAACAGAGACCATCAAAGCCGAAGCCACTAACTAAGATAGCATTATGTGTTCGGAATATCAACAATCATGCCAGGAAATATGGTAAATAATCCATTTATGCGAATTGAAAATGATAGGAACTTCTTGACTTTTCCATGACATCTAAAAACCACTTTTTTATACCGTAACCTAACCCGTAACATAATATTCACAGCCCCCATCAAAACGCTTAATAAACCCCTTCTAGAAAGCAAATCAGCAATCGAGACTCATGCCGAATTAACTAAATAAATGCAAACGCACTATCACCATGCTCACAAAAAGGCCAAGATATCATAAACACATCAAGAATCAAAGATCATAAAATAGAGACAACAAAGTGTCTATGTGGGTATCATTAGATCATGACTCGTTTTCAGCTTCATCCTTCTTGTCCTTGTCCTGTTTGTCCTCCTCATATCCCTCAACCTTCATGTCCTTAAGACCAAGATCTTCTTCTTCCTCTTCCGTGCGAGTATATTCCTCGGTCTTCATCTGAGGGTCAGGTTCTGGGGCGCACAAGTCCTGAACGTAACTGTTCGCCATGGGATCTTCGAGCGTAATCACAAACTTCATTTCGCCCTTGATGGCTGAATCAAGACGAGTGAAGAAGCGGGCCCACTTGTCCTTGTCGGATTCCGCCATGCTGTCACCTCCGCTCTGTGTAGAGTCATCAATATCGTAAATCTGACCCTTCAGCTGGTCACGGATTTCAGTGAGAAGTCCCTCAACAGTTGTGAACCGTCCACCTAGAGTGCCGGGTTGGACGGCGACTTCAAGCTCCTCGCTGAGTAGTGCGCAAGTATCGGACTTCAAAATATCGCGGTGGAGATCCACGATAGACTCCACATGAAGTGTAATGCGCTTTCCTTTCTCGGGGACTTCACCACCGGTCTTTACATCGCTAGAGCGGTAGCCGCAGTGATCACAGACATTGCTCCAAATAAAGACTTCCTTGAAGTATGGGATGTCAACTTTCTGCATGTTGACAACGCAGTTCTTGGAACAAGCGGGGCACTCGGCGGGAAGACTGTAAACCTTTCCGTCAATAATATCCAGGTCCTCGGGATTCCCAAATGCCTCTCCCTCGTTCTTGGCGGCCTCGGGATCGGCAGCAATTCCAAGTTCTTCGTTCTGTTCATGCGTGCGGGCATAATCCCGACGCCTGTAGTTGCGTCCAGTGTCCTGGGTCGTAGGAGCAATCCAAGAGTTCCCGGTTGGATCATCGAGAGAAACGGTAAATGGGTAGCCCTCGCGGTCCAAGATCTTCTGTAATTTGTCGACAATCGGCTGGAGTGCGTCGTGCAGCTCGGGTGCCTGAGTCTTTCGCAGAGGCTGCTCGCTGGAGAGTGATTCGTGGATCTTCTGAATGACACCCTCCACAGTAGTCAACTGACTTTCACCCTTGGGCATCTCAATACCCAATGACTCAACCTTGAAAATCGATACATCGCTTCGAATGACCTGCCGTTGGAGGTCCTCTTCGTTCTCGACATCGAGGGTATATACCGAGCCCTTTTCTTGGATCTGTCCGGCGGACTTGACGGAGTTATCCTTCGTATGACAATGTTCACATTCGAAAGATTCTAGAATAATGTCGCGAAAGAATGGCACTCGAAGAAGCAATAGCCTAGTAGTTCCCTGAATAAGATGTTAGCCGAACTCTTCACCTATCTAATCAAATCTTCCCCAGGATAAACCTACATTCTCGTGGCAGTTCATGCACAAACTCTCCACCTGCATAACACCAGTCTCCTCATCTCTCTCAACGAGGTCTCCCGGCTTCTGAAACTGGGTTTCAGCAACCTCCTCCTTAGCGACGGGCTGATCATCCGTTGACATTGTTGCTTGCAAATATTCGCGGCGGATTAAGCGTGATGGTACAATTCCGAGGATACCGCGGGATATATTATCGGTTCAGTCAATCCTCTTGACTCTGAATAACGAAAATAAATAAGGAAAAAAGTTGTACCAAAACGGAATGTTCCTGTGCTTTCCACGCCTGGGCCGTGGCGGGGCAACTTTTTTTTCTTCGGAGGGGTTAATAATCGGGCGGAGATAAAGTTAGTCATGCCGATAGCGGTTGACGCCTGAGGTGTCTGCGGGGCGGGGCATTGTTCTCCCGAGTCCCCCAAAATGGCATAGCGTACCTGAATGATGGGTGGAAATGTCATGGACTCTACTCAGATTTATAACGATACAGACGCCCGGCTTGGATGCGGGAGTTCGGGTATTATCTGAATGCGGAAGGCTTGATCACTTGACTAATTGATATGGGAGACCCAGCGAGGATTAGGGACGCCTTTGCTGCAGCAAGCGAGTTTTTAAACCCAGTTCTTCAGCGAGGCACGCAAACCTAAGCCATCGATTGCGCTGAATGCAAGAGTTTGCTAACTTGAATCAAGATGAACTACAGAAGTCTCGGGGCAAGTCGCTGATAAGTATTCTGAACCAGAATCTGCGTGAGCCTTCATCAGAAGACGCGACTGCCAGAGCAAGTGTTATCGCCAAGGCATTGGAATTGCTCTCCCAAATCCATGTAGCATTTGTCAGTCCCGTAAGCGATGCAGACCAGACGCCTCGGAACAGTGAGGACCAAGAAGATCCAAAGCTAGAAGATGCAAAGTGCCGCCGCATTCTTCATGCTCTTCTGGACCTGGTTTCCTTGGAAGGAATCTATCCTTCACTTTCGTCTGGAGTAGGAATTCCCCTCCAAAAACGGGTTATATCCGTCTTGCCAGCAGGTGTCATTGCTCAGCAGGATACACCTGCACACGATAAGCCTGAGGATGCTTCTGTACTGCGTCACATACTAACGACTTTATCCGACATTATATTCGATGCTCGACCTAGCATACAGCCCGTGATTAGTGGTCGCATTCTGAGTGATATAATAAGTGCATCGTCAGATTTAGGCTATAACCCTAATATTTCACTGGGCAATGAGCAATCTCAATATCGCCAAATTCTGACCAGAATTATTGAAGAGTATGTGCCTACATGTCATCACATTTGCATGTACTGACACATTCCCAGCACACCGAGCTACAATCTATTGCCTACATTGTCCGCCTTTCTTCAATCGAATCCGTCTCCATGGTTTAAGGCAATCATTACCGGGCTTCTCTCTCGGGTACCTTTGCGTGAAAATGGAGTGCTTCAGACGATTATGTTCCTCGCTTCCCAACTTGCGCCGTCCCTGGGACAGGAGGCCCAGGAACAAGTTTCCAGTGGTCCGCATATCACCGTAAGCGCCATTATGCACGCTTCGCGGTTGCTCTCGTCTGTTCCTCAGGGAATGGAAGCGAGTGACTACTTCAATGTCATAGGGCCTCAATTGCTAGCATTGATCGATGGAAATGATCCAGATCTGCGAAAGGCTGCTGCATATATTGTGGGCAACGGAATCCTCGGTAAAAAGACGTACGGTGCACCCGGAACGGTTGGGCATACAATATTCCTGGTGCCCATTTTCAAGGCTCTGACTGGAACCCTCGACGAATCCTCACGTATATATATTGCGCCGCCCCAAGGAGCGACATCCAAACACATTCTATCCAGTGAGCCTGAAATTGTATTAGCAGTTGACAGATTGAAAACATTGGTTTTGCAACCGCCAAACCCTGGACTGGTCAAAAGAGTTGTTTTTCCAATCCTCCTGCCGCTCTGGGGCTTGGCTTGCTTCAGCATGCAACAGCAAATTACGGACTTTCATGAGAATGTCAAGGCCATCCTGCAGACGTATTTTGGAATATCAGTTGGATTCCTGTCTTTGAAAAAGATTGTCGACAACTTCCTATGGAACGGAGGCTCAACTTGCGCTTACGACTTGGATACATCAAACAGAATCATATTAAAAAAGCCTAAAGCTGACGAAACTGGAAATGACCTGGTTGGCCTTATGGACTCCCTACAGTCACGAACTAAATTGTTCATGAGCTTACTGGATGCCGACCCAAGTCGAGACGAACAGACAGGAGAAGTCTTCCTTTATGTGAGCGAGGCCTGGCTTGGACAAGGTTCGAGCAATACTCAGAATCCTCATAAGCTAGAATTGTTTCCAAATGATGGCGGCCATGATAGTATCATGCGGAAGTTGATTAGTGCTAAACTAGCCGAAGGGCTTTTGGATACGTTTAAAGATACTCTCTCTCGACGGCCTCTCAAGGTGCTCGAGCTCATAAAGCATATACTAGATGGTGAGCTCAGGACAGTGAATGCTCAAACGAAAGGCCCGATAGGCGACGAGACGAAAAATATCTCTCTTTCATCCTTAGCCAGTATCGTGCCATCCGAACAGACTGAGTCGAATGAGGCTGCAGGGAGTGACTCGGCTGAATCGCTTCAAGTAGTGTTCAGCTTACTCTCGACAATCCTCGCATCCCCGGAATTCTCTGTGTCAAACAATACGAGTAGCATCCTCGGAACCATTAAAGAGAAACTTGATCAACTTCTACCACATTTACCATCGTCGCTATCAAAATCTGGAACAACTGCCTCCATGCTTCTCGAAATTCAAATAGTCTCACCCGAACAACAGGAATCAAAAGGAAAGTCATCTGAGATACCGGATTTTGAAATTCATCGCCGCGCCCTGATGAATCTCAATTCGGACCTTCCACCAGTACAAGCCGAAGGATTTTCGCTCCTTTCGGACCTCGTCAAGAAATCTTCACCAATTCTTGACATACCATCCACGCTAACCCTTCTTCTGTCTATCATAACCGACTCCTCGGAAACAGTCGCCAACGACGAATTTATATATCTTAACGCAATCAAGCTCATTGGCACCTTATCTTCGAGACATCCCCGCACTGTGGTAAAGACCTTGATCGAGCGATACATAGACAGAAGCGAAAATGCAACCCTAGACCAAAGGCTTAAGGTCGGGGAAGCCCTCCTTCGCACTGTACAGGACCTTGGCGAAGCCCTCGCCGGAGAAACGGCCAAAGTACTAGGTGAAGGGCTAATCTCTGTAGCAGGCAGGCGTGCACAGAAACCCCAGGCACAGAAGAACCGCCAGCAAACGATAGAGCAGGAGAGACGGGAAAAGGAACGCGAAGAGCGCCAAAAAGAGAAAGATACTGCTTCGGGATGGACTCTTTCGGCACCGAAGATACTTGAGGAGATCCTGGATAACGATGACGGTGAGACAGACACGCCCGAACAAGCAACCCATTCAGCAAACATAATATCCGCTTGGGCAGCTGGCTCATCTCGCGACGAAGAGCCCGACGACCTTCGCGTTCGTGCCTCTGCACTTTCTATCCTCGCAACAGCAATTCAAACCAATATCATAGGCCTGGGCCCCTCGATCCTCTCATCAGCCGTCGATCTTGCCCTCGCAACACTAATCCTCGAGCCAGACGAAGAATCCGCAATTCTCAGACGTGCTAGTGCCGTCCTTCTCCTCGACATGCTGAAATCCCTTAATGACGTGCGTGATGCTCGCGGTAGCCAAAACATAGGGTTTGGGTTTACACTCGCCGACCAGTCGTCTCGTGCTTTTGGCGGTTCGAACGAAAACCCAAGGGGGCCCACCACGATTGGAAACATACCATATATGCTGCGCACACTTGCCGCTGTAGAAGCTCGGGAAGCGGACGCTATTGTCCGAGGGCATATTCGTGTTCTAACTGAGAACTTGGAGGCCTGGATTGAGAAGTCGCTTCTATGGGGTGTGGGACATCACTCTGGGGATGTAGGGGACGAGCCGCGTTTAGACCTAGGCGACCAGATTGCAGGGCTACGGATTAACCCTTTGGCTGGGAGGAGTGAACCGGAGAGGCCCAGGATCGAAGAAATCGAATAGATAAATATTTATCCGTATTCGAATCCAAACAGACTACCATGTGGTTCATCCATGCCTGCTTCATTATACCTTTTGCCCCAGGCTAGTTATTATATCTGGTCCATGCTAGGTAGTCGACAATACAATAGGACATATAATATGTGTAGAAAAATCATTTGGGTTACATGCAGAAAGAAAGCACTCAATATCGGAACCGCGGGGACTCCTGCCTAAGCTCCGTAGAAAGGCATAGAGTACTGTCTATCCCACAATCCATTTTTCAAAGTTGACATCACGTTTCAGTTCATTTCAAATCTAATCGTCGAAACACATTACCAGCGCCGTCCACCACCACGCCCAAAACCGCGCCCATAACCACGTCCACGGCCGCCGCCACCACCACCACCACGGCCACTGAATCCCCCACGGCCTCCACGGCCGCGACCAGTCGATGGATCGCAAGGACGTGGACCCGCGGCAATACGAGCATCGCGTTCCTCTTCGGTCAGGTAGAATTTGTTTTCTATGCCTATTAGCTCACAGAACGCGGCTGTCTGCGGGTTGTTGTACTCGGGTGGTTGCTGCTCAGTGGTAATTGGGACTTCAGGATCATAGACCGGCGCAGTAGGAGTAAAGTTTTCAGGAACTGCAAGCTTCCTGGGCTTGACGACATGTTCTTCAACCCACTTTTCTTCTTGCTCGATGAGCGGCTTGTATGTAGCTTCGCCCTTATCTAGGGGTGGTTTGGCGGCCGGATCGCCAAGATTAAGGTCGCCCGCGAAGACGCGGGTGATAGCTAACCATTCTTTATCGTAATGTAGACTGAACGGGCGTTGCAGCTGCGCTCCATCCTCGTCGGACACGGAACTGATCTCTACAAGTTGAAGGAATTCACGCTTGGGAAGGCATTTGTCAAGCGCTAGGAAATTGGTGGTTTTGTTGAAGATTGCTTCGGGAAAGGGAGGTTTGACTGGTGTGGCTTGAGGTGGTGCCTGTGGAGCCAGGAAGCTGCTTGGAAGCTGCTTTCGGAGATCCTCAGAAACTTCTGACTGGGGCTCTTGCGAAGGAGGAGGGGGGTGAACTAATTCTGGGTTGCTGGTCGTATTTTCCGCAGTGATGTTGGGCGTAGGAGGGTTTGCGGTTGTGGTCTGTGCTTCCTGGTCCGACTCGCTATCCAAGTCCAAATCGATCTCGTCGGAGTTCTTGACTGTCTCGGGTTCATGCTGAACCTTCTGCTTCTTATTCTCGCGGGGTCCGCTCTTTTCAACACCTGCTAGTTTACGGCCTATTCCATCGTCGTCCGTATCAACCTTGCGCCAGGTTAGGTTGTGTTGGACGTTAGGAACCGAACTTCCTGGATTATTTGCTTGCTCTGTCAGAAAGCGAGAGTTCTCTTCTGCCTCATGCTTGGCTGCGACTTGGTGAAAATTCTTCCAGGCCGATATTAGCTCAGGAGTGTTTCCAGCAGTGTTATGAGATGGACCAGTGTCTGTTGCCCCAAAGCCTTGTGAAGCAGTTATTGGCTTAGTTGCATCCGTTGATTGTGTAGGATATTCAGATTTCCCGTGCTGTCCGACATTACGTTCGTTTTGTGGAGGTGCATGAGTGCCTGGTTTGGGAGTACCCAGGTTGATCCTGGCTTGTTGGTTTCCTTCCTCTTCTTCGCCCAAAACCATGGACGTGAAAGAGGCACCGTCCAGCCCATAGTGGTGTTTCGACACATTTTCTTGCGATTCATGCTGGACAGACGCTGCAAACTTGACGTGCAAGTGGGCAGAAAACCAATAGGCCGGGCGTAACCGTTCGAGAACGTATTGTGCAGCCGAACTACCAAGTCTGCCGTTCTGAGAATCCTCGCGAAAAAATGGTTTCGCCCCGAATAGCTGGTGCCAATCGCCAGAGTACTCAACTTGCTTGGGCCAGTCGTGCGACAAGCCTATGTCGACCTGTGTACGAACTTGAAGCAACTTGCGGATGTCCAGTTCTCGAACGTGATAAATGCTTCCAATTTCATCCCGGTTAAACGGAAGTCTCTCGAAATGGGGTTTTCTGTAGTCATAACCTTTCCAAATACCGGAGAATCCAGCAATACGAAGCGGGCCAAATCGCAGAACGTTGGCGGCTCCCAAGTAGTAGATGTTGGGTGCTACCCATCCTCCATGATACAGCTCAAAGAGGTGATTACTAGCTTCGTGGTTGCCGCCAATGAAGATAGTCAAGTAAGGTGCAGTTCGTTTCCCGCTGTAATACTCATGAAAGTCACCGATTTCCTTGTATTTCGCGGGAACTGACATGCAAGCCATGTCGTTCGAATTGCGAACAGCCTAGATGCTAGTTAGATCCAGAATAACAAAATTGTGAAGGGGATAGGAAATGTACCTGAAAGTCGCCACCTATAATCAGTAGATCGACTCCATCCCATCCATTCAGAGTGGCAGCCTGTTCAACAGACGCGTAAATATCGTGTAGACAGCCATGTCCCTGTATGATGGTTGTATTGTTAGTGATCTAGAATAGCCACAGAAAACCGCCAAAGAAGCCAACAGATCCTTACACAGCCTTCAACCGCAACCCGAACGGGTGGTGAGCTAGAGCTAGACATCTCGATATCCGATCACAGCCAAAACGGCCGCGAGGGCGAGATAATGAGTGGAGAGTTGGTGTCTTGTAAGGTGTTTAATCAAGGGCAAGGATAGAACGTTAGAACTCGAAGAAAGGAAAGGAGTTGCACGAAGAAGAGAGGGAAAGGGTTAGAAGGAAGAGAGATTTTGGAGGAAGGTAAAGTGTGGTGAGGGATGGTTGAGTTGAAGGCGAGAGAGTTGAGGATGTCGTGGTTGTGTTCTGCTTCCCGGGCTCATTTTCTTATCAGATCCGAGGCCTGATTTTTTTTCGTTGTACAACCTTCACTTCTTCCTGTGTTATTCTCACTTCTCAGCTGCCCAGCCCCCTTGAGTTTTGAAATTGAAACTCCGAAGTACCAGATAAAATGCATTTTAAGGAGTACACCCCCAGGTTGAATTTCCTCAAGGATTCTGCCAGCTCCTTGAGTTCGACGAGTCCCTCTACTGCCGCCTACTTAATGTCCGCCCATAATGTCATCTTCCATGAAGAGCACAAGCCGCTCAACCAACGGCTACATGATTCGTTCTGTGGCGCCTGTGGTAGTCCTAGAAATAGTGAGTGGACGAAGGTAACATCCATTAAAAAGAAAAATCAAAAGCGCGCCACTTCCTCGCTCGCAAAAGGTCTCACCGCAGAAGGAGCTACCGTTCACAAGTGCCTGCGTTGTCGTCGACGGACGGTGACCCAGCCTCGCGCTCCATCAAAATCTGCCCCTGTCACTGTCCCCATTGTTGATTCTCGGCCGTCTTCATCTGCTGAGACCCCAGCTTTGCCCGAGCAAGTGTCTGCTAGTAAAACTACGGAAAACGCGAGTAGTAAAAAGCGAGCCAAAGCGAGGAAACAGGGTGGATTGCAGGCTCTTCTCGCCACAAAACAATCTCAGAGTGACTCAACCAAGTCGCTGGACTTGTTTGATTTCCTCCAGCAGTGAAGACTGTCTTGTTCCTCCCATTTTCCTTTTGACTCGTCGCTTTGTTGCCCATCCTCCTTTTTTATGCCAAGCTCGGAATATCGGCACTCTATATTCCGGTCTGAACTGAGACTAGCGCGGGGCAGCAGCTCTCTCCACAGCTTCGGCCTGTTCTGGTGTTGGGTCCAGTCCAGCTTCAAGGTTCCAATCTCTCACTGAAGCTCTCGAGCTAAGGTGCCCTGCTCCGGCTTCCTCGGTTTCTCTTGTCCGTTTGGTTCTTCTCTTATTCGTGGAATCGCTAAACCCGTAACAATGTCGTCTGACACAATGTCGGACTACTCCCACGATGACGAGCACGATCCCCAAACAGATGAGCTCCGCGAGACCGCCTTGGTGACGCTGGAGGCATTGATCAGCTCCTGCAGCTCTCAGATGCAAAAGTACCTCCCAAATACCATAAATTCCGCCTTACGATATTTAAAGTACGACCCCAATGTTGCCGATAACGAAGAAGACGAGGAAATGGGCGGTACACAGGACGACGGATCCGACGACGACGCTACGGAGGAGCCTGACATGGACGATGACGAATTTGAGGATTTTGAGGAAGAAGGAGGCTACAGTGACATAGATGATATGAGCTGGAAGGTCCGTCGATGTGCCGCGAAGCTTCTGTACGCTGTTATTTCCACCTATGCACGAGGTCGTGCCTTGGATGATGCATCCTTGTATCAACAGATAGCGCCTGCTGTTGTCACTCGCTTCAACAAAGAGAGGGAAGAAAGCGTCAAGCTCGAGCTGGTCTCTACAATGGACGCCCTTGTACGTAAAACTGGAGAAGGCTCGATGATAATAACTTCCAATGGATTTTTGGAATCTGTTGGAAGTGGATCCAAGATCTCCAGAAAGAGGCGACGTCAAGACAGTGATGCGAGCATGATCGACTTTGAACCCAGCATTGGTACTACGTCCGCTGCAGGCACCCCACTGGCCGCCCCGTCGTCTCCAAAATCGGGTCCGCAGTCAGAATTAGCAAATGCCTTACCTGTTATCATTCGGAGTCTGGTCAAGATGTGGAAGCAGGCGTCTATCCCGTTGAAACAGGCCATTATTGTCCTGCTCAAGAGCTTGGCGCTTGTTCGTTATGGTGGGCTCGCAGACCACCTCCAGCAGATTGAAGATCCGATTGCGGATGTGCTCAAATCTTCGTTGTCCGGCGGTTCCTCCGTGTCCGTTGGAGTTTCTGCGAGTGCAGGCACACTGCAGATCGAAACTCTCGGCCTCATTTCTGCGGTTTCCGAAACACATACTTCTGATGCTCTTCTTCCGTTCCTAATCGCGTTGATTCCCGGTGTCATAGGGGCAGTCAATGATAGGAACTACAAGGTGAGCAGTGAGGCACTCGCGGCAGTAGAGCAAATTGTAAAGGCGCTCACTCCACCTCGGGTTGTCACTGCTTCACCAGACCTTGTTTCACAGCTGGAAAAATTATATGATGTCAGCCATAATCGCATCACTGATACGAGCGCTGACCTTGAGGTTCGACAGCGAGCCATCCACGTTCTTGGTGTCCTTCTTGCCCGAACATCAGGCGAACAAGGCTCGTCATTCCTCTCATCGCAGTACCGACCCAAAGGACTCGCAACTTTAGTCGACCGCCTAAAGAATGAAACCACACGACTCTCCGCCGTTCGTGCAATCGACGACGTGGCTGTGCTTTGCTCTCGGAAGGAGGATGTGGATTCTACCTGGGTGCGCGAAGTGACCGCTGAACTTGGGGCACAGCTGCGCAAATCGGATCGCGTCCTCCGCAGCGCCAGCTTGGAGACTCTCCGTAGCCTCTCGATGAATTTCAATACAAGAGCTCATTATGATGACAACACCATGAAAGGCCTTGAAGACAACCTTATCCCCCTCATCAGTGTGGATGATTTCCATTTACTAGCTCCATCGCTTATCATTGTGGCAAAACTTGTCCCGGGAAATGCGCAGCTTCTTGTCAGCGATGCCCTGGTGTCGGCAATTTGCTCCATAGTTCGCACATCGCTCGCTGGAACTGTCCTAAAAGCCTTGCTATTGCTCGTTAAGGTCATAGGAGAGGAGGAAATTGGGTCGACTCTGATGCATAATCTTTTACAGGTTGTTGGTGTCAATGGGGATACGTCTGTTGTCGGGCGAGCCATCGGCACGCTTTTGGTCCATGGCGGTTCAAAAGTAGGTGTACGGATGGAGGACTTCTTATCTGAGTTGCAGAAGACACAAGATTCTCAGCGTCAATGTCTGTCCCTCGCTATCTTGGGCGAATCTGCTCTTCGAATGAGCACCAGCTGCTCGTTGACTCCTGAGGTGTTCATACCTCATTTCAGCTCGAAATCCGAGAATGTTCGCATGGCTTCAGCCACTGCGCTAGGAAACGCAGCAGCCGGCAATGTCAAAGCTTATCTTCCAACCATTTTGAGCGGCCTGGAAAAGTCCGATCCTCAAAGCTACCTTCTTCTACACTCCGTAAAGGAGTTACTTCAGCATCCTGAGATGATCAGGCAGGACCTGGCACCTTCTGCCTTGAACCTCTGGCAAGCTTTGCTCGTCGTATCCAAGGAAGAAGATAATCGTGCAGTCGGCGCTGAATGTGTTGGGCGATTGGCTTTGCTCGACCCTCCTGCTTACATCCCGCAGTTCCAAGTAAGACATGCCGACTCTATATTCTGCAACTGGTCACTAACCATCTTTTCCCTTCAATAGGAATACCTCTCGAGCGGGGATGCGGGGATCCGTAGCATTGTGATATCTGCATTCCGCTACACCCTTTCCGACTCTCGGGATACCTTCAATGACGTCCTAAGGCCTCTGATTGTGCCACTCCTAGTCAACATGCTCAGCGAGCGCGATTTAGGAAACCACCGTCTCGCGCTGACAACTCTCAACTCCGCTATTCACAACAAACTAGCGCTCATTCTCCCTCACCTAGGCGAGCTCCTCCCTGCTGTTCTCGGGGACACGCAAATCAAGCCAGAACTTATTAGAGAGGTTCAAATGGGTCCATTCAAGCACAAGGTCGATGATGGACTCGAATTGCGTAAGGTAAGCACACAACTCACCACGCCAATATCGTCTCACTTTGCATATTACAATGTATCGCTAACGACTCTCCCTTCAGACTGCATACGAGACTATCTATGCATCTCTCGACACTTCTTTTTCTCTCTCACACCTCTCCGAAGTCTACGGCCGCATCCTCGCCGGAATAGATGACGAGCAAGACATCCGCACAATCTCCAACCTCATGACCTCAAAACTCATCACCCTTGCTCCAGAAGAAACCCAGAGACAGCTAGATACGCTCTCCGAGCACTACACGACCGTACTATCCTTCAAGCCTAAGGACAATGCCGTGAAGCAGGAAATCGAGAAGGCGCAGGAGGCGTCGACGGGTGTTCTTAAGATTACACGCGAATTATCCAAGGCGTTCCCCGGTGCGGAGGCGTCTGGTGATCATCAAAAGTGGAAAACTTATATGGAGTGGGTTCGTGGGCAGTTTAGCACCCAATTGAGTAACCTGGAACACGAGTTTTAGGAGATATAATATGGTGGTGGGTTGTAATTACAAGCCCGTCTTCAACCGTCCTAGAATGGTCGCTCTTCCTAGCCAGTTATGTTTTGTCAATAATAAATAAAACAACCATTCCATCCGATCATTGAATCAGGAACAGTAAAATAGAGCATGCAATTGATGCTAATAACGCGGACGAAGAAGTTATGTTTTCAAAGACAGCTCGCTATGTACCCATGCACCCAAATCCCGGGTGACGCCAGCAACAGACTCATAGATATCAAATCCCAAAACTCCTAGGTACGATGAATTTAAGCCGCTAAGAGAAACGCTGCACCAAGTGTCCAACCTCCCAATATAGCATGGATGTGACTCGAAAGAGGAGAGAATAAGCAGGAGAGAATAAACCAATTTCACGCTGTGCGCATCCGCCCGAAGGATGACGCAGCCTATGGGCAAGCGGGAAACGAAAGATAAAATAAAAAGGCCCAAGGCTAAGCACCAATGACATCAAGCATAGGCCAATCAGCCAGTGATTGCCTTCTTTTTGAGTACGCCGAGTTGTTCGAGTCGAGCCCAAGCCAGGTTCATATCTGAACCTGGTTCCAAGATGGGCCGGAGTTCCAACCCATCAAGAATTTTGATGGCACCCTCGGTTCCTGCGTAGAGCATAAGCTCGAAGACTCTACGTTTGAGTCTTGTCGCCTGGTCCAAGTTGGCGAGGTACTTTTGGTCTAGCAACGGATCTGCAGGGGGCAGGGTATAGGGATCGTTGATTTCAGGGTCCTCGAGATTGTTATTGCCCTCATATTCGTCGTTCGCGTTAAACAATTGGCGATCATCACGTTCAAGCTGCGCCATGAGAGGCAAATCCAAATCCAGACCATTATTCGCAGAACGTGTTTTCTCACTCGCCATCAATTTGTGTATATGTTGTTTGCCATTCCCAGTGAGGGGCGGGGGGTAAAACCTAACTGTGAGGGGGTTGCCTCTGATGTCAACTTTTTGGAGCGAGCAGCCATTCGATTTGTTTGTACGGCCAACCCGACTAAGGACCTGACAGACTCTTCTGAGTCGCGATATTGAGTTACCAGCAACAGTCAGCCGGGAGAGACAATTCATGCCGAGCAGCTCGTTCATCCCCACCAAAGAATTGAAATTCAGGTTGAGGACTTTGACGTTGGGGAATTTGAGGGCGAAGTCGGCGGGAAGGGCATCTAACCGACATGTTGCCAAGTCAAGAAGTTGCACACTCAAAAGAGGCGTAGACGGCGAGAGGGTCAGTGGTGAGAGCTTGTTGGAAGACAGGAAAACCTTCCTAATATCTTTCACAGCACCGAGGTCCAACTCGAAAAATCCGTCATCAGGGATTGTTTGATCCCGTGCAGACAGGACCTCCAAGTCCCGAGTTCGGCCAAGACCTGAAATTGTGGACAAGCAGTTCTGGTCCACATACAGTAGGGTAAGCGCTGGGAAAAGTCCAAGATCGAGATTATGTAGGCGATTGTCCGAGAGCTTCAAAGCCTGCAACACATTTATGGACGAGGAAAATGGCACCTCGTCTAGTTGATTGGAGCTAAGATCCAATTGACACAAAGCAGGAAGATTCTGAATGTTGCTAATGGACACTAGCTCATTATGGCTCAGGTCAAGTTCGCCGAGGCGAGTTCTGTAAGGTACTGTTAGTGGCCACAATTCCTAAGCGATCAGGGCTTTAAAGAGCACTCACAGTTCCGCTCCTTCGAAATCGATAGAGTTCAAACGATTATTCTTCAGCTTCAGCTTCAAGAGTCCATTGAGTCCGAAAACCCCATCAATATTGCGGAGACTGTTATTATCCGCTACTAGTTCACGCAGGTGGATGAGCCCATTCACAGCGTCCAGATTCTCCAAGTCATTTCCCGAGATATCGAGGTACTGCAGGTTACCCAACTGACCCCATGCAGTAAGATTAGAGAGGCGGTTATTTTGGATTCGTAGGTTCCTCAGCGTCGGGGGAATTCCACTCAGTTGGCCAATATCATTATCCGATACGTCCAACTCCTCCAAGCGAGGACAGAATTCGCTAAGTTTGTGAAGAGTAATGAGTCCTTTGCGACGCATAATCAGGCGGCGAAGATGCTCCCAGAAGGGTTCGTATGGTTCGGCCTCCGTGATGTGCTTGATCATATCCTCCGTTGCCAGAGCAAATGTTCCGTGAATCTGGCGAAGCGAAGTGGGATGTGTCCGTTGAGCAACATAGCTGACTTCAAGTTGCAATGGCTGATCAATCTGATCGACCGTAAAGTCGGGAAGCGGGCTGAGATGGAAGCTATAGTTCGTATCCAATCCATGCTCTCGCAAGTAGGCAAGGGATTCATCTATATTAACTTCACCCGATGTGGGTTCAAGTTCTTCTGATTCTCTTCGGACTAGGCTCTGATCCTCATTTGTACCTTCACTGCGCTCATCGATTTTGGAGATAGAGTGCCGTCGAAATGCTTGTTCATGCTCGGATGACTGAAGTGCGGAGCTCTCTGCTGCTGTCGCCGCCGCTTGTGCTTGGGAGTGAATCGCAATTTTTCGAAGTTTGGAAGGGCTATCATCGTCACTGTATTCGATCTGGGAGACAAGAGGGGACGAAAAGCTAATTGTCACAACTCGGGCTTGGTGGTTGGGGTCCCTTGGATATTCAGGAGGCCTAGACAAGCGACCTTCGTGCAGCTTGATTTCATGGTCAACATCATGGGAAGACGTTCTGCTCTTAGGTACATCCGTACCCCAGGATGTCTCTCTCGTGCCCGATGTAGGATGGCTAGCGGTCGACCGGCTGACTCCAGATTGGACAGAGCTAAGATGAACCGACGGCACTTTGGGCCCGTTTTCGGAAACGGGACCTGATCGCTTAGGGTCAGGCCTTGTGCTCTCTGGGTTTTGAGGACCTAGTGTTCCGTCCTGCGACGAACGCCTTGTATTTTGTGGAGACCTGGAGTTCTCGGTCCTCATCATCTCTTCCATCTCGTCAACGCTGAGGTCGGGAATATCTTTAAAAGGGTCTTCGTCGCCCTCTTTGCCTTCTTTCGTCATACGAGATCTCCTCTCATCTTCTTTAACCCACTGATGCTTTAGGCGATCGTAGGTAAGCCCATTTACCTGTTCAGGTATAAGATGGGAAACGATATCTGAAGACAGGACACCTTTTGCGTGCGAGCCCTGCGATGAGCCTGTATTGATCGATCGAGCACTAAAGCTTTTTCCTGATGCCCCAGTGTTTAATCGCAGAAAGTCGTAAAGGTCATCTTCTTGGGTTTTTTGCGGCGCGGGAAGCTTGCGCTTCCGATGCTCTGGCTGAAGTTCATCGAAGTCTCCACGCGCAGCATCATTATCTTCAAAATGTAAAGACATGACAGATCCACTAACCCCAAACTCCATCTCATCATGCTCCTGGAACTTTTTCAAATGGCTCAGAATTCGTGGGTTAGGAGGCTCCTTGGGTTCTCGCAATTTGCGCAAGTCAACGCCCTCCCTACTAGGAGGTCGTGAGAACTCCTCAAGGGTTGACTCCTCTTCGTAACTTCCGTTGTCACCATCCTCCTCGCTGTCAGTTTCGTCCACCCTCGACAACCCACTCGTGGTTGTGCCTTTAGATCGTATGAAATTCATAACCTTGGTCGCCTCATTAAGGAAATCTTGAGTAGTAATTGATCCCTTGCGAACATCTTCATTCCCTTGCCGTCCAATAACATTGGGCACATTTTGAGTCAGTGGTGAGTTATCCTCAGGTTCGGGCTTTTGTGAACGCCTGCTTGGTGAAGAATGGGTTCTTTCGAAGGACCCTGTTTCGTGAGGTGTGGGTGTCCGTGGGCGAGCCGCGGATCCAGACAGAACTTCTCCGTTATCATCATATCTAACGCCATGCTGCAACAGGCTTCGTTGCAGCAAGGATAAATCATCGGTAGCTCCACTATCCTCAATGGTTGGCTCGCCCAATTTAGAGCCGTGGAATTTCATTACCGTTCGTCGTCTTTTCGGGGTAGGATCTTTGACAGGGCTGTTGGGCGTGGGGTTAAGTTTTGGTCGAATATCTCGCTCTTTTAATGAATTCATATCACGGCTTGTTGCCGCGTTCTGTCCGCTTGAGAAGGCGTCCTGTCCTTCAGATTCACTACTGGCATGCCGATACGAGTGTCCTCTTGAGACCCTTCCCTCCGCCGATAATAAATGACCGGGTGGAGCAATGTTGGGTTCTGGAGAATCGGTATTGAAATTCGCTTCATAAGGGCTTGCGTCCGAAAAGTCAAAGTTATCGAGCTGACCTTCCCCAAAGCGATTGATGTGAGGAGTTTGGGTGTTGCGAGTTCGTGAATGATCATTCCTTCGGCCCGGTCGTTCACCCTGTGCTTCTGCTTGAGGGTTCAAGAGAGTTCGGGTCTCCCCCTTGCGGCGAGCTTCCTCGGATGGTGAAACCGGCTCGTCATCATCTGATTCTTCCCCAAGTGTCTCCTCGAACTGGCTCATTCGTCGAAGGAGTTTGTTGTTTGTGAATGTGTCATGATTCGCGAAGAGCTTCAGAGGGCTTCCGGATGACATGCTTATTTTATTCGTTGCGCTTCCGACATGAGCGGACGAAGGTCGGGGCAATGACAAGGGGTCACTTTGCGCATTGTTCTTGCTGAAGAAAGGCGGCGAGCTTCGGACTCTCGTGCTGGGACGAATGAATGGAGTCAGGCGGTGGGAAGGGAAGCCCGTGGGAGAAAACTGGTCTTTGTGGAAGGAGCGCTCATCCTGATACGGGTCGTCACCCTGCAGGCTCGCAAAAGCACTCCGCCCTCGGTAATCCAATGTTCCCATTGAGAGGTCTTGAGGGAGAGAGTTGCTGGTGACGTCGAACAAGTCATCCTCAGGTACGGCGTCAACCGCAATGTCCGTTGGTTGGCCGAATAAAACACTATCGCTCGCTCTTGAATCAGGACGGTCCCCTGGTGCCAAGTTGAGTCTCTCTAGTTTGTTTGTAACTTGCTTCAACGCGGACTTGATTATTTCAGCCGTACCATCGCCCTCCACTGTGTTTGTCCCCGAGAAGGTGATGGGGGTGATATCCTCGTTTCGGAGGTCCTCCAAACCACTGGCAGACCGCATCTGTGCATTGTCTGTCGGTTCGTCGTGGTTGTTGGTCGCAGGCACTGATAGATGCGCTGATCGTTTTTTCTCTTGATTTCGCGATTTGGTTGTTTGTTTTCCGTTCCGTTCCATGGTACGCGAACCCTGCCCAGACTTCCCCGATGCCGTGCGCACACTCCCACGGCTACTCCTCGATGTCCGTCCTGGAGCTTTCCCTTTATTTTCTACCACAGAATTGGTGCTGAAGTTCCATCCGTCATCGGGCTGGTTCATCCTCGGAATTGGCGTGCTTCCCGCTAATGGCGACCCCGGCGAGGGAGGTTTGAAGACACTCTCCAGCCCGATTGGCGCAAACAGGTCGGGTTGCTCGCCAGAAGGAATATCACCATTTACCAACCTTTTCCGCCATTCGGGAGTTCCCTGTTTGCTGTTCTCCTTCTTCGGCCTGATTTGCACGGTGCTTTGCTGTCCAGGTTGACTCGACGCGTTAGAGACCGATCGCAAAGGCGATCTTCCGTCCATGAGGGGTGTCTTCTTACGCCCAGAGGGTGGCGTCGGCTTTGGGCTTATATTAGGATAGGGCGATCTCGGCTTCGAGGGCGTTTTTGGGGTTCGCGGGGTCTTGGGCGTTGGGGGTTCCCGTCTAATGTGATGGCACGGTCGCGGAATCTTTTTCTTCGCGTCGGATGACGGAGAGTGTTCGATGGAGCGGCGCGCGGGGATAGGAATGCGGCTAGGAGTGTTCTGTAGACTGGAGCGGCGGGAGTGGTTGTTGATAGGTGAGTGGGTGGGAGCAGGGCTGGCGGGAGTCCCAGGCAACGACACCCAGTCGTCTGAAAGGCTGTCCAGCCATGGCTGGTTACTCATTGTCTGAGCTTTCGAGTCAATTTCACAGATGCTGAAACCGGCTCAGCGCGTCGCATTCAATGCCGCAGTGAATCCAGGCACTGCGGAAATTAACAAATGCAGTGAAAACATAGAGCAGCTGCACCAGGAAATAACAAGCACAACAGTAAAAAAAAAAAAATTAGCAATAAAAAGCAGAAGCAATAACTGAGGATAAAACTCAAGGACTAATTGAGCCAGGCATTGTGCTAAGAGGAGGGGAAGCCAGCAGAGTGGTTAGTTATTATCCTTGTTGTGATGTCGGCCTTGAATCGTGGTTCGGGTGCTCGGGGCAACCCAATCGCTTCCACGGGTCGCTCCAGGCGCTTGAGGCTTGAGCTGTCAGCCCAGAGGCCCCAGACCCATCCCACCACTTGTTTTCATGCACCTTATTCTCCTTGCACGCCCACTTGCTCCTCCACTTGCTCGACTCCATGGCGGCGATTCGATCGGAAGATTCTGCTTTCCAATTTCGTGTCCACGGTTCTCTTCACCCCTTGCCGATGGCTCATCCCCCATGTTCGCCCCTGCAGGCTGACCTGCAGCAAGCCAGCAACTGACTGGGTCTGCTGGCACTCCCTACTTTGGCAATACTATTTACAAATCGCCAGTTAATAGAGAAAAAAGAAAAAGAAAAGAAAAGGAAAGGGCTGAAGTAAGGCGCTTGGCTTCCTTTCTATAAAATACTCGGAGTCGAGCTTCACGATTTTCCTGGTGCAAGGAGTCCGATTCTCCATATATCCCTGCAACAACTAGGAACTACAAGGTCCCCGCAGAGGCTAGGAGAATCATCGTCGGGCATAAGCAACCCTTTGATTTGACTCGCTCAGCTTTCAATTGATAGGCTAAACAATAGAAAATTTATAAATTCTTATAATATGCTAGCATGAAACATTTTAGGTGCGATTAACCAAGCAAGTGTATCCCGAAAATATATATAAATGTGTGTTCAGGAAGCATTTAGCACTGACTGGTACGTTGTTAAACATATTGCTCTGTTACTGTCAAGAAAACAAGTACGTATGTATAAGACAACTATAATATAATATTATTACAGGGTACAAGATCTCTAAGCGAGGCTGAGACCTTAATCATATAGGTGCCTGAAGAAGCGCTTATTATTGGGCATGGTTCTTAACCCACTCAGATCCATTCTGCGCTTGAGCAGTAGCTACTGGGAAACATCTTCTGTGAACATGTTTGCATGACTTAGAATGGTAAATATACATCGTACTCGATATATGATCACTATCCCCGGTCAAAACTCACTGTTGATCTGCCGAGTAGTAAGCAGCTAGTGGTCTAGAGTCTGGGAACAACCAAGGATTTGCGGAGTGAAAGAGAAAAAGTTCTTTGCTGCGCACTATATATGAGTAAGTAGTATCCTTTGACATTAACCATAACCTTTTGTTAAATCTATATACCGAGCTGTCGGTGCAGTTGAACAGATTTAGTCTTCGACTTGGCATTGATCGCTGTTGATATCACATGATCTCGGGCGCAGCCAATGACACACGCGGGACACGTTGCCAGGGAACCCTGCGCGTTAAGTGGTTTTTCGCGAACTCCCGACCTGAGCTGCAGGAGAACATCTCGGGGGAAATAGCGGCAGACTCGACTGGTCCAAACGAACCGATAGATTCTGTGCAGAAGACATGAGTGCCTCTTTGCGAACCTACCCCCTCGACCGTTTAACCTCGCCTCGACCGTAGTGACCTGCAGTAGCAGCACTGTAAACACCGACGCCCCCCGGCCGTTCATGACCCCACCTCCCACAGATGCCACCCCGTCGACCAGTTTCCCCTCTCGCACTGGAAACATGCCCACCGCGAGACTCGGACCTGGACGACTATGAGCTGGCGTGCTCAGACGATGACCTTGACGAGAGCCACCGCTCTGCGCGGCGCCGGAGGATTGAGAAGCTTGGGGAGGCATATCTGAAGGGCAATTCTCTTTTTATCCTTTCTGCTTCTCTTCGGGGTCCTTTGGAGGGAGGCTGGGTAAACCCATGGCAAAAGGACAGGGGGAAAGCCGCTGAAAACAAGCGCGACAACGGCCCGACCGTACGACCATTTATACCGGAAACCAACTCTCACAAACGCCGACACATCCAAAGCCCAACTGTCATTCCTTGTTCTACATCTTCGGCTACCCCGCAGACTTTATCTCGTACTGAGCGCTCTCACGCATACGCAAAACTCAAGCCCGCGGATCGGGAGCCTGGCTTAGCATCAGCCGCACGCGATAGTCAATCTCCTCGCTTCACTCGATATAAACCTCCAGACTCAAGATGGTTGAAAAAGGACAAGGTCTCCACCCGATTTCAGAACATTGATCCACCCACATCGCCTACGACTAGTATTTCTTCCCGCCAACCGAGGAAAGGTGGTACAGCTGGTTCTCAATTAAATGGCAGACCAGGATTGGCGGATTATGAGTCTGCCAGCTCATCAAACAGCCACCAACGAAAGCAGTCGAAACAACTGGAGCCAGAAAAGAATGATCCATCTTCCCACAGAGAACGTCATACACCTGGATCAGCCCTGCAGAAAGATAGCTCTCAGTCTCTGAACGGATCAGTCCACGTGGTATCGTCATCATCTCAACTACCGAAATTTGAGTTTCGATTGAAACAGCGTGGCAAGCCTACAGAGAAAATAGAAAGACAGCACAGTCCAAAACCTATAGGCGAAGATGGTAACAAGGCCAACACTGTTGGCACCTCTGATGTGCCTGCGGGCAGAGCAGAGAAACATCCTGAAAACTCTCCATCGACACGCAGTGCTGAACCTGTCCAGGTAGAGCCTAACGTTCAGCAGAATGCAGTGAATTCGCTGACCTTGACGAATGGCTCTAATATTATGAAAAACACTATGTCAACGAATTTGGACAAAGGGTTGGTTAGCAACCCTACCAATGATACCACAAGCGAGAACAACCTACCGTTCGCCCAACCTGCACCTGTGAATCCGGCACCTTCCGATAATCTCACATCCCTATATTCGATCGCGGTGTCGAAAGCCACTTCAAACCGAACCGAGGAACATAACGCCGATCAGCAATTCTCCACACAGGCGGCCCTTATGATGGCGCAGAAATCTTTCCAGAATGACATTTTAAGCCCCGACAACAGTCCAGTGACATCGGCAAAAAAACGACGAGCATCTCAAGACCCGAACCACCACTCCCCAAACGCAGTCAACATTACCCCGTTCCATGCAATCAATACGCGCGGACGAGAAATTTCCTGTCGAACAAACGAACCCGGGACAAACAGACGGGAAATGATGAGTACGCAGTACATGGTTGATGCTGCGACACCCTTCACATTTAGTACCGAGAAGAAAGCCGAATTCCGTACACTGTCGACTGGAAAAGACATATCGAAGGGCAAGAAGCGGAAAACAACCAGTTTTGCTGTATCATCCCCGTCCGAGATCCCGTCAGAGCATTGGACGCCTGACGAGGACCACACGGAAAACATTGGGCAGCATTCCGCAGAAGCTCATAATTCACCTTCTGGATCCGAGCAGAACGCTCTGCCCATGACCCTGACGGGCACAACGCCACCCACAGCCCAGGCGGAGCAAGCTATGGAAAGCTTTGATCTTAGTCAGGCAATTGCAGAAGCGGGCAGCTGGTTGCAGCAAAGCTTCGAGATCAATAAGGACATTACACACTGCAAATCTGCCCAGCTGCCTCCACCTCGCCCTTCAGAGACAGCCCAATAGTTTGAGTTACTCAACTCTAGGATTTCTCCCATTTTCCTAGAGACACATCTATGGCGTTCCCTAGCGATACCTTGGAGTAAGTTTGTTGCGATGCTCTCCATTTTTATTCCATGAAAGCATAGCGATTTGTTATTCTTCACGGAGTTCCAGGTTTTGAATAGTTCATGAACATAATTATTTACTTTATTATCCAAGGCATAAGATTTAATTACAGTATTACGTATGAAAATATATGGATATGATCTGAATTTGTTTCTCTAGGGCCTGAAGTATGCCGTTGCTCTCGTAAATGGTCCAAGCTTCTTGTGTCTTGGCGTGGCGGAGCTTCACGATAACACCTCCGCAAAGCCGCCGCCTGATCGGACCTCGTTTCCTCGATCTCCTCCCTTTCATGGCGTGAGCCACGTCAAAATGGCTCTGACATCAGTATGTTTTCTATAATGTCTATCTATTCCTCATGCGAACTGCTAATGTACCTCGAAATAGTGGAAAGCGTTCAACTTCTTCGATGTGTCCCCTGTCAAGCTTCCTGAAGATAGCTCGTCACTCTTCAATGTACGTCGTGGATCCCTTCGCATGCTATCAAGTCACCTCATCTAACCTGTGTAACAGTCAGACACCACCTGTTTATGCGCCGGCTCAGCCAACCTTTTTCTCGGAACCACCGATGGGTTCGTCCGGACCGTTTCTTCATCCTTCAAGGTCGTCCAATCGTTCAAGGCGTCGGATAATGGATCGATCACGCACATCAAGCAGATCGAAGGGACATCGCTACTTGTAACAATATCGGAGGATTTATTGAACGAACCAGTGTTGAAAGTCTGGGCTCTAGATAAACCTGAAAAGAAGACGGGAATCCCGAGTTGTCTATCGACCACAACGGTGCAGAATGCGAGGAGGTCATTTCCGGTCCGTGCATTCTCGGGACATGACTATATGGACAAGTACTGAGAGAATTTATCTATAGGTATCCGCGTTCGCAGTCCTCGGTGATTTGTCTCAAGTTGCAGTTGGTTTCGGCAATGGCTCCGTTGCGATTATTCGAGGCGACTTGATACATGACCGTGGCGCGCGACAACGCATAGTATTTGAATCTGAGGAACCCATAACTGGGCTCGAGGTACAGAGTGGGACTGTGACTACGCTCTATATTTCTACTACGAGCCGGATCCTTGCGCTTGTGATTTCCGGTCGAGGACAGGGACAACCGGCGAGAGTACTTGAAGATACAGGATGTGGTCTTGGTTGCATGACCTTGGACAAAGACAGTGGTGAAGTACTTGTGGCCAGAGAGGATGCTATTTATACTTATGGCCCTCATGGACGCGGCCAGAGCTACGCTTTCGAGAGCCCTAAAAGCTCCATTAACATATTCAGGGATTATGTTACCCTCGTTTGCCCGCCCAGAGGCGGTACACCAGGCTCGGGCGAATTCCAAAGTTTTGGTAAAGATGAAATATTCAGCACTGCGACGTTCACTCTGTTAGATACGGACCTCAAGTTTATTGCCCATTCAGAGTCCCTTGTGTCGTCCGTAAGGCAGATATTTAAAGAATGGGGCAATCTTTATCTACTTACTACAGATGGAAAAGTATGCATACCGAAACTTCGATAAATGGCCTTCCACTAATAATGCTCAGATTTATAGGTACCGTGAGAAGAGCCTCCAACAGAAGCTTGAGATTCTCTACCAACGAAATCTTTATATCCTGGCTATCAACCTTGCGCAGAAAATCGGCGTCGACACGTTCCAACAGAATGCCATCTACCGCAAGTATGGGGACTATCTGTATCAGAAAGGGGATTACGATACAGCAATGCAGCAATATCTCAGGGCCATTGACAACACGGAGCCGTCGCAAGTTATAAGAAAGGTTGGTACTCTTGTCTGTCGGATGATTACATACTCACAAAGTGCGACGAGTAGTACCTCGATACACAACGAATTCATAACCTTATAGAGTACCTGGAGGAATTACATGACCACGACCGCGCTTCAGTTGATCACACCACATTGCTTCTCAATTGCTACGCAAAACTGAAAGATACCGAGAAACTAGATGCTTTCATAAAAGCGCCAGGCGAGCTTAAGTTTGACCTCGAAACAGCCATTGCCATGTGCCGGCAAGGTGGTTATTACGAACAAGCTGCCTATCTAGCTACGAAATACGGAGAGAATGACATGGTCGTGGACATCTTGATCGAAGATTCAAAAAAATACGCTGAAGCGCTGGAGTATATCTGGAGACTAGAACCTGAATTGGTACGTGTACTTTCTTGAGCTTGATTTGCCCCATACTGACTAGTGCAAGGCGTACCACAACCTCATGAAATATGCCCGCGTGCTACTGTCCAATTCTCCTTCAACGACCACAGAGCTTTTCATTGCATACTACAAAGGAGAGTATGCACCAAGAACGCAACAAGTCGAGTCTGTACCGGAACCTCAAGCACAAAACAGCAATCCTTTACAAAGCCTGGCGGCCTTCCTTCCCTTGCCTCTGTTGAATGCCGGTGCAGGTTCAAAGACGGAAAAAGTCGAGGCCCAGCCCGTGTTAGAAGATAAGGAACAGCGTGCCCCGAGCTACCAGATCCCCAAACCACGAACCGCATTTTCGGCTTTTGTTGGTCACCCCCAGGAATTCATTACCTTTCTGGAGGCGCTTATCAGCAAAGAGGACTTCAAGAGAGAGGACAAGGTGGATCTTTATACGACCCTTTTCGAGATGTACCTCAACGCGGCGGGCCGCCAAAAGGATAACACCGAGAAGGGGCAGTGGCAGAATAAAGCTAAAAAGTTGATTGAGGGAAAAGACGTAAGACTGATGCTCCAACCACAGCTTTCAAAAAGCTGACTATTTCTAGATTCCGATCTCAACCTCAAGCGTCCTTCTCCTTTCCGACTTATCGGAGTTCCAGGAAGGATCCACCCTTGTTCGAGAGCAAGCGGGTCTGCGGTCAGACATTTTCCGATCTTTTACTGCTGCCAAGGATACACAAGGAGCTATTCGAGCATTAAAGAAATATGGGCCGGAGGAGCCTCAGCTATACGTGGATGCCTTAACGTATTTCGCGTCCAGCCCTAAAATCCTAGAAGAGGCAGGGGACGAACTTGACGCGGTCTTGAAACGAATCTCTGAGGATGGGCTGATGTCACCACTTCAGGTGATACAGGCGCTCAGCAACAACGCCGTTGTGACTATGGGGAGGCTGAAGAAGTATCTGAGCGACAACATCGAGCGAGAACGCAAGGAGATATCTTCCGTAAGATTGTACATCAAATTGCTTGACACAGCTTAAACTGACCTATATTTTCAGAATCGCCGCCTGATATCAAGTTACAGTTCTGAAACTGAAACCAAGATGCAGGAGCTTGAACAGCTGGGTTCCAAGCCCGTTGTGTTCCAGGCCCGCCGTTGTACATCCTGCAATAGGGCCCTCGACCTTCCCACGGTCCATTTCCTCTGCAAGCACTCTTTCCACCAGCGCTGTCTCAACACAGTAGGCAATGATGCTGAATGTCCAGCCTGTGCCCCGGAGCATTCTACTATAAAGGCGATTCGGAGAAGACAGGTCGAATCAGCAGATCAACATGATCTTTTCAAGGCGGAGCTTCAACGATCGAAGGACCGATATGGTGTGATCAGCGAATTCTTCGGAAGGGGTGTAATGCGAGCACAGACTACTATGGAGTAGTGAATACCCACGGTTTGATGTTTTTGTGTATATATACCTCCGTCTGTTCTTGTTGTTGCCTGGAAATTGAGGCGTATACTGCCTTAGTTAGACTATCTTATCAGCACGTGATTCCGCGTTCCTTTTCCACTGTTTCCCCGAGACGCGTTTTGAGGAGAAACCGCTCGCTGATGGCTTAGTTTCGCCCGATTAATTGACTCAAAATATACCCGATCTTCTATGAATCTATTAAAGTCCCAATGCCCTTTGATCGTGTGATTCAGGATTCCGACGATGAGGATGAGCTTCTCGGCGAGATTCCCCCAGAGAAAACAAACCGCGCTGTAACAAATTATGGAGAGCATAGTGGTGCAAATAGTTCTGGGGCTCAAGAAGTCAATGATGATTCACATATCGCAGTAGACTTTGACGAATTCATTGAACCGCAAAATGCCCTGCAGAGGAGTTTGACCTCATCCCAGCAGCGCAGAGAAGAACGATGGATACCGGTCACGGGTCGAGTTGGATCAATGGGTATGGAGCACATAATTCCCCTCTTTTCTCAAATTTTTGCCATTGGAACTCGTTCACTTCATCTGAGCCACATGTGGGCATTTGCATTTCTAGCGATTGCTGCTAATGGTACACAATTTATGAATAGGCAACATGATGACGGAAATTGGCATTGCGCAACAACAATTGTTCGACGATGACCAGCAAGCCCAGTACGCTGTTGAACCGACCATGCCTCATGAGTACGAACAAATAGAGAATATAACTCATGTAACTCACGACATGACTGCACAAGCGAACACCCTCGAAACTCATGACCTACAGGCTGCAACAGCACAAAATTCAATTCCCGCTGCAGAGCTCCAGGGAACAAACCCGTCCGATGACTGGTCTCAATCAGCTTCATACAACATATTTGACTCTTCCTCACATACCCCATCTGGTCAACTGAACAGAACCGATTTTATCCATGACTCAGGTGTCTCAGCACAAACAGAGCCTATGCAGCACCCTGAGGTTCGTCGTTGGACTTCTATGCAGGGAGCCGAATCGTCTCCGCATGATACAGAACCTTTCTCATCAGTGATTTCACCTCGAGCAACTAGAGCTAAGAGCGATAATGCCGCTCCTAATATGTTGCAGCCGTCATCTGCTAGCGTCGATGAGCTTGCCCTACCTGTGATAACTGAATTGCCCAAAGTTGAGAAGAGGGGCCGAAAGAAAAAGCAGGTTGTGCCTCCTATTGACGAAGACGATGAGCTTTCCCTTCCCCAGCCCCGTGAACTTCCACCTAGCAAGCCTGAAAAACGCAAGCCGGGTAGACCCCCGAAGAACCCAAAAGTATCTCTCAATGATAGTGCCCCCGCTGCCCCTCATACTCTTGCCGAGGACCCTTTCATTCAACCGGCAAAGCATCCTGAGGGTGCAGTTCCTGATGCATCGGAAGTCCCGACTGACGGTGCCACGGGTGATGGTGACCCTCAGAGTATCATTGACGAACCTACGAAAGATGACCACGATGAATCCCTTATAACGCACACCCTAGAACAAATCCCACAGGTTTCCTCCAAGCCAGCAAAAGAGCCGAAGAAAAGGAAACTGAAGCGCGGGAAAACAACCTCCGTGACTCTTACCAAGACATACGAGCCAGACGTCGAAGATGATGTGATCTGGATAGATGAGCGGCCCATTACTACAACCCGCGAAGACAAACCAACAACAAATCCCGCAGACCCAAGACCCAATACAACTGGAGAGCAACCCCCAGCGCCGAAAAAGCGTGGCCGGAAGAGAAAGAAGACGGCAGAGCAGCTAGAACAAGAAGTAGTTGCGCCACCAGCGATTGACGCATCAGATATCCAAACAGCGATCGCCAACGAAGAGGAGAATAACCAGGTCCAGCAAAACGAGGCCTATAACGAATCTACTACCCGCACCCAAGCCCCGGAAGTCGAGAATCCTATTATCGAAGAAGACCAATCGATCCCTAACCCACTTTCAGACCCCCAGCAAACAACCCCACCGAAAAAAATCCCCGGACAGGTACCACCAGATCATCAGCCTCCAGAAACACCACAGAAGCCCAACGGCCCGAAAACACCATCTACAAAGGGACCGGGTAAACACAGCCCTATATCCTCAACTAGCAAAGTTCCGTATCGCGTCGGTCTAAGCAAGAAAGCTCGGATTGCACCGTTGTTGAAGATTATTAAGCGGTGAATTCTTGTTTTTTAACTTTCTTCCCAACAGCTTTATCCTATCTTTAATTTCTGTCAGGGTATCTGCTTTCGCGTTAAATGCTGCTAGGTATCGTTGCTGGGTGATTCTTTGAGCTCCCGAGTTGTGTATTGTTGATGCTAGCATTTTTTCCTTTTCTGATGTACAATTTACTCACAGATGGACGCTCTGTATTTTTTACACTGATATTCACCTAGGGTTCCCTGGTGCGTTGCTTTTTGACACGATTCATGATTTATGTGGAATAGGCAAGGCGTTTAGGCGGAAAACTACTGTGCTTTTTTCTTCTAATATTGCTTTTTACGGTTGCTGTGGATAATGAGAGCAGAAGCCACTCCTCCTCGGGAGGAATTAGGCCTCCCTATACGCGTATAGTCGAGAAGAGGAAGCCAGCAGTTATAATAAGGTAATAGTGCGGTCTCCATTTTTATACCTACCTGAATAGCTCATAAAGACTAGCAATAGTAACACTGATTACTGGCAATCAACCAGTACTATTCGTGCGGTTGTAAGAAAACATATGTTCGCGAACCATCCAGTATCAGCCGATTTAAAACAGGAGAAGTGGGATGTGCTGACAGATCACAGCCACACCAATGCAAATAAAAATACCGAAGCAAGAGTCAAAGAAGTTTGTCGAAAGGATGAGTTTCCTTCTGACTTGAAAAGCTTCTTGCCAGAATTGATGCTATCACCCAATGGGTCGGAACCGACAATTCCAGACCCGGTTTGTTGGTTACCACCGAAATCGCTCTCACAGTAACCGGCGTTTGGCTGACAGCCAGCTCCGCATGAGTCGGTCGAGTTCCCACAGGAGCCATTTCCACCGCAGCACAAGCCAAAGGCAGACCCAATGCAGGAAACCTTTCCACCGCACTTTCCATCAAGCGAGATGTTTTCCACAGGTGGTTGCGGCTTAAGTTTTCCTGGGACCTTCACTTGGTTGTCTTTGCGGTACCAATTTTGCATCGCGTCATCTAGACATTCACCCACAGTCACCGCACGATATCCGTTGGCGTAAAGTCTCTCCAACATGTGTTCTGTGAGGTTGTGGACGGTCTGCTCGTGCACGTCATGGGCAATGACAAGCCAGGATTTGGTGCTCTTTTCGCGAGCTAGGTTCTCATCGAATATCTCCTTGGACCGCTCAATGGTGTCTGGACTATCATGACTGTAGTCTTCGGTGTCAATATCATAAAGAATAACGTGATAGCCAAGGTCGCCCATGTCGTTCAAACAGCCGGTATCTGTGGTGCAGCTTGAATAAGGCGGACGCATGTAGGTAGGGAAATAACCAAGGATATTCCGAAACGCCACTTCATTCCACAGTAGCTGAGTTCGGCGCTGGACTTGGGATATCTTGTTTAAGTCCTGGTGAGACCAGGTATGGCTGGCCACCTGATGTTCGCTAAGGACCATACGTTGAATGAGCGAAGCCCATGGGACATCGGGGCTGTCTATTTGGCCTTTGCCGTTATTGTTTCCGGTGACGAAGAAAGTAACCTTGGCGCCATATTTATCCAGAAGATCAAGAAGGTCACGGGTGTATTGGTTGGGTCCGTCATCGTAGGTTAAAGCAACGGTTCCGGGGGTAGTGCAAGAACGAATTGCAGTTGGGCCGTAAGGAACTTTGCCAATCTTGGGACGAGGAATAGCTTCTGTCGACGGACCCCCCGGAGTGGCGTGTGCATCGCAATGACCAAAGTCGATTTGGCAGTCCGGAGAACGACAGTGAGCCGTAGTATTCCCACAGTATCCTGTACATGCTTAGTTCAGGTCTTTATCCGCACCTGTTCGTACATACCTGCGGTAGAACAGCAGTTGCCGTTGGAACAGCGACCATAACCTGCACCACATCTCTCACCACCAAGATCACGAGCCAGCTGATTTTGAGTGGCTCCAGGGCCCTGGAGTTTGGACACGACCGGAACGGTCTCGTAGTTGGAGGGAAGGTCGATTATATTGCGCCCAAGGACGCCGATAATAAGTTTTAGACTTGAAGCAACTAAAAGATAACGTACGTGCATCTTGGGCGGCCGTTTGTCTAAGAAGAATCCTGGGAGAAATGATACAAAATATGAGATGAGTTGGTATCGTGTACTCCGGACGCAGAGGCAGGAAGAAGAGAACGCTAAGACATGGAAGAAGAAGAGCATGAACGCCATTGATGCTCCTTCTGCATGGCTGTAAGGAAGGAGCCTCCCAACCCCGGCAGTGAACATCCGTGCTGTTTCGCTTTTGGCAGGGGCGATAGTGGAAGGAACTGAGGACCCGCGACCGAACGTTTTGATGACAAAGGAGTTGATCTTGATGCGATGGGCCAAGCACAGCAACTACTTGCACGACCATAATGCGGGATCGGGGAGTTTAGATAAACGATTGACATGCAAGCGGTATACTTTGGGTGGCTATTGAGCGGTAGTTTGCGAAGGCATGTTTTGGTATTCTATTATTAAGCTCGCTCAGCAGTGGTGATGGAATCTAAATGGAGAGAAACTGGATTACGTTGAGATTGCCACCCATGTATTTGTGCTAGACAACATACCGGTGCAAAACTTTCTTCTAAGCTACTGAGGGTATCGGCCGTGAACTATCAAGTTGGTTCGGCTACTGCATACGTTAGATGCCGATGTAAAAGGACATGATAGGGCCTTACCTCTAGACCTTCCTCACCAACTGCTGAAAAGATGAAGGGTGCCAGAGTAGGAAGATGGGGTCCGAACTTGGCAGGCACCGTCCTCGCTAAACTGCCAACAGCAGCGACCAGGTGTCGCCGATGAACGGTACTTAGTTGGGGAGAGTTGAACCTTTCGACAAGTTCAGAAACGAATGTTGCAAACTGACCGTCTGAAAAGTGAAGAACGAGGGCTGAAATAGCAGCCAATGCCCGTTTCGTAACAACAGTGCCAGCTGTATCGTTATCGATAATAGACATGACTGCCTTCTCCAAAGCCGTCAACTCTTCCTCGCTGAGAAGTGCACCGAAGCATGAGGCCACTTGAATGACAACGTCTATCGCATCACTGCTGAAACCTTTTGCGGGGTCTTTTTCCAGCATTCCCTTTGTGATAGAGCCTCTTCTTCTGGAGGGGGAAGGGAAAGGACCGATGAGGCGGGGTATGAGAACTTGAGAAAGAGCAGAGTACGCTGTAGTAGCTTCTGGGCCTGGTGCTTGCGTGGATTGAGGCCGTGGGAGTGCTGTGACGATTACCCTCAAAGCTGTGTTTGGGACTGACGTGTCGATGGTTTGGGAGGTAGTGAGGATCGACAATTTATCGAGCAGCATTCGAAGGCTCTCGAGAGGCAGTCGAACAACAAGAGGACCGAGGCTGGGGTAAAAAGGCAAAGGTCAGATAAAATAAACATAGAACAAAAAATGGTAAAGATCTATCTGACCATTTTAGTGCTTGATTTTGGACATCACCGTGCTGGTCATCCAGCGCTTTGAGCAAGCCTTCAGCCAGTTTGGCTGAGGAGAACTGGTCGTGGGCCAGATAGGTAGAGCTAGGATTATTGAGAACGACATAAAGATCATTCAATGACATGTATCTCATATCCGGGTCGGCATCATCCAGTTTAGAGAGTAGGCTATTGAGGCTTTGCTGGACTGCGTGTCGATCTCCCATCTTGGATAGAACCCCGCTTGGGAAATGCGACAGACAAAGTGAAAGGCGGGGAAATGGTTCACAGAGGTATTGGTGTCCAGTAATCTCTGAAACTCAGGAGTGATATAATAATTCTAGAGGGACGTTAAAGGGAGAGGAAAGAGGTAAGAGGAAAGAACGGAATCGCGATTTGATGAGGTGGAAGGGTGCTGGTGGTGAAGATGAGGCTGGCGGAGACTCGATGCTGTGCTGCCTGAGGCCATAGCTAAGCTTCTACGGGACGCCATGTAGTCCTCTTGGGCAGGCAGTCCAGTAAAGTAAGTTCATTAACATGACACAAGTGCGAAAATAACAGTGAAATATACCTGTCGGGTATAATTCGCATCACTCCATTGTATATGTCGGTGCATTGCTCTATGATTCTCTTTTCTGTCCAATCCCACCAATACCGATTGGCTCCCCCGCAGTCTTCTACTCGTCTACCAAGCGCGGTATAGGCACGTTCTCCTCTTTTCCTCTCCAAGGTTGCTCCTACTGTTGTGACCTTATTGTCCTGCACGATGATCATATCAGGCTTTGTCGTCGCATTGACCGGTCCAACGTCGAGTCACAATTTAGCAACCCTAAATGACGTCTGCCATGGCCTGATATCCTGTACTGAAAATATTTCTGCCGGCCTTTAACCGAATACAACGGACCCTCCGGAGGGCAAAGAGGCCAAACCGGGACTTCATGGTTGTGTATCCAATAGGATAAATGAGCTTGCCAGAATGGCCGACGATCAGTCAACATTTGGAGTAATTTCTCTATACAAGATCTCCACATTGCGGGGTGAACTATGCCCTCCTCTCTTGGCAAATGCTACGTCCACGGTCCAAGGCTCCAAGCAGCTCGGTCCATTCCCACTCCGCGCTATCCGGACTACAAGGCCGTTTGTATAATGGGATCGGCGATGGAGGAGAACCGCCGCCGACTTTATTCTTGGCAAGACCGGTGGCACGGCACCATGTCCGTGCAAGTGCAATATATAATGCAGGGTTAGCACCGTAAATTGAGCCATGCTAGAAGCAGTGATTCTCTAGTTAAATCCTGGGGGAAAATGGCCTCGCTTTCTGCGGCATCGGTTTGGCCAGGCTTCCTGCCTGACTGGACTAATCTCAATGTACTGCACCGCAACACTGAACCTCCACGGGCCCACTTCTACTCGTATCCTAACGAGGACACAGCCCTTACATTCAACCGCGAGCAGAGTTTCTTTCACAGCCTCAATGGTACCTGGAAGTTTCATTACGATGCATCGCCCTTCGAGGCCCCTGTATGGGACACAGCCAACGTCACTGATTGGGATGATATTGAGGTCCCTGGCCAGTGGCAAACGCAGGGTTATGGACGCCCGCAATATGTCAATATTGACTATCCCTTCCCTGTAACGCCGCCCAATGTCTCGTACGTGAATCCTACTGGCTCTTACTGGCGCGAGTTTGAGGTCCCTGCCGGCTGGGATGGCCAGCAGATTCGTCTCCGGTACGAGGGTGTGGATAGCGCATTTCATGTTTGGGTCAACGGCGAGGAGGTCGGATACAGCCAAGGCAGCCGCAACCCCAGCGAATTTGATATTACGGATTATCTATCATCAAACAAGACCAATACGCTTGCTACGCGGGTTTACCAGTGGTCTGACGGCTCCTACATCGAGGACCAGGACCAATGGTGGCTTTCCGGCATCTTTAGAGATGTATACCTGATCCCGTTCAGCCGCTCATCGATCACGGATTTCTTTATCAGGCCCGAGGTTGACGATGATTTTACTGGCGGTACACTGAAGGCAAATTTCACTGTTCAGGGTGGGCATGGGAAGCTGAACATCAAGGTTTTGGCCCCTAGTGGAGATGTGCTTGACCAATGGTCCGGGTCTTCATCTAGTGGCTACTCAAAGAAGATTGAGGGCGAGGACTTCCACCTTTGGTCCGCAGAGACACCGAGCCTGTATACTGTTTTGATCGAGTTCAACGGCCGCACGATAAGCCAAAAAGTTGGATTCCGCCGGGTCGAAATAAGCGGCTCCAACTTTCTTGTGAATGGCCAACCCATCATTATCTACGGCGTGAATCGCCATGAGCACAGTTCCCTGTCAGGTCGAACAGTTCGATACGAGGACATGCGCGCAGACTTGATCCGAATGAAACGATCTAATATCAATACGATTCGCACCGCCCACCAGCCTCATCACCCGTCGTTTTTTGACGTTGCCGATGAATTGGGTTTCTACGTGATATCTGAAGCGGATCTCGAGTGTCATGGCTTTGGCAGCATTGAAGAGACCGAGGAACAAGCTGCGTCGTGGACCTCCGATAACCCCGATTGGGAAGACGCGTATCTTGACAGAGCGAAGCAGCTTATCGAGCGTTACAAGAATCATGCCTCAATAATCATCTGGTCTCTCGGAAATGAGTGCTTCTACGGCCGGAACCAGGCTGCCATGTACAAGTGGATCAAGAACAGGGACCCGTCACGAATCATCCACTACGAACAGGATCGAAAAGCTGAATCCGCAGATATGTACAGCCAAATGTATTTCTCACCTGACGAAATGCTGGAACACATGGCAAACTACACAGACAAACCCGTAATTTTGTGCGAGTTTGCGCAGTGAGTAACCCCCCCATTTGTCGTTTTCCCAGCAAATGACTGACATCAAGGATAGCGCCATGGGCAATGGACCCGGTGGATTAAAGGAATACATCACGCTGTTCCGGACACATCCACTTTCTCAAGGAGGGCTCGTCTGGGAATGGAGCAACCACGGCTTGTTGAAGAAGGAAGGTGATCTCGAATACTATGCGTACGGTGGTGATTTCGGAGACGAACCCAACGACGCAGACTTCGTCATGGATGGTCTGACACTCTCAGACCATACACCGATGCCCAGTTTGCTGCAGTACGCAAAGATCATCCAGCCAGTTTCAGTAAATCTGACCGAAGACTCGACAAAGATGATCGTGACGAACCACTACGACTTTGTTGATCTCAGTGGCCTGGATGCCTCGTGGCATGTCGTCCAGGATGGCAAGACTACAGACTCTCAGAAGCTCGAGTTACCCCGTGTTCCAGCCGGAGAAAACCGAACGGTGGAATTACCGCTGGACCCTGGAACACTCTCGCAGGAAGCCTGGCTAACTGTCGAGTTCAAGCTAAAGGAGGACAAGGTGTGGGCAGACAAGGGCCACGTTATTGCCTGGGACCAGCTGCACCTCACGGGCTCTTCCTCGGCCACCAAGCGCTTTACAACACCCGTTATTGCTCGCCAATCCGGACTTGAAGTAGAGCAGGATAGAGCCAAGCTCAAGGTCACAGCTGGGCAATCAACATTTGGGTTCGATCTCCTCCAAGGGAACGTCACCTGGGAAGCCAACGGCGTGAACCTCTTCCAGCGCGGGCCAGAACTCTCCTTCTACCGCGCAATGACCCAAAATGATGAAGGCCAATCCGGTAACGAGGCGGAGTGGGAGGAGACTTGGGTCGGGACAATGACAACACAAGTCCGCGACGTGACCTGGACAAACTCCAACAACGAAGTCACCGTGCACTTCAAGGTCCGCGTCGCACCCAAGGTTTTAGAGTGGGGTGTCGAAGCAGACCTCGTCTACACCATCAGCACTAAATCTGACGAACCCTCTCTGCACGTTCACGCTTCCGGAGAGTTCGTCGGCAAGAACACACCCGACGTCGTGCCCCGAATCGGCCTGATGACCGTCCTCCCCTCCGATTTCAACTCAGTGGCCTGGTTCGGGCGTGGGCCTGGCGAAAACTACAAGGACTCAAAGGAGGCATGTCGCTTCGGCGAATACTCCGCCACCGTCGAAGAGCTATTCACGCACTATGACTACCCGCAGGAAAACGGTAACCGCGAGGACCTGCGGTGGCTGCAGGTTTCCAACAAGGACGGCGGAGTGACTCTTGATGCGCGTCGTGCGGAAGAAAAAGGCGATGCCTCTTTCAGCTTCACGGCCTCTAGGTATATGCCGATCGATTTGAACAATGCAAAGCACCCCTATGACTTGAAGCCGCTGGACTTGACGGTGCTTTGGTTGGACTATGATAACCACGGTCTGGGATCAGCGAGCGTGGGGCCCCAACCGTTTGAGCAGTATCGGTGCAAGACCGAGCCGTTTGACTTTGCTTTCGAGCTTAGTCTTCGATCTTAAAATATTCCTGGCTTAACGCAGTGGTTTGCGGGTAATGGCTGGTGTCTCTCCCCTCCCCTTCTGGTAAACATTCTGTCCAGCGCCTACGAAACGATGAGTGTGGAGAATACCAGACCCGTAGTCGGCGGGGGTTGACATTAACATTAATATTATTAAGAAGCGGTAATAGGCACCTAATCTAGTAGCTACCTAATTCCACCATAATGCTTCTTCATGAATCATCACTATATCCATTCAAGTGCGCCTTTTCTGACGCAATACAAACCAAAGGTGGTACAAGGAAGAAGTAAAAAGTGCATGCCGAGTTTGATAACAACGACCAGCACATGCAATAAACTCCAGTGGCAGGGAACAAATGATGTCCGTAGTGGCTTTAAAGCGACATTATATCAGCAATTGCTGGTTGGTACAGTCGCATGAGCGAAGGTCCTTCGTTATATGCAGTCAAGTAATCCTGAATAAATGCGCGGTGGGAGCCAGGGCCCATTATCGGATAGTTTTGCGGCATTACCGTTTCACCGGCTGCCCGTTGACCATAACCTGCGGTGTCTTTTTCTCCGCATTGACCGAGCGTGCCGTTAGGGACGCCTGCTCGGAACCAGTAGCCACAGCCGCGGTGCTGTTGGCTACCTGGTTGAGCTCCTCTTCCTCTTCCTCATCTTCATCATCACTACGCTCATCCTTCGTGATAGAGGTGAATAGGTAGTTCTTGAGGATGCGCAAAATAAGGAAGAGCCAGAAGGCGTTCACGGCTTGCAAGCTGGCGAGCAGGGCAA
This sequence comes from Aspergillus puulaauensis, assembly GCF_016861865.1. Taxonomy (NCBI): domain Eukaryota; kingdom Fungi; phylum Ascomycota; class Eurotiomycetes; order Eurotiales; family Aspergillaceae; genus Aspergillus; species Aspergillus puulaauensis. Next base: position 2,110,804 of record NC_054858.1, read on the forward strand.
ACGTGATGTACTGACTGATCCAGCACTTGTACTGCTGGGTTTCCCAGTTCAGCTCAAAGGGTCCAACGGTGCGGAACTCGGTAAGAACAGCCCAAAGGAATTTGAGGTTCAGTACATGGCGAAGATAGATCCAGACGAAAACGAAAAACCCGAAGTACGGAGCAGTGATGTAAGCGTCGATGTAGTTGAGTGTTTTGGAGGTCTAAATGCATGATCAGCGTAAGTCCCTCGGATTATTGAAAACAGACAGGGTAATGGCAGGTAGATTAACGTACCGCGAGGAAGAAATCCGACACGTCATGAGTGATGTAGACAGCAAGACCGATGTATGTGAAGTGGAACCTGTAGCTCAGCCCAATAAGGGCGAGAGTGATAATGTGGTGTCCGACAAGCTCTTTAAAGTCCTTTCGTGGCTTCTCCAATTGCAGAAGGAGAACGATAGCTTGCTGCGCCCAGTAACTGGCCTGGAGCAGGTAATAGGCCTTGAAAAGGCCGTCGTGGGATCGATGAGGAAACCCTTCGAACATGGCAGTTGTGTTGAAGTACCAGATATTGGTGCGGCTCATAACGTAAAGACCGAAGGGACCGAATATGGCAAAATAGATGGCGGTATACACTTGCTCCATGAACCGGGCCGTTTTACCCTTTCCGCGGATTCCGCAGTATCCGGCCAGAGGGCGGATCAAGCGCTGCATCAGAAACTCGCGTGTGAAAGAGAGAACAACCGTGTAGAAGCAGCAGAATGCAATATCCTTCGGACCTTTACCGTACATAATCGGACCGCCCGGAGTTTTCGGAGGCTCGGGATAAGATAGGAAGATGGCGGAGTGCATGGGGTTTGACGTGGTCGGGTTGACCGCATACGCAAGAAGAAGAACCACCATTATAACTAGAGGCAGTACCCAAGTATGCGTAAGGCATATATCCTTGAAGCGGCGCAGATATGATCTGCTTCTGCGACGCTTCGAATGCGGCTTGGATGACTTCTCCGAGGTGGATTGAATGACCTGGGAGCAGGTAAGCTTCTGACAGGAGAGATATTGTCGGACAAATTCCCGGTAGTGCTCATACATTGTCCCATTGCGGTGGCTTTGCATCGACTGGGCTGACCTCATTCATGGTAGACATCGCCGGAGCGCTAGTGTCCCCCCGAATGTCAGCCCCAAGGTTGCTCGACTTGCGCGCGCGGCCCATGGCAGTGTAATGCGAGAGGTTTTCTCCGGAGAAGAATGTCGGGTAATATTTCCCTCCAGTCGAAATATATTCGATAATGCGTTGTCCTTCAACGACTCGGAGTACGTGGCGTATCGACGGCTCGAACCGAGGCAAGCTGGAGTCGGCAGCGCGGAAGGGAAGGAGTGCGAGAGAAGACGAGAGCAATAATACACCAACAAGAAGAGAAGGAAAGAATCGGAAATATGGACAGGCAAGAATCGAAGAGCGACGTTAAAAGGAAGGGCGTCTGGAGTCGTACAGCGGCGCTGATGTCAAGCTGAAAGAAGAGAAATCCAGGGGTTCATCTTTTTTTTCTCGCCGGATCACGTTGGCTTCTGGCTGTGGCACTTGGCACCATCGCGCCCACTCCACTGCCTCCCCCACATCCATCTTTCCGCATCGACTCGCCGTCCAC